>NW_006399761.1:30591291-30608808 GCF_000299155.1 Elephantulus edwardii
AGTTCCTTGAGCTTAAGAAAGGCTGAGCAAGTTCAGCCCATTTGATTTTCTGACTCCAGCTCCTTGCACATTTCTTTGTAATATTTTGCTTTGTCATCCTGTGCTGCCCTTTGGAATCTTCTGTTCAACTCTTTAGTATCTTGAATTCTTCCTTATGCTTTGGCTTCTCTGCGCTCCGTGCAATCTTCAGAGATTCTTCAGATGGACAGGCATGGGACATTTTGAGTCAGATGATCATATGAAATATTTCTACAGAGATGAAAAGACGAGGAAAAATGGAGTTGCTTTCATAGTTAAAAAAGTAATTTCTACACCCGTCTTGAAGTACAATATTGTGAGTGACAGGATAATATCCATACGCTTACAAGGAAGTCCAGTGAATACCACTATCATTTAGATATACGCACCAACAACCAGAGCCAAAGAAGAAGAAATAAATGATTTCTACCAACTTTTACAGTCAGAGATCGATCAAACATGCAATCAAGATGCTTTGATAATAATAGGTGACGAATGCAAAAGTTGGGAACAGAGAAGAACAATCAGTAGTTGGAAAACATGGACTTGGTGAGAGAAATGAAGCTGGAGATAGAATGATTGAATTTTGCACAGTCAACGAACTATTCATTGCAAATACGTTTTATAAGAAACATAAACGCAGGTTATACTCACGGATTTCACCTGATGGTATGCATAGGAATCAGATCGATTAGATCTGTGGAAATAACCGGAAATAATCAGCTGTGAAAACTAGGCCAGGAGATGATTGTGGAACAGACCACCAACTACTCATATGCAAATTTAAGCTGGAGCTGAGGAAAATTAAACTGAATCACGGGAACCAAAATATAACTTTGAGTTCATCCCACCTGGATTTCAGAACCGTCTCAGGAGCAGATTTGACGCCTTGAACACTAATGAGCGAAGACCGGAAGAGTTGTGGGAGGATGTCAAATGTTATTGTTGTTAGGTGCCCTCATATAGACTATGAGTCATAAAGACCTTGAACAACAACCTAGCTGTACCCTGAACCATCTTCACCATGGTCACAGTCACTACATCAATCCATCTAGTTGACAGTCTTTCTCTATTCTTCTGACCCTTCAATTTTCCAAACATGATGTCTTTCTTCAACGAGTGACCCCTCCTAACCACAGGCCTAAAATGTGCAAGATGATGCTTCACCATCCTTACCTCTAAGGAGTACGCTGGTTGCACTTGAACCAGGACACACTTGTTTGTTATTTTTATAGTCCCTGGATTATTCAGTACTCTTTTCCAATACCACAACTCAAAGGCACACATTATTCCTCTATCATCTTAAGCCATCTTTATCCAACTTTCAGATGCAAAACAAGTAATTTAAAAGACCATGACTTAAATCAGATGTGCTTTGGTCTTTAGCATCATGGCACTTTAGCACTTTGGAGAGGTCCTTGGATGCATATTTATTCATATTTTGATTTCTTGACTACTAGTGCCAAAGGTACATGGAAAAAACGATATAGTCATGTTACACAGGTTTTTGCATTTTAAATCATGCTATATTCCTTTGCTTTGTTCAAATAATAATTTCTTGGCCTAAGTATAGATTTCTCATGAACACAATTAATTGTTCTGGGATTCCCATTCTTCTCAATGTTACCTATAATTTGTTAACTAAGCATTGTTGCAGTAGTGAAACCTGGTGGCCCAGTGATAAAGTGTTTGTCTAAAAAGTCAATAGTTTGAAACAACTTGAGTGGGAGAAAAAAAAATTACTTCATGAAGAAAAAAATATGGCCATGTATTTCCATAAAGCAGCTCTGAATACACTGTAGGGTTGTATTATATCCTATAGTGCTGTTATGAATATAATTGACTCAAGGCAATGGACTTCAGGCAGAAATATAAATCTTGAAAACTTTAAGAACTGAAGAACTGGTTTGAATTTTCTCCAAACCTCAGAATTTTCTTGAAGACTCTCCATGGATCTAAATAAAGTGTAGCCACTTTGAAGCGAAGGCATCAGATTTGGGGGAACACGCACTGTCTTTATCTTTGTTTTCTAGCCCGACCAAAGGGTCTCCAGATGACCTTACTGCTCCATTGGTGCATCAGGCTGGTTCCTGGCTGCCGGATTCAGCATACGGTCTCATTTCTCACTCCTGTGAAGAGATTCATCAGATGGCCTAACAGGAGAAGATCCACAGTCAGCACTCAGGAAATACATCAACAAGGGAGAAATCCAAATCCTCTGGTGTCCTTGTGGTAAGATGCTGCACTGTAATCTCAGAAGTAGGCAGTTCAAATCCATCAGATGCTTCTTGGGAGAAGGATGGGCAGTCTCCTCCCCCTGGAAGTCAGTCAAGAGTCAATTGGTGACTCAACGGTACACAGTAGCAGCAACATAAATCAAGCAAAAGGGCCGAACTCGCTCAGCTTCTCTTAAGCTGAAGGAGTTGAAAAACAAATTCAAGCCACGAGTGGCAGTATTTACAGATGCTTTGGGTAGAGTGTTAAATGGTGCAAGAAGCATTAAAATAAGATGAAAGGAATATTCAGAGTCATTGTACCAAAAGGAATTGGCTGACACAGAAGAATTTCAAGAAATAATGTATGAGCAAGAGACTGTGGTGATGAAACAGGAAGTTCAAGTTGCTCTGAAAGAATTGGCAAAAAATAAGTCACCAGAAGTTGACGGCATACCAACTGACATATTTCAACAAACAGATGCTTCCCTGGACGTGTTCGCTAAGTTGTGCCAAGAAATCTGGAGGACAGCCAGCTGGCCAAATGACTGGAAGAGATCAATATTTGTTCCCATTCCATAGAAAGGTGACTTGATAGAGTGTGGAAATTATCAAACAATATCATTGATATCACATGCAAGCCAGATTCTGCTGAAGATTATCCAAAACCTACTGGAACAGCACATCAACAGAGAACTGCCAGATGAGCAGGCTGGGTTTAGAAGAGGCCATGGTATTACGGACATTATAGCTTATGTTAGATGGATCTTGGAAGAAAGCAGAGAGTACCAGAGGAATGTCTATCTGTGCTTCATTGATTATGCAAAGGCTTTTGATTGTGTGGATCACAATAAGCTGTGGCTAACACTGAGAAGAATGGGAATCCCAGAACATTTGATTGTGCTTATACCAAACATATACTTCAAGAGGCAGTCATCAGAACAGAGCAAGGAGACACTGCATGGTTCAAAATTAGGAAGGGAGTCTGTCAAGGATGTATTCTGTCTCCATGCCTTTTCAATCTGGATGCAGAACAGATCATCCAAGATGCTGGGCTGTGCAAGGAGGAATGTGGCATCAGGATTGATAGAAGATTCATTAACAACCTCCTTTATGCAGATGACACAACCTTGCCAGGTGAAACTGAGGAGGACCTGAAGTGCTTGCTGCAGAAGATCAAGGACTGCAGCCTTCAATACGGATTTAAGCGCAACATCAAGAAAACAGAGATTCCCACCACTAGGCCAATTGGCAGCATTAATGTGGATGATGAAGAGATTGAGATAGTTAACAGTTTTAGTTTGCTTGGCTCCACAGTCAACACTCTTGGTACCAGCAACCAGGAAATCAAGAGACAAATTACATTGGGAAATTCAGCTGTCAGGGACCTCTCCAGAGTACTGAAGAGCAAGGACGTCAGGCTGGAGAGTAAGGTGCACCTGATCCGGGCTATAGTCTTCGCAATTGCATGTTATGCATTGGAGAGTTGGACAGTGACCAGGAATGAAAGAAAGAGAATTGATGCCTTTAAGCTGTGGTAATGAAAGGGTGTTGAATATACCATGGACTGCTAGGAGACCAAAGGTTTGTCCTTGAGAGAGTGAAGTCGGGCTGCTCCTTGGAGTCAAAGATTCTGAAGCTTCGTCTGACATACTTTGGGCATGCTGCAAGGAGGGACCTGAAGTTTGGCCTTGGAGAGGGACATTATTGGGATAGTGGAGGGACAGTGCAGGAGAGGAAAGCCCTCTATGAGATCGATTCAGTGATTGGGCTAGTGGGAGTAGGTGTGTCCGAGACAGTGAGGTTGACACAGAATAGAGCAGGATTTAGGGTTCTTGTACATAGGGGTCGCTGTGAGTCACAAGCAACTCGACGGCATATAACAACATATTTTAAGTAAATAGGGGAAACAAACATAATACACTTAAACTTTAATGAGGCATTAGATACAGGTATATATCACATCTCCATGTTGCCTCAATCCCACTTATCTTCTAATTCTGATGAAACAGGACACTTAGATGCATGGCACAGCATTTCCGAGACACATGAGGTCAAAAGGAACTCCACAGCAATGAATTGGTGGTTTTTTAACTTGTTTATATATTGTTGTTGCTGTTGAGTAGAGTACCATTCATAGCGACCCTATGAATAGCCAATCTGAACCCTGTCCTATCCTGTGCCATCTTCATTATCTGTGATACACTACAGCCCATTGCTGAAGTCACTGTATCAATCCATCTTGTTGGGGGTCTTCCTTTACTTTCTGACTCTCCATCAGAGTCCCTTTCCAAGGAATAGCCTCACCTAGGTACATATCCAAAGTATGAAAGATAAGCTTCACTATCTTTGCCTCCAAGCAGCACTCTGCTTGCACCTTCTCAAATATCTACTTGTCCTCTGGCTGTCACTTGTCACTTGTCCTCTGGATGTTCAGTATACTTTCCAACACAAAAATTCAAAGGCATCAATTCTTCTATTGTCCTTATTCATTGTCCCCCTCTCAGATGCATACAAGCTGATTGAGAAGACCATGGCTTGAATCATGGCTTAGTCTTCAAAGTGACGTCATACTCTTAATAATTTTGGCAAGATACCTACAGTAGACTTGTCCAATGCAGTACATCTCCTGATTGCCTAACTGTTGATCCAAGGAAGATTTACTGAAGGCTTCAATCCTTTCTCCAGCTATCATAATGTTGACAGTTGGTCCTTTGGTGATGACCTTTATAAATAAAATTTTAAGATTATTTCACTCAATTTGAGGAAGTGAGTCATTTGAACACAGATAGATGTTTAACAGAAAAATATAGTAAAATGCAAACATAAAACAAAAACTTTTCAAAAAAACACTTGTTCCTGAGAGGAGGAAAGAGGACCATAATCTGTCTGAAGTCCTCAAAGATGGGAAAAAACTGAACTCTGTCAGCTATCTGTTCCTACTTTTCCTGGCCAAGAAACATTCTGTTTGAAATCTAGAGGATAGTTAATGCCCAGAGTTTTGAATCCGAGGTCTGGCAATTCAGAATTTGACATATAAGCTCTAGAACATCAACACACAATTAATGGGACCAAGGGGACCACTAGTGACTACCCCAACAATTTCCAGTCAGGATTTAATGAGGCATGAATGGGCATAGCTATGTAGATTTCTTTATTAAATAGCTAATTAAACTCTTTTGAAAAAGTGATTATGAACAAAGCTGATAAATTCAACCCAAATTAGACCATTAACTAATCAAAGCAAAGGCTTCAACTCCAATGCTTCAAATAAACAAAAGACTGTGTCTTAGTTATCTAGTGTTGCTAGTGGATGGCTTTAACAAAGACAAATTTACTATCTCATAGTTTAAAAAGCTTGATGTTATGTGTCATCAAATCAGAACCAACTCATAGTTGCCCTTCCAGGAGGTTTTCAGAGGCAATAAACTGCACAGGAAAAGATTGTCTATCTTTCTTCCATGAAACAGCTGATGGATTCAAACCCCATGTCTTTGGGTTGGAAGCGCATCTACTTACCACTAAGCCACAGGATCTAGAAATCCAAATTCAGTGTGGCAGCTCAAAGCCTACTCTTGTGTTCATTCAATTCTCAGAGGTACTTGGTGCAAGGATGCTGTGTCCAGATGATGTGTTCTGTTCATGGTTCTTCTTTCTCAGTAGTTGTTGGTTCCTCTGATCCCTGCTTACTTCTCCTGTCTTTTTTTTTTCTCTCTTGTACAATTAAAGGTGATGCAGGGCACTCTCCAGGAAAATTCTCCTTCAGTGGGATCAGGACTGTAATAAAAACAAAGGTGTTCTATCCTATCATAATCTCCTCACACTGGATCACAGTTATTCATTACAGATCACATTGTCGAGGATGATTGCATCATCACATAACAAAAAAAAAAAGGATCATGGTCCAGCCAGGGTGACACATATTTTGAGGGATAAGATTCATTCCACAGCATCTCATGTTGCTTACACACACACACACACACACACACCACAAATTCATTAGCTAATTACCACAGTCTAGGGAACTCTGGTGACATAATTGCTAGTGGGTACTGCTGCCAAACAAAATTACATCTCTGGCCTCTGGCAGGTGGAATCTACTATCTACTCCACAGGATAAAGACAGACAATTCTCTCCCATTAAGATTTACAGCCTCAGAAACCCAATGGAGAATCACTGAGTTGGCATCAACCCAATGGTGGCGAATGAGCAAGTGACTCACCAGACTCTAGTCTTAAATATCCTTTAATGTAGGTAAATAGGATGGAGAAGAACTTGGAAGCTGAAAATGTGAAGAAAAGCCAAATCTTAGGTCAATTAACACTATAAGGTGGAGAGAGAAGCTACCTAGTTGTTAACATCCACGTGCTAAACTAATAGCTTTCTGCCTTTTCTTGGACATCTCAAAGTAGAGCATCCTTGAAAAGCATCTTTGAGCACCAGAGAATACATTACGATTTCCTAAAAATTAAAAAAAAAAGATTTCCTAAAAATATGTGTTTAGAAATGACAGCAACTCTTTCAGAGAATAGATTTTCTAGCACTTGATTCTTAGTCACCCTATTGCCACTCAAAAGCACACCATTGCTTGTAAACTATAGAGCAGAGGCAGTTCATTCGTTAATTCCTTTTTTTTCCTTCTGGGTTACAAGAACAAGGTGTTTAAAGCATAACTCTGTGACAACTAGAGAAAAAGTCATCAGAAAAGGGAGTGTCCCTTTGATCAACAATATAAAACAAAACCTACTACAATAGAGTTGATTCAAGAGATGAGCTGCTCCATCAGGTTCCATAAGGTCATACACCTTTATGAGAGAACTTTGCTCATTTTTCTCCTAAGAAGCCACTTGCTCCTCCAGATGTTTGTTTTTACTCTTATGTGTTGTTTTGAGTTGACTGCAATTCAACCCTATGAACAATAGTCTTGAACCCTGCCCTATCCTGAGCCAATTTCACCACCTCTAAGACCTGTTATGTTGCCTCATTTACCATATCAATCCATCTTATCTGGGGTCATCCTTTCCTGTACTGACCCTCTATCCTTTTAAGCACATGATGTCCTTCTCAAAGGACTGGTGGTTCTGGTAACACGTCCAAAGTATGTGAGATGGAATTTCAAAATACTTCCTTCCAAGAACCAACCTGTTTTCACTTACTCCAGGACTGATATGTTTGTTCTCTTGGTGGTCCATGTTCAAGACTCTTCTCCAGCACCACAACTCAAAGCCTATAATCCTTAGTCACCGTCCAGCTCTCAGATGCATAGCAAACAATTGCAAAGTCCATTCCTGTATCTGGTGCATCTTAGTCTCTAGACTGACATCATAGTTCTTTAGCATTTTTTGAGAGATCCCTGATAGCAGACTCTCCTAAAGGAATTACTTTTTTTTTTATTTTGTGTGCATGTACCGTCAAATCAGATCTGACTGGTACAGGAGGATATTGCACCTCCTTCTCCGGCAGAGCGTCTGGTCTTTTGATTTCCTAACTGCTGGTACCAAGAACGTTGGTTGTGGACCTAAGCAAGATGAAAATTAACAACCTCTATCTATCATGGTGCTGCCAATTGGCCTGGTGGTAAGAATCTTTGTTTTCTTGATGTAGAGCTTTAATTCATATTGAAGACTGCAGTCCCTGACCTTCAGCAGTAAAAGCTTCAGGTTCTCCTCAGTTTTAAGGAACAAAGTTGTATCATCTGCATAATGCAGATTGTTGATGAATCTTCCTCCAAGCCTGATGCCGCATTCCTCCCTATAAAGTCCAACCTTCGAGATGATCTCTACATGAAGAAAATAATGGGTTTTTTTTGTCAAGTAATCCAGGGCCCATGTTACAACTTGCTGTGGTGCAATGCTCTCTCTAGCCCTGTAAGAGCAATAGGGGAAAAAAAATCACAAACTGAGATAGTTGAGAATAAGCCTAACTAGAGACAGAAAACTGCAAAGCACTGTTACACAAACAATAAGAGACCTAACTAAATGGGAAAATGTTGCCTGTTCATGGATTATTGTTGTTAAGTCGAGTCGAGTCAAGTCAAATACAATTTATAGTGACACTATGAACAAAAGAGTTGAACCCCATTCTATAACTATGGTCATTTCTCTAATGTCCATAGAATATCAAAACGCCTGGTATTTTAGAAGTAGATGTCAATCCTGCTTTCAAGCCTGTCTTAATCTGGGAGCTCTACCAACCCCTGACCACCATGGGTAACCATTATGACATTGGACAAACCAGTGACACAGATTCAGTATCACAGCAACCCCATGTTATCTCAGTACAGCAAACTGACAGACAATTGCTATACCACTTAGAACAATGTTTTTTCCAAACACAAATACCCAACCAACTTTTCAACTTTTCAACAAAGGCCTGCCCACCAGGTCCTGATTGGCTTAAACAGCTTCCAGCCCACAGCTGATTGTTGACTAACCAGGTGACCACCTTATAAAAAAAAACAAAACAAAAATGACCCAACAGTTTACACAGTTACACAGGTCATGGATATGAAGACTCAATATAGTGAAAATTACAATTCTACCAAAAGCAATCTATAAGTTCAATGCAATCACGATACAGATACCAAATTCATTTTCAAAGAGATAGGAAAGGCAATTGACAAGTTTATTTAGAGAAGAAAGAGAACTCAAATAAGCAAAGCAACTCTGAAAAATAAAAAATTAAGTTAGAGACATAGCACCCCCTAATCAAAATCTACAACACAGCTGTAATAACCAAAAAAGCATAGCACTGGTGCAATGACAGACACATAGACTAATGGAACAGAATGAAGAACTCAGAAATTAACGCTAAGAAATTAATCCTCAGAAATCTACTGAAGACAACTCTTATGCAACAATGAAACAAAACCTATCAAATGGGGAAATTACAACCTCTTCAACAAACAGTGCTCATAAAACTATATCTATCTGCAGAAATCTTAAATAGGATCCACATATCACACCATACACAAAAATCAACTCACTATAAATCAGAGACCTGGAGGTAAAACCCAGAACCATAAAGATCATGAAAGACAAAATGGATCCAAACTTATACCACAGGCCTAACCTATGGTATAAATAGGCTTGCCAATATAGCCAGAAATTCACAACCAGGAGAGGACAAAATCAGTAAACGGCACCTTCCAAAAATTAAATACCTGTGTGCTTCAAATTTTTTTTCCAATAAAGTAAAAATAAAACCTACAGACTGGGAAAAATATTTGGCAATGACATTTCAGACAAGGCACTCATAACAAAAGCTTACAGAATCCTACAAAGCCTCCACAAGAAAAAGACTTATAATCCAATCACAAAATGGGCAAAAGACATGGAAAGACCTTTCACACTGGAAGACATTCAGAAATGCTCAGAATCACTGGCAATAAGAAAGACGGAACTCAAAACCACAATGAGATACAATCTCACCCCAGTAGCAGTTGTTGGTGCTGTTGTTGTTATGTGCTGTCAAGTCACTGGCAACTCATAGCAACCCTATGAACAACAGTCCAAAACCCTGCTCTATCCTGTGCCAGTCTCACTGTCCCAGACACACCTACCCCCATTACTCCAGTCACTGAATCAATCCATCTCATCAAAGGTCTTCCTCTCCTTTGCTGTCTTTCCACCCTCTCAAGCATCACACCTCTCTCCAAGGATTGGTCCTGGCTTGCAACATGTCCAAAGTAGGTCAGATGAAGCTTCTGAATCCTTGCCTTCAAGGAGTAGCCTGGTTTCAGTCTCTTCAGGATGAACCTCTTTGTTCTCCTAGCCATCCATGGTGTTATACCAGCTCAAAGACATCAATTCTTCTTCTATTATCCCTAGTCATTGTCCAGCTTTCTGATACATAGCAAGTAATTGCAAAGACCATGGCCTATTGGCTTATACCAGGCACACTTTATTCCCTAGA
The DNA here is from genome assembly GCF_000299155.1 of Elephantulus edwardii. Taxonomy (NCBI): domain Eukaryota; kingdom Metazoa; phylum Chordata; class Mammalia; order Macroscelidea; family Macroscelididae; genus Elephantulus; species Elephantulus edwardii. The sequence continues at coordinate 30,601,438 of NW_006399761.1, forward strand.
CTGACAAACCATTGACACAGATTCACTATCACAGCAAATGTTGGAGAGGATGTAGAAAAATTGGAATTCTCATGCACAGCAGTCAAATGGTATAACCATTCTGAAAGGCAGTTTGTCATTTCATCAAAAACTGAACATAATTATTCAAAATGACCAATGTTTTTAAAGGGAACATGGAAGAGGGTAGGGAGGAAAATGTGTAATAATGAATGAAAACGTAAAAACTTAAAACCACAATTTAAAAAAAAAAGGGAACATAGAAATCCCATATGACCCAGCTATTGCACTGCTGGAAATGTACCTCAAGGAAAACAGAACTAAGATATAAACAGAGATTTGTACGCCAGTGTTCATAGCAGCATTATTTACAATAGCAAGAAAATGGAAACACCTCAAATGTCCATCAACAAATCAATGGATTGAGAAATTATGGCACATTCACACAATAGAATATTATGCACCTCCAAGGAGCAACAATTTTGTAAAATACTTGTAAGCAGATACTAATGATTGGAATGTGGAATGTGTCTGCTTATAAGTATTTAGCAAGTAGGAAAACTGGATATTGTTAAGGAAGAAATGAAATGCATAAATATTGATGTACTAGGCATTGGCAAAATGAGATGGATTTGTGTGAGGCATTTTAATTAGGCAATCATGATCTAAAAGATCATAAAAAAAGATAAGAAAAAGTTAAAGATGAAGAAGAAAAAGATGAGAAGAAACAAGGGTGCATTCATATTTTAAAAGGTCATTTCTAAATTCATCTTGAAGTATAATGTTGTGAATAACAGGATAATATCCATATGCATACTATACACCAACAACCAAAGCCAAAAAAGAGGAAATAAATTATTTCTACCAAATTTTGCAGTTGGAAATCAATTGAACATGCAATCAAGATGCATTAATAATAATGAATGACTGGAATGCAAAAGTTGGGAACAGGGAAGAAGGATCAGTAGTTGGAAAACATGCACTTGGTGATAGAAATGAGGCTAGAAATAGGACGATGGAATTTTGTACAATCAACGATTTATTCATTGCAAATATCTTTTATAAGAAACATAAATGGCAACTGTACTCATGTACTTAACCGGATAGAACATACAAGGATCAGATCTATTACATCTGAGGAAAGAATCACTGGAGATGCTCTATTATCAGCTGTGAAAACTAGGCCAGGTACTGACCTTGGTGGAACAGATAATCAATTACTTATATGCAAGTTCAAACTAAAGCTGATGAAAATTAAATCAAATCCACAAGTACCAAAATTTGACCAAAATTTATCCCACCTAAATTTAAAAATATCTCAAGAATAGTTTTCAGACCTTGAACACTAATGAACAAAGACCAGATAAGTTGTGGGAGGAAATAAAAAATATCAGGAAGGATGCAAAGGTCATTACAAAGAGGAGGAAGAAAAGACCAAGATGGATATCAGTAGAGGCTCTGAATATTGCCCTGTTGTTTTTAAGTGCCTTCAAGTCGCAGGCGACTCATAGTGACCCTATGAAGGAGAGTCCTCAACGCTTGGGTGCCTTTCATCCTCTATCCAGGTTCATAGGGTTTCTGGAGGCAAGCTATTACAGAAGTGGATGTCACTCCTTGCAAAATATTGCACTAGAGTTCAAAAAAGCCAAAGTAAGGCGAAGAAATCAAGAAGTTAAGGAGTGAATAGAAGATTTTCAAAGGGCAGCTCTGGAAGACAAAGCAAAGTATTGTAATGAAATGTGCAAAGACCTGGAGTCAGAAAATCAAAAGGGGTGAACTCGCTTGGCATTTTTTAAGCTGAAGGAACTGAAGAAAAAATTCAAGCCTCAAGTTGTAATACTTGCTTTGGGTAGAATGTTGAATGATCCAGGAAGGATCATTGAAAGATGATCCATGAAGATGGAAGGAGTACACAGAGTCACTACACCAAAAAGAATTGGCTGACACAGAAGAATGGTGAGGTAATGGTGATGAAGGAGGAAGTTCAAGCTGCTCTGAAGGATTTGGCAAAAAACAAGTCCTCAGAAATTGAAGGAATAGCAATTAACATATTTTAACAGACAGATGTTGCTCTGGATGTGCTCTTCAGGCAGTGCCAAGAAACCTACAGGGCAACCACCTGGCCAACTGAGTGGAAGAAATCCGTATCTGTCCCCATTCTAAAACAAGGTGATCTGACAGAGTATGGAAATTATTAAATAATATCACTGATATCAGACACAAGCAAAATTCTGCTGAAGATTTTCCAAAAAGACTGGAAAAGTACATTAACAGAGAACTATCAGAAACACAGGTCAGGTTTAGAAGAGGTGGTGGTGCTAGACATTATCACCAATGTCAGATGGATCATGACTGCAAGCAAAAAGTTCCAGAGGAGCATCTATCTGTTTCATTGACTGTGCAAAGGCATTTGACTGTGGATCACAACAAATTGTGGCTAAACTTGAGAAGAACGGGAATCCCAGGAAACACTGCATGGTTCAAAATCAGGAAAGGAGTGCATCAGGAATGTGTCTGTCTCCCTATCTTTTCCATCTGTATGCAGAATAGACCATTTGGGAGACTGAACTTTAGGAGGAGGGATGTGGCATTAAAATTGAAGGAAGATATATCAACTACCTGCACTATACAAATGCTTTCCAAAACTCAGGAGGAACTGCAGTGTTTGCTGCAGAAGGTCAAGGACTGTAGTCTTTGATATGGATTGAAGCTCAATGTCAAGAAGACAAAGAGTCTCATCATTGGGCCAATTGATAGTACTATGGTTGATGTAGCTTGCTTGTTTCAACAGTTATAACTCTTGGCACCAGCAATCAGGAAATCAAAAAGATGAATTGCATTGGGGAAATCTGCTATCAGGCTCCTCTCCAGAAGCAAAGATATCAGTTTAGATATTAAAGTACCTCCGATCCAGGCTGTGGTCTTTACAATTGCTTTACAACGCATTGGAAAGCTGAACAATGACTAAGGATGACAGAAGAAGAATCGATGCCTTTGAGCTGTGGTGCTGGAGAAGAGTCTTGAACATACTATGGACTTCCAAGAAAACAAACAGATCTGTCCTAGAGAGGGTAAAACCAGACTCTGTCTCATATATTTTGGCATGTAGCAAGGAGGTACCGGTCCTTGGAGAAGGATACCATGCTTGGAAGATGGAAGGATGGAGGAGGGGAAGACCCTGCATGAGTTGGACTGACACTGTAAGGGATAATGGAGTTCAGTGCATCAGATCCAGTGAGACTGGCTCAAGATAGGGCAGGGTTCAGAGCTGTTAGGAGTGGCAAGCAAATTGATGGCACAAAACGACAGCTATATAACAGGCGAGCATCTAGAAAGCATTATGCTGAGTGAAGTGGCTCTGTTTCATAAGGACAAATACTGCCTAAGACCATTACTGTAATAGTAGAGAGCTAACTAGAAAGATGGATAAAGCTCCAAATGGGGAAGAAGGGAAGGGCAGGGCATTAGAAAATGGGGAAGGAAGGAAATCATTAGGATGGTGGTGTTTGTTGAGTGGGACAGGGGTGAAGGAATTGGGAAAGATCCCATGGTGACCTAAAAAGAAGGGGTGAGAGTAATCATAGGCCAATGGTGATTAATTTTAGAAAATACAATTTACATGAGTGATTGTTTGAAACACAAAGTGAATGTAGGAATGTGTGAAACATAATGTCCATGAATGATACACAATATATATGAATTTTGTATGCACACCAATGTAAAATAAAAGTAGAGTGGAGGGGAGGCAATTAACATGGGAAAAAGATTAATGGGGGAAGAGATTCTAGGTTACCGACTTTCTCAACACACTCCTTTGCTTTTGTCCACCAATATGGGGGTCAGGGGTGAATGTAGGAGATAATACAAGGTATCTTATCCTTTGAGTAACTGACAAAGCCTCTTCATGCACCTCTGGGTAGCAGTGGAATTGCCATTAAGTGCTTTGACTCCATCAACCACTCTTTCTGAGCATTTCCTGCTCCATCACTTTTCTTCCCACAGCCCTTGAATTTGCTACCTATGCCTTTGTTCTCAATATCTCTGTATCTGCTCCATGATCAAACAATGGCTCATTACAATCCTTCAGAAGTGAAGCCAAATATCCAAATGTTCAAGCAGGTCCTTGATTTTAGAAGATGGTGCAGCTGACTTCCACACCTCTCTCTAGTCAGCATCAGGCGTTGCACACCACTTTCAAAGTGGATACTCCCATTGTGCATAGTCCACTCTTCTTCCTCTGCCTCCATTTGAGAGAGGCAGGACTCTCTGCCTCTGCAGAGGATCTACCTACCTCCACACAGTCATAATTTAATGCCTCTCTCTGGGATACTTACAGGGAGTGTTACAGAGCCAAGAGTTTATTATCAAGCTCAGCATGAATCTACAGTGACAAGAGCTGAGTGCAAAACCAAATGTTCCAAGTGTTCCCAATTCCATGTGTTTTGAAGTGCCCGGAGCAGGAATTTTATGGAAGAGGGAGAAAGATTCTTCCCCGGTGGTACATTAAGGATCCATCTCTTTAGTTTGGGGTCTCTATCAGGCATTTCACTGTAAACTAATCCCACACTTTATCTTCTAATTCTGTTTTCACCAGGGAACGGAGGCCTTTTTCCCACAGTATTGTAAACCTTTGTTAAAAAGGGTTAGCAAATCTATTTGGAGGCTCCCTCTAAAACTTGTCTCCACTTCCAAGGGTAATGAACTCTTTTCTAATAAATGCCTTGCTTTAATGTGAGCTCTTTTTGGTTTCCAGGAATTGCTTTATAATTACACAGCTCTGGATTTCATGTCAGAGGTTTGCTTCACCTTTAATATTTTATGAAGAAATTCCGATTTTGACAGTAAAAATATTTAACCCAGAGGATCCAAAGGCAGACTATTATTCTGTAAAGTAGCCATCTCATTGCACACTTGTGCAGTGTGGGCTTCCCCAGTGCATACTCACGCTCTTTGATTCTCTGCAAGCAGACCCAACCACATGCTGTCCAGATGGAAACCTGGCTGTATCATTACATTAGATTGAAATAACCCAATACCACCTGTTTCTGTTGGGGCTCCTGCCAACATTTCCCCATAAAACATTTATTTTGCTAATATTTTAGTTGGTCACCACAGAAGGACACTTGAAGTTAAAGATTTACCATGTGCTGTAGCCACTCGGAGCCAAGAAAGGGGCGGCAAAAAGCCCTTTGAAATGAGGCAGCAAAGTCTGGGAAGAGTAAATTACTGTCTATTGTTTCCAAAGGTGGATGCCTCAGCTGGCAAGATGCAATCACACACATGCACACACACATGCATGGGACCTCAAAACAAGGTTATCTTGGCAATCTTCACAAAAGGGATTATTTTAGCATCTCTGGCGCTCATCTTTTGGGTTGTAAAAACATTTTCAAGCAGTGAGGAGACTTTCATGCTTCTTGGCAAATCCTCTCCCCATTCCAAATATGTTGCATTTGTAACTAAATTCATGGGGCTAAGGAATTATTTAGATGAATTTGACATAGAGGGACACATGCCTATTATTTTCATTCAAACAAGAATTGTATGAAGAAAGGGGTGTTGCATATTAGGAGCTGATGCTCACAGTAGTTACAACTTCTTTTACAATCATTTTCAAGATTCAACCTCAGTTGAAATTTCTTGGTCAAGAGAAATAATGTAATGTAAAAAAAAAAGTAATTCAGTTTTTGTTTCTCTTTCTGTATTTGCTTGCATCTATCTTTGTCATATAAAATAAAGAATTGGTCATGATGACCAATGATATAAAATAAAGAATTGGCTTGGCTACAGCTACACTATCAATGCTTCAAATATCAGCAGGGTCATCCAAAGCGGTCAAGTTTTAGTAGAACGAGGAGCAAAGGAGAGGAAGTCCCTGAACCAGGTGGATTGACATTTCAGTGGGCTCAACTATATTAGAAATTATGAGAGGCACAAGATAGGGCATATGGGTTCTTCATAGTGTTGCTATGAGTTGTAATCAACTTGGTGGCACCTAACAACAGCAACAACTTCCAAACTAATAAAGACTAGGAGGAAAGACCTGACAATTGATTTCAAAAAATTAGCCAATGGAAACCCTACAGATCATGAGAGAATATTGTTCATCATAGAAGATGACCCCTATCTGGTTGACAGGCAGTCAAATCCACAGCATGCCAACTCCAGCATGCCAAAAAAGAATGAGACACGGGACCAGACAATATTTCATTCCGTTGTAGTGAGGTCACCATGAATGTGGGTTGACTCAATAGTAGCTTAACTACAAGGTAATATAAATTTCAAGCTAAAGTAGACCACTGGACTCATTTCCCAAGGATGGCATTTGAAGCTAGATCTGATAAAGAACTGCTTACAACTGCTACTGGTATCATCAAAACAACTACAACTCATAGTGACCCTATGAACAACAGATCTGAACTTCCCCTTATCTTGTGCTGTCTTATCATCTCTGACATGTGTGAGCCCATTGCTTCAGTCACTTTGTCAATTCTAGCTCATTGATGGTCTTCCTTTCTTTCACTGACTCTCTACCTCTCCTAGCTTAGTGTATTTCCCCAAACATTAGCCCCTCCTGAAACTATGTCCAATATGTGAGACAAAGTTGCACGATCCTTGTCTCTAAAAAGCAATCCTGGTTGTACTTCCTCCAAGACAGACTTGTTTGGGTTTTTTGGCAATCCATGGGATAGTCAGTACTCTGAATATCATCACAACACAACTAAAAAATAATGATTATTCTTCTGTCATTATTTATTGCCCAACTTTCATATGCACAGGAAAGAATTTTAAAATACTATGGCAAAGCACTTAATGGCAATTCCACTGCTACCCAGAGGTGCATGAAGAGGCTTTGTCAGTTACTCAAAGGATAAGATACCTTGTATTATGTCCTACATTCACCCCCGACCCCCATATTGGTGGAAAAAAGCAAAGGAGTGTGTTGAGAAAGTCGGTAACCTAGAATCTCTTTCCCCATTAATCTTTTTCCCATGTTAAGAAGGGGAAACATAATCTACACAGAAGTTCTACAGGACACGTCACCTTCCCTTAGAGACAGCACAACTAAACTTAAAAGACACTGGTCAAAAGAAAAATGTCAGCAATCAACGTTTTTGGAATCACAGAAGCCAAAAAGCTTAAGATACAAACTGTCAGACAATGGAAGATATTCTCTGAAGGGACTAGGTAGATGAGAAGGGTTATCCTGGTGGAGGGTGGAGCTGGGAAGTAAGTGGGTAAAGGCACTGGGCTAAGGGTGGGGTCAACACTTTAACTAACGCTTACCCCCACAATAAGGGATTTATCTTTAACTGCCCCACAAATTGCTGTCTGTCAGATACTCCTCTAAATCTGAACATTCAGATTAAGACA
>NW_006399761.1:30611523-30629012 GCF_000299155.1 Elephantulus edwardii
TTAGAGCTGTTGTGCATAGGGTCGCTATGAGTCGGAAACGACTCGACGGCACATAACAACAACAACAACATGGCTTGGGTCAGGTGCACCTTAGTCTTTAAATTGATAGCATTATTTTTTAAGGCTTGAAGATTTACCTTTTATAAAAAGGAGGTGCCCCTTTGCATCCCGCCTCTTGCACTGCTGCTTAACCAAGCCTCCCAGTATTTGTAGATTATGTCAACATTGTTGTTGTTGTGATGTGTTGTCAAGTCACTTGTGACTCATAGTGACAACAGCCCTAATCCCTGCTCTATCCTGAGCCAATCTTATTGTCTCTGAGACACCTACCCCATTATCCCAATCACTGAATCAATCCATCTCATCGAGGATCTCTTTTCCTCTTGCGTTGTCCCTCCACCCTCCCAAGCATGACGTCCCTCTCCTTACAATATGTACAAAGTAGGTCAGATGAAGATTCAGAATCCTTGCCTCCAAGGAGCAACCTAGTTTCACTCTCTCTAGGAAGAAACTGTTTGTTCTTCTGGCAGTCCATGGTATATTCAATACTCTTCTCCAGCACCACAGCTCAAAAGGATCAATTTCCCTTCTATTATCCTAGTCATTTTCCAGCTCTCTGATGTATAGCAAGTAATTGCAAAGACTATGGCCTTTATCAGGTGCACCTTAGTTTTCAGACTGACATTATTGTTCTTCAGTACTTTTGAGAGATTCCTGACAGTAGACTTTCCTAATGCAATTTGTATTTTTCCTGGTTGCTGAAACCAAGAGTGTTGATTGTGATCAAGCAAACTAAAACTGTTAATAATCTCTAGCTCTTCACTGTCTATTATGATGCTGCCAATCAGCCCAGTGGTCAGAATCTTTGTTTTCTTGATGTTGAGCTTCAATTCATATTGAAGGCTAAGGTTCTTCATTTTCACCAAATCCCTTCTCAAAAATGTACCCCAGAAGACAGAGGGAAACACATAATGAGATTAACGGACCTCTTCAATCTTTTGGCTTAAGCAGCCCCTGGAATTCTCAGAGAGATTTGCCTTAGAATCCCGGTTCACTGCAAAATGGACTTTTTTTAATTGTACTTGGCACTCCATTTACAGAGGTTAACGTTGCCTTTCTTTGATCAGGAAACTGGGTCCCGTCACCCTTTTCTGGAGCGACCAAAGGCTAAAATTCAGAAGACCGACCACCCATCTCACATACTCTATCTTGTTTTTTCAGTTCAACCTGCTTTTTCACACCAAAAATGCTTACTTTGCCTTCTAAAAGTAATTTATATCTTAGATATTTCTTTTAAAAGTCAACTTGTAACCTGTAATAGCTGTAGACACAGATTAAGGATCACAAGGAGAGCAGAGTAGCTCCCCTGGCGGCTCCCATTCCTGTTCAGATGCCTTCCCTGAAGACAGATAATCTCATAATTAAGTGAGCCATTTCTCAACATCTATGTGTTGTGCAAAAGGCAGTAGTACAATGAATCCTGATATGCTTTGCTTCAAAGTATGAAGTACTGAATAGTCACCTTTTTTATGAAAGCACTTGACCTTTAAATTGATATTTCTCCTCAGCAGATTATAATTATTGTCCAAAGAAGTGCTAAATGCATTACAGTTCCTTCAAAGGGTCCCTATCTGTTACTCACAGCTATACTGTGTCTAACAGCGACCATCAGCTGACTCTGGTGACTCATCCCAAGGGGATGAGCTGCTGTGCCTCTCCCAAGGTTCGAATCCACTCACAATCCTGAGGGAGACAAATTGACAACATAATTTATTCCATGTCATTTATAACCTTGGAAACCCAAGGGAGCATCAAGTTCTGACTCTACAACAATGAGAATTTTTTTAAGCCACGAAAAATGCAGAAAGAGCAACTTCTGTTCATATTGGACTTTAATTCTTTTTCCTTTCCTAAGATCAGGAATCTAAATTCTTACGACTGGCAGTTAAACAAACAGCTCATTTCGTCAAGTCAGTTCTGACGGATGGATGATGGTCTCACGTAACTTTGCATCATGAGGAACAACTTTTCCCTAGACATTTTTTGATGGAAATATTTTTTTTAGCAAGTCACCAGATCTTGCATGGATTTGACTACTATTTTATGTTAGCAGTTAAAACAAACAAAACCTGTTCGTACCACCCACAGACCAAGTCATTGTTACATAAAGCTGAGTTGGAACTGACTCCTAGCCGACCCTGCAGTGGGTTTTCAGAGCCTGTAAATCTCATGAGCAAAGATTCTCTATCTTTCTTCCTCAGAGCAACTGGTGGATTCAAACAGTCCTAACTCCTTACCACTTGTGCACAGTAGCTCCCTGGAGACCAAAAGCATAATTTATAAATTGATTTATGAACTTATAGATTCAGATCTGTCATCCATAGTGTTGCAGTGAGTCGCCATTGACTTGATTGAACCTAACAATTTTCTACTTCGAGAAACTCAGTGTTTTGAATGGCATGAATCAGGACAAGTAGAAATTCAGCCCCAAAAGTCACACCTGCTCCTAAAATAAAAGAGTTTTCCCAGAGTTGCCAGATTTAGCAAATAAAAAAAAAACCAAAAACACAATACGCTTACTTCCACGAGAATAAGAACTTTCCATGCAGTAAATCATGTATTGTCTATCTGAAATTTTATCAGTCACTCTGCACTTAACAGGCAGTGCTACACTTATAAATTCTACGTATTATTTTAATTTTTTCTAATTCCCTCTTCTCCTCCACCCATTTTTACAGGAAAAAAATTATTGAACATAAACCAAACAGCAACCAGCACACACACAGACGAATGATGGCTAAAAACAAGGAGTGTTGAGAAGGCAATATTTATCATCCTTTTTTTTTTCATTTTTATTATAACATATATATGCTACCAAGCCAAAGTGGGTGATTTTAATCTGCATACCTCTGGGCTGGTTTTAATTCTTTTTGATCAAACATTCTTTTAGGTGGTATAGCACTAGTCTGTCCATTTGTGGTACAGAGATAACTCGTGGTTGCTGTTATGCTGAACACTGTGACACTGATGTATCAGATGCAATAATGTTTACCCATGGTGGACAGTGTTTAGTGGAGCTCTCCAATTAAAACAAGCTTGGAAACAAGAGTGGCATCTACTTCCAAAATAGCTTGCCTCTGGAAACCCTATGAACTTGGAGGAAGGATGAAAGTCATACAAGTGTTCAGGTCTTTCGTTCATAGGGTCACTATGAGTCATATATCACTCAATGGCACTTAACAACAACAACATATAACATATAATAAATATAATATCATATCATAATATTTCTGTTTATTTATATTATTATTAATTTACTGATTGGACTGCTTCCCTTTTCATGATTAAACAACTCTCTTAACCATTGCCTCAGTTCCTGGAATCCTTTATCAAGACCAATGAGCAAGGGAAAATGTGAAGCTGATTCTATCGTTTAAAAGCTACTTGCTTCGCCTGTTACTATTTCTCAGGGCGTGTGTATTGTGCAGCTATGTAATGAGACATGATCAAGGATCCTCACTGACTTGTGCCATAAGAAAATCTGTTTTTCTTTATGAGTTCTAGAGACAGACCCTGCTTTTCTCCTAGCGTGTCCTCCCTGAATCCACCGTGAACTCAGACTTAGACCGAAGTGCAACAGTGGGCAGAGGTCCTGAGCCCAGGAGGCAGGAAACAGAAGAGCATGTAAGTATCGCGCGCTAACCGATTGCGCCACTGGAGCTTCAAAATGCCCATCAAGAAACGAATGGGTAGAGAAGCTGTGGTATATTCGCACAATGGAATATTATGCTGCATTGAAAGACAAGGAACTCATGCAATATTATTCAAAACGGGTGACCCTAGAGGACATTATGCTGAGTGAGGTATCTCAGTCACAGAGGGACAAATGCTATATGGTGCCACTGTTGTAGTATGAGGCTGACATCGGGATGGGGGTAAGACTGAGAAAAACTGGATGAAATATGTTTACGGCATTGAAGTCTTTGGGGGAGAGAATATTTTATATTTTAGGGCATTATGTTTATCGTAAGAGTACGGAATGAGGGTTGCAGAGTGGATTATATTTGGGGTTTGGGGGATGTGTGGGGGGGATTGCGTACCAATGAGGGAGTTTTTCTTCTGCGTTTGAAGGAGAGGAGCAAAACGGGGGGTGTGGGGGGGAGAGGGGTGCAACAATGAATGAATGGAATTCCAAAATCTCTGTAGATGTTCATTGAAATGAAAAATAAAGAAATTAAAAAACAAAAAAAAAACAAACAAACAAACAAAAAAAACAGAAGAGCAGTGATGGTGCCACAGAAGCATGGCCAGCAGACTGCAGAGCCTCCAGGTTCCAGAGCAGCAGCCCTCTGCTGTCACCACAGACTCCGGACTGACTGAAAGGGGGAATCCTAGGTACACAAAATTACAAACTACACCGCATCCAGAGTCCTTCTGCCCCAACCCTTCATTCCCTACTCCCTCAGTCTGCAGATAGGCTGCTGCAGACAGGACCTGAAGTGACCGTCTCTCAGAAGAAAGAGAACTAAGCACATATGTTAGCGTGGGAGATGAATGTTGTTGGGGACTGTCAAGTGGATTCTTAGCCATGGGTTTTCATGGCTATGATGTTTACACATGCAGATTGCCAGGCCTGCCTTCCTCAGCAACGCCTGCCCATAGTTCAAACTGCTGACCTTCAGGTTCACAGAGGTTCATTTAGCCTTGAGCCACCAGGGCTCTTTAGAAAACCAATGTTGCTATTATCGGTAAGTGCCATTGAGTCAGCTAAACCTCACAGCAACTCTGCAAACAATGGATCTGAACCCTGTCCCAGCCTGTGCCATCCTCACCATCTCTGACACTCTCAAGCTGATCCCTCTCATAGAGTGTCTTCCTCTCTGACCCCGCACCTTTCCAAGCATGATTCCTTTCTTAGGACTGGTACCTTCTAACACGTCCAAGTGTGTGAGACAAAGCTTCGCCATCCTTGCTCTAAAAAGTGCTCTTTCTTTCTCCAAGGGGGGGAGGGCAGCGAAAATACAATTGTTTCCTTTTTAAGCTATTGCCTCTGTGATGGGACTTAATAGCAATTTTAAATATTTTCATTTCACATTTAAAATGTTTCATATGTGCTGTAAGTTTGGAGCTGAAAAGAGCACGTTCACTTACCTCATTTGCTATCACAGCAATTTATTGCTCAGAAGGAACTTAAGAGCACTTTGATCAATCTTTAAAAGGCGGGCAACAGTTTTCCTGGTCAAGAGGTGCTCAAAGCATGGTCCCCAGCGCAAGCAGAAGCATCACTCCCTGAGAATTTATGAGAAATGTCAATTTCTCCAGACCTGCTGAGTGAGAATCCTTGAAGGTTGGGCCAGAAATCTGCGTTGTGACAAACTCTTCAGGGATTCTGCAACCTCTGGCTGGAAAATGACAAGAAAGGAGACGGCCAGGGTCTCTGGATACCTCCTCGCTACTGCAGATATGATGGGATGGTCAGGCACTGTTGGTTAGACTGCATTTCTCTGTCACTTCAAATTCTGAGTTGGACTTAACTATACCATGAAATAAAGTTCATCTTTGCTCAGACCTTCTATTTTTTTTTCTTCCTACCACATATTGAGATTGTTAACAGCTTTAGTTTGCTTGGCTCCACAATCAACATTCTTGGTACCAGCAGCCAGAAAAATCAAAAGATGAACTGTATTAGGAAAGTCTGCTGTCAGGGACCTCTCCAGAATACTGAAGAGCAACGATGTCGGTCTGTAGACTAAGATGACCATGATCCAGGCCATAGTCTTAACAATTACTTGATGTGCATCAGAAAGTTCGACAATGACTAGGGATGATAGAAAGAGCACTTGAGCTGTGGTGTTGAAGAAGAGTATTAAATATACCATGGACTGCCAGGGGGAAAGAAAGGTTTGTCCTTGAGAGGGTGAAATCAGGCTGCTTTTTAGAGGCAAGGATTCTGAAGTTTCACTGACATACTTTGGGCATGTTGCAAGGAGATACCAGTCCTTAGAGAGAGATATCATATCATGCTTGGAAGGGTGGAGGGACAGCCCAAGAAAGGAAGACCCTCAATGATATGGATTGATTCAGTGACTGTGTTAATGAGGGTAGGTGTGCCAGAGACAATAAGTTTAACACCAGATAGAACAGGGTTCAGAGCAAGCGACTCAGCAGCACATAACAACAAACCACATATACACATATACACACTCCTGCCCACTTCAGGGTGCATCCCTGGTTCCCTCATGTTCTCCTTCCCCCCACTATCCATATGAGCTCTTCAGAAATGCAGCCACCTTGAGTCTTAGCATCCATCTTATGTTGCCTACCTCCGTATCCATATTCACCTCACCTTAGCAAACTATACCAACCTCAGAAACCCTGCCTCTTCGTCCACACTCCTTCTTACTCCTACATCCTCCTTGTTTACACACTAACTCAAACTTTTATTCACACCAATGCCGTGTCATCTTTCCCACAGGTCAGTGAGATGTCCCCATAACTGCCTGCTTCTTCTCTGTTCCTGCCACTTTCCTGCTGACTCAGTCCACAGAATGAGCATTTCCAGCCCTCCCCTCATACCTCTCCTCACCCTGCTCTGACACGGTGATTTCTGCCTCCTAGTTCAGTTGTGTGAGCAATCCTTCCCGCACACACACCCCACCAGAGGTTGAGTCCTCTCAAACTTTGATACTCATCTCCTTTTAATACCTACTCACTCCTTTCCTTTTCCACCACCCAAATGTCAATTTGTCAACCTCTATTATTAGTTGACATGTTTCTATGGTACTAGATATTATGCCACCAGAATTTCAGATATCAGGAAGATTACCCACAGTGGAAACGTGGCTGCAGAGTTTCCCAACTAAGACAGACTAGAAAAAGAGGCCTGTCTACTTCTGAAAATGACCAGACACAATTTTGGAAGCTCTAGAACAGAGTGCTATTCAGTACGGTGCGAAAAGATGAGAGCCCACTTGATTCAAAGACCTTTAAAACACACTGTGACCACAACAATTGGCTCCAGCTACCACAGGGCACAGGAACGGCCCAGGGCCAGTACTGTTCCCTTCTGCTGTACACGAGGCCAACTTGTGGCAGTGAGAAATAACAAGTTGCCATTAGTTAAGTGAGCAATACTCTTGACTTGAAGGAACATAAGAGAGACTTGTTAATGATATGAGGGGTGGGAAGAGTGGTATATATAGTAACTGAGCAAATGGTGGTGAGGAATGCTGAGGTACCAGGAGGGCAGGGCATTTCCGGAAGCAGAAAATACTAGGGGGAAGATCCAGGTATTAGATGGTCATGTCACTACCAATGACACTGGAGATGCCAGTATGGGTAGAATAGAAGAAGGTTGGTGTAAGACAAAGTGTTTAAGTCTTCTTTAGGTCTCAAATGGCTTTGAGAATCTTGGGAAAGCTTTCCTAGAAAAATGTTCAAACAAGCAAACTTTTACCTGTAATTCAAAGAACTGAAAATACAAATGTGAATAAGGTTCAGAGGCTCCAGGTGAAGAAACATGACTAACAGAGAAGGAGCTTTGGGGAAAAGTCAGAGTGGCTTCAACGCCAGAAACTACAAACAATGTGGGTTCCATCCTATGGGGGAGGCAAAAACTCACAAAGGTGGCATGTGCTGTACACTGTCCAGCTTCGCTTCCTTTACTTTAACACAATGCGTGGCCAGATTTGAGTATGATTCTGTAAATTTTGGTTCTGACTTCACAGACTCTAGGCTGAGGATGTTGGTTTAGTGCCAAAAAGGCCAAGCACTGGCATGTTTTGAGTATGATATCATACATGGAACACAGGAAACGATTATCACTGGGCAGATGAAAGGAAAATATCTTTAAAGGGAACAAAAACATCTTAACCTACTTGAGGACCAACATTGTGAAAATGTCTGTGCACCAGAGGAAGAACACTGGGGGGGAGAGGGGGCTGGCAAATGTTGTACATGTGCGCGGGGGCAGAGAAAAGGCCACACGCGGATGGCAAACAGATTGGTTCCAATCACTGCGATGATTCTAGCCATCCTGAAACAAGCTTATCATTTCTGTCTTTTCAGAGTAATACGTTGTTGTTGTTTTTAGGTGGTGTTGTTGTTAGGTGTTGTCAATTTGATCTCAGCTGACATCCACCCCACACGACGGAGTGAAAACTGCCACCCCTACACCCTCTTCGGATTTCTTGGGCTGTAATCTTTAAGGAAGCAGATTGTCAAGGGCCTCTCCCAGAGAACTATTGAGTGAGTTTGAATTATCAACCTTAAATCCAATTGCCAAGCATTTAGTAATACTCCTACAAGGGCAACAGGCTCAGTTAACCAGTCCTCAAAATTCAAACCTCTTGCCATGAAGTCAGAGCCCACTCTAGCTGATGCTCCAGCACCTTTCCTATGCTGTAAATCGTGTAGAGGAGATTGCCCAGCTTTGTCCCGTGGAGCCACTGCTGGATGAAAACTGCCAAAGAGATGCCACCGTTAGGTTAGCAGCACAACTCCTCACAGCCTGTGCACCAGGGCACTCCTATGGAGGGGCTGCTGGACTCTAAGCTCTCATGCATTATCTCATTGAATCCTCTGCTTCCCTACGCAGGGACTCACACAGATGTGGGTCAGAGAGCTCAAGGACAAGGTGGTCAGGAGACTTCAAATACTAAACCACCAAGATGGTGCGAGGTGGAGCCAAGGTACAAATCAAGACAGCCTGACTCCAGAGGCCAGTGCTAAACGGCTCCCAAGCATAGCAACAGCATTCTTTCAAAGTTTGACATGATTCAGAGTATAAATTCCCCGGTCAGGTTGTTTTCAAACCATATCCACAAATCTAATTGCATTATGTAGCTGGAATCTTGAAAAAGGAAAGCACAGTCAAAATAATGAGCACTCATTAAACTCCTCTTAAAGAAGAGCATAGTATCTCAAGGCAGTTCCTACGAGCAAGTTCTGTTTGGAAACAAAAACCAAAAGGACCAGGCCATTGGTTTTAAAGATCTTGGTAGATTCCCCTGATAATCAGTCCTCCATTTGTTTTCCTGGAGAAAATGGCCTAGGTACTAAATTATTAAAAGATAAACCTCGCCCCCAGTCCAACCCAGAGGAAGTGGTATCATGGGGAGTGATGGGAAAATAGTCATTTCCATGAAATTCCTAAGGGTACAATCTTGCTTTTGAGAGCAATGAAATAATTTTATGTTGGTAATTTATGATTTATACAAGTTATTCAAACAGTTGTCTAATCATTTGAAAACATTAACCTCTATTTAAAAAAGTTTCTTCTTCTAGAGTAAAAACATTCTAAATGCTCCACGAAACTGGAACTCTGGCAAAGGGATAGACAAAGAGATAAGATAATTAAAGGCACATGCTTTCTTTCCTTTGATAATCAAACAAAAAATAAAGTAAAACAAAGCATGGTACTCTCTTCAACAAATATGGTATTCAGTCTGGCTAGAATGCATAGACGCAGTGTCTGGAGAGGGAGCTGGTTTCATTCAGTCACCCTTTGCTTGGGCATTGCCTTGAATTTCCATGCTAGAGGTCAAATCACTTCCTAAAATGGTCACCCAGTATGATCTTTGTTTTGTCCCCTGACCATGGCACACTAAGCTTCACACACTAACAGTACAAAAATATGATCTTTATTAGATGTAGTTTAAGTTGTCATTGGTGAAAGTCGTTTGGTCAACAATGATCATGTTCATATCTCTAATTGACCCATTTCCAGCCAAGGACTGAGGTTGTTAATGATTTCAGCTTGGATCTATAATCAACATTCTTGGAACCATCAGTCAGAAAGTCAAAAGACAAGTTGCATTAGGAAAATCTGCTGTCAGGGACCTTCTCCAGAGTGCTATGATGTGCCTGATCCAGGCCATGTTGTGTTGTGTACCATATCATGTTAGAACTGACTCATAGCTGACCCTCTAGCGGGTTTTGAGAGGGAGTTAGTTGCACGGGAGGAGACTGCCCATCCTTCTCCTGTGGAGCTTCTGGTGGGTTGAAGCATGTGACTTTGGGGTTGTAGTACAACTTGGCACCAGAGCTCCAATCTAGGCCACAGTCTTCTCAATTACTTGCTATCTATCTGAGAGCTGGACAATAACTATAGATGAGAATAAAAAGTGGTCTTTTTGAGTTGTGGTGCTGGAGAAAAGTGTTGAACGTACCATGGACTGCCAAGACACAAACAAGTCTGTCCTGGAGAGAGTGAAACCAGGTTGCTCCTTGGAGGCAAGGATTTTGAAGCTCTGTCTCACACACTTTGGGCCTTGGAGAAGGACATCATGCTTAGAAAGTAGAGGGACAGCACAGGAAATCCTGGGCAAGATGGATTGGCATAATGACTGTGGCAATGGGGTCAGGTGTGTCAAAAACTGTTCAGTTGGCTTGGAACAGGGCAAGGTTCAGAGCCATTGTTCATAGGATTGCTATGAGTCACAGATGACTCACTGGCACATGAGAACAACAACATACTAGTCTCAGTGAGACTTTCTTCAGTAGGGAGAATTATTTGGTAGGAGAGAGAGATCATATATCATTTTCTTCAAAATTAGTAAAGGGACAAGAATAATGGGAACATGCTTAAAGGCATGAACTCATAAATAGGTATAGTAACTCATTCTAGCAGCCTCTGAAGCCACACTTTGCGTGTGGCTGATGTCTCTAAGCCAGAGTTTTGCTTCAATCAGTACTAGCATTCAAATACATCATCATCTCTGGAGTCATTTTGCATCTGTCATCTTTTAGCCTCGAATACCCTCAATACTCACTCAACACACAGTAAGGGCCCAGTGATGACTTTTAAAATCAACAGGAAATAAATGCTCAGAGTATCTGGAAGGCGCATAACATTCTCCTTTTTAATTATCAACTTTCAGATTTGTTAGTTAACAAGCACATTGTCTGGTTTGGGTCAGTCAGCAAGTTCAGTAAATCAGTCCATGAAGATGTTTAAGAGGAGCCTTTTCAATTGACCTTTTCTTCATATTTAAAGTGTCTTTGAATTTGTCAGTAGGTGTCAAGAGATTTGGAAAATGTCATGCCTCTTGCTGAGTAGCTCACTTTCAATCATTTACCCCCAAGGAAGTAATAAAAAATGGGAAAGGAAATTTATGTATGGAGATGTTCGTCACAGTACTATTTATAATATTCACAACATACCAAAAACATGGAAACAACTGCAAAGTCAAATACATTAAAAGTTAAATACATCGGGATCAGGAAACAGCCATGGAATAGCATATTCCTGACCATTAAATATACTATGTGTTTATTTTGTTTAATGGAATTACTTCTGCAACAAAATAATTAATTGGGGAGGGGAGAGAAGCATGATAAGATGCAGTTGATGCAACATTAGAGAGAAAGAGAAAACAATCAACAACTCAATTCATTGCTTTCATGTAAGGAACTGATTCATAGTCCACGTGTAAGTGGATTTTAGGAGGCTGCAAATTGCACAGATAGATAAAGTTCATCTTTTTCCTATCGAACTACTGGTGGATTTGAACCACCCGGAGGCACAACCTTTCGGTTAGAAGCAAAAATCCCCAAGACGGAGAAAGATAGAGATATACAAAGAGAAAACAGATTAATCTTCCATGATAAAGGTTATGCCTTGTTGTTGTTATGTGCCATTGAGTTGCCTGTGACTCATAGTGACCCCTTTTACAATAGCTCTAAAGCCTGCCATGTATGAGCCAGTCTCACTGACTCCAACACACTTACCCCCATTACCCCAATTAGTCTATCTATCCATCTCATCTTCCTCTTCTGCGCTGTCCCTCACCTTTCCAAGAATGACGTTCCTCCCCAATGACCAGATCCTGAAAATGCTAAAGTATGTCAGATGGAGTTTCAAAATCCTAGCCTCCAAAGAGAAACTTGGTTTCATCCTCCCCAAGACAAACCTATTTTTTTCTTGGTGATCCATGGTATGTCAAGACTCTTCTCTAGAACTACAACTCAAAGGCATTGATTCTTCTTCTGTCATCCTTAGTCATTGTCCAGTTCTCTGATGCATAACAAGCAATTTCAAAGACCATGGCCTGGATTAGACACACCTTAGTCTCTAGAGTGACGTACTCTGGTGAGGTCTCTGACAGTAGATCTTCCCAGTGCAATTTGTCTTTTGATTTCCTGACTCCTGGTGCCACGAGTGTTGATTGTGAAGCTGAGGAAGCTGTAACTGTTCACAACCTCAATCTCTCTGTCATCTATCATGGTGCTGTCAATTGGCCCAGTTGTGAGAATCTTTGGTTTCTTGATGTTGAGCTTCAATCCATATTGAAGGTTACAGTCCTTGACCTTCTGCAGTAAGCGCTTCAGGTCCTCCTCAGTTTCAGCAAGCAGTGTTGTGTCATCTGTATAATACAGGTTGTTGATAAGTCTTCCTCCCACCTTGATGCCACATTCCTTGTGATAAAGTCCAGCCTCTCGAATGATCTGTTCTGCACATAGATTGAAAAGGTATGGATACAGGATGCATCCCTGATGCACTTCTTTCCTGAACCAACTGCATGGTTATCTCTTAGTAAACTTTAATGTTATATGCGATTTTTCCCCTTTTTTAACCTTATTTTTGTACTCCCCAGTTATCATATACTTTAAAATTATTTTTTCACTAGAAAAATCATTTTGTTTTCTAAATTGTACAGCTATTGACTCTTTAAACTCAGAATATATAATTTTGGGGAAAACAACAAACTACATTCTGGTAGTGATTAAAAGTGGAGTTCCCACCCCTGTTAATTTCTGGGACTCCTATAGCTTTCCCTGTGTTCTGTACTAGGTTATTATGAATTTTCCCCAAAATATTTAACTATTTATGATCAGTGTGATGAAAGATTTGTTCAGGAACAGAAGATATGAAAGGGTAAGGGAAGCCAGGCCCTAGTCCTAGTGTGCCGCTAACTTCTTAGATCCTGTATCCCCCAAAGGCTTCCTTCTCCATCACTTAGGAAAGTTAGACTAAATTGTCTCCAAGCTCCAGTCTAATTCTAAAGTCCCATGACGTAATTACCGCTTTCCCTGCCCTACCCCTACTAACCTAGGCGGTCACCACGGAATAAATTACACTTGGAACCTGATAAACCGCAATTGGCTCCCTGGTAACTCAGGAGGACAAAGGAGTCCAACCGTAAGTACTCCTGCCATTAAATAGCTTTCCTCCCACATCATCTCCGGCTTCCAGACCATCTGCTTATAGGTCTGTGCCTAATAAGACATGCTTTTAAGATTCACCATTCACTTTTACTCTAAGGAAAATGTAATAGCTCCTCCAGAATAGAACCGTAACCCTTAACCTTTTCTGGAACACAACTGCCTTTGAGAAATGGTGGGAAACTTTAATTTCTCTTCAAGGGAAAAAATGCCTTTTCATGTCGTATTTTGATGACTTCTTCAAGGAGTCATAGAGTGCCTCAAACCCACAGTGACCCTTGGATTCTCTGTTCAAAATCTCTGGTGGGGAAAATACATATTTGTTAGATCCCCAGAGAATTTGAAAGTGTGCTTCTTTTTCACAGTAAGGATGCCTGATGATGAGAACGTACCCACATAACCAGGGAAGTCCTTTGGGGTCGATGAGATCAGAGAAAGGAGCAAGAAGCTCGTTTAGCAGCACGCTCTAGGGGGAAACAAGGCTCAGTGTAGAAATATAGGAAAGGAGATCCCAGGGGCTGTACCCCGATCCAACTTCAAACCCAAAGAACTGCAACCATCACCATGGCAACCACACGTTTATGGAAAATTATTGCCACTGGGAGTGTTCTCCAAGTTCCCTGTGTGATTCACTTGATCTTTGCCATAACTCTCAGTGGCTCTATTGTACTGTCACAGAACTCATTGTCTCTGTGTTTCAAATGACTGAAATGAGTGTTTGAGAGGTTAAGAAACTGTCCCACGGCCCCAGAGCAAGCAAGCAAACACCAGAAGCTCTGGTTTTGCTCCACCTTGCTGAAGCTAACCACAGCCACCATGTTCACCTCAGCCACAGCGTTAAGTTTCATTTCTTAGGAAACACTGATGATAGAAGTTGAGGCCAAGTGACTCAGAGCAGATCTGTAGGAGTTAGCAACGCGTGGCACTGATGCCAAGGAATCCCTGCTGCCTAGTGTTTCCTGAAGTTCAGCTTGAGGAAGAAAGTGGGGAGAAAAGTTGACTGGAGGTTCCTGGAAACAAAAGGGGCTTCTTTGTGTTTATCTTCCATTTGCAGAGCCACCACTTCCCTGTGTGCTCAAGGTGGGGAGCGAACAGCTCCATCAGGGGGGCTCTGCAGCTTTAGACCATAGTCAAGGCTTTTCGAAAACCCGAGGGCCAGGAAGCCATGAGCCATTACTGTTGAGCAAGCGAGGGAGGCTTCTCTAAATGTAGCAAATTCCCGCATCTCCAAGGGCCTCACTCAGAACTGTAAAATTATAGAAATTGGAAGATTCTCAAATATTGCTTGGCTCATTCCTTCCTCTTTCAATTCTTCTTACACTTGAAGAAAGAACTTACCTTTCCAAAGTAATTCCAAACCAGAGAAAAGAAATTACTTGTTTTGATTACACAGAGGAGTATTAAGTAATTTATTAGAGAACTCCAGTGAAACTCAAGTCTACTATAGGCTAGAGAAGTATTTTATAATATATTTAACTTACAAGCACATATTATTGCTCACAGAGGATAAATGAAGTTCAAGGAAATAAATAGATAATCAAGATAATATTAATAATTATTTGGCCAGTCTAGTTTGAATTTTAAAAAATTAAAAAGGGTCATTTTTTGAAAAATTCTATTGATGCCAGCAACAATAGCAAAGTTCGACAGGGCAGCAAACAACAAATGCTGGCAAGCTTGTGGAGAAATTGGAACTCTTATTCACTGCTGGTTGGAATATAAATTGGTACTACCACTATGGAAGGCTGTCTGGCACTTTCTCCAAAAAAGTTATAAATAGAAATGCAATTTGGCCCAGCACTTCCACGACTGGAAATATACCCTAAAGAAATAAGACTCACAATTCAAACAGGTATATGCACACCCATATTTATTGCTGCATTATTCACAATAGGAAAGAGATGTAAATAACCAAAGTGCCCATCAACAAATGAATGAATAGAAAAATTGTACATCTGCACAATGGAATATGATGCAGCATTGAAAAACAATGAAATAGTAAAAATTACACAAAATTAGGGAGACTTGAGAACATTATGCTAAGTCACAAGAGGACAAGTACTGTATAGCACTAAGGTTATAAAATAGGACAGACATGGCAGGAGTAGGAGGAGAGGGAATGGAGAAAGAGTAGATAGATAAGAAACATTGTATTCGAACAAATGAAAGTAAGAATTGTCCGATTATATATATGATTATGCATTATATGAATGACAACAATCTGGAACAAGGGGTGCATTGTGGGGTGGGCTGGAGGAGGGGAAAGGGAGAGGGGAGAAAAATGTGCAACAATGAATGAAAAATAATAAAATAAGATAACTCAGGAGGGGAAACCCTCTATTGACCTTTAGAATCAAGCAAGTAATAATGTGGTTATAATACTCTAGGACATCAGTCAGGTTGTTTCGGTCCCTCTGCACTCCTTTATTCATGGGATTTTCACTCTCATTCTCTCTCCCTCTCTTTCCTTGTCTCTGTCTGTCTGTGTCTACATAACTTGGTACAGGAAGATCAACAGGCATCAAAGAGCACAGCAATGCATAAAATGCACAGTAGCTAAGATAATAAGAGTTAAGATGAGAATTTCCCAGTGAGTCTGGGGGGGGGGGCAGAGATCAAAGACCAGGCTACAGGAAGGGATCATCTTTAGATTAGATACATTGTGTTGTTCTTTGGTGACACTGAGTTGACTTATTGTGACCCTATGAACCGATCTGAACCATGTCCTATCCTGAGCAAACTTCACAATCTCTGACACACTCAAGCCCAGTGCTGGAGACACTCTGTCAATCCACCCAGTTGAAAGTCTTCCTCTCCTCCGCTGTCCCTCTACCTTTCCAAGCATTATGTCCTTTCCAAGAATAGTGTCTCCAGCAACGTACCCAAAGTATGAGACATGAAGCTTTGCCATTCTCATCTTCAAGGTGCAATCTGGCTACACATTCTCCAAAACATATCTATTTGTTCTTTTGTAGCCCATAGTATATTCAGTAATCTCCTCCAACAGCATAATTCAGTAATCTCCTCCAACACCGTAGTTCATAAGTATCAATTGTCCAGCTCTCAAATGAATAGTAAATGATTGAAAAGACTATGATCTGAATCAGGCACACCCTAGTCTTCAAACTAACATCATTGCTTCTTAGTAATTTGGAAAGATCCCAGACTGCAGACTTTCCCAGAGCACTACATCTCCTAACTTCTGGTCCCAAGTGTATTGATATGAACTAGGTTGTAACTATATATTTACTAGAAAATCTAATGTCAGTCTAAAGATCAAGGTGCACCTGATTCCCGGCCCTAGTCTTAGCAATTTTCTGCTGTGTATCAAAGAGCTGGACTAAAGGTGACAGAGGAAGAATTGATGGCTTTGAGTTGTGCTGCTGGAGAAGTGTATTGATCATACCATTGACAGCCAAGGGAACCAACAGGTCTGTCCAAGAAAGTGCGAAACCACCTTGCTCCTTGGAGGCAAGGATTTAGAGGCTTTGGCTCAGACTTCGGGTATGTTGTCAGGAGAGACCAATTCTTTTCAATCCATTATTCTTGGAAAGGTGGAGGGACATCGCAGGAGAGGAAGACCTCTGGTGAGATGGACTGACATAGTATCTAGGGTAATGGGAATAGGTACACTGGAAGCAATGAGATTGGCTCAGGACAGGGCAGGCTTCAGAGCTATTGTACATAGGATCACTATGAGTCACAAGCAACTCGATGACACATAACAACAACAACAGGGAAACCAGGGGGAAAAGGCAAAGGTATAATTGACATATACTAAGGGATAAAAGGAAAAAAAAATCATACAACATGTTCAATTAAAATGAATGCACTGAAAAAAGGCATGAGAAAGAAAAAGAAACTATGAAAATAAATGTAATGCATGGAAAACTGGATCCATTAAATATGACACATATTAATTCAACTACATTTGGGTCTCTTATCTCATAAATTATATAAACAGATCCTCAATTCCAGACCAAAAGTAAAGGAAGAGAGTAACAAGTTTGATGAAGTCTTGCACGTGTATGAAAAATCAGGCTCTAACATGTAGTCAAAAATTAGTTATAGTTCTTCAGGACAATGATACAAGAAAACACACAAACACAACCCACATGCAGCTTTAATATTTATTCCCCAGGCCTTGTCAGTTTACCATTTTATACTTAGCAAATAACAACTTCTCTTGCTCTGTTGCTTAAGAATAAAATTGTAATTTTGCTTAACTAACTGATCCCAACATAAGGAACTACCATCAGCTGATGTGTTTGAAATCACAGAAGCCATGGAAGCTTCATATATAAGTTATTAGATGGAGGGCTGGT
>NW_006399761.1:30631502-30632706 GCF_000299155.1 Elephantulus edwardii
TTGGAAGAGTGGAGGGACAGTGCAGTAGAGGAAGGCCCTCTATGAGGTGGATTGATTCAGTGATTGCGATCATTGTGATGGGAGTGTCAGAGACAGTGCGATTGGCACAGGACAGAGCGGAATTTAAGGCTGTTGTACATAGTGAGTCGCAGGTGATTCGACAGCACATAACAACAACAACAACAAATGAAAATAAGATGGTTCCAACTGCATAATGGGAAAACTGGGCATATTCTCTAGTCTAAACCTGTTACTTCTAGTAATTCACACATTTTATCTGAAAAAGAAGCTGAGCTTGAACTTCCTTAACCCAATTATCTACTAATTAAAATAAATGTAAACATGTACATAAAATGCCAATGAATAATGGAAGTATTTTTATTCAAACAACAAATGCAATATAGTTAATAAGTATTCAATTTCTGATAAGCTACCTAAATTTTTGTCTTTGTAGTTAAACCTTAATTAAATGAAACAATAATTTTGTATGAGAATAATAACATTATTTGCAGTGAAAACTACAATACATAGTCCACATAACAAACTAGTTTCATTTGTGTTTTCTTTGTTGTTGTTATGTGCCGTCAAGTAGTTTGCAACTCATAGCGACCCTTCTACAACAGCCCTAAACCCTACTCTATCCCGTGCCAATCGCACTGCCTCTGACACACCCATCCCGATTACACCAGTCACTGAATCAATCAACTTCATAGAGGGTCTTCCCCTCCTGCACTGTCCCTCTACCCTACCAAGCATGATGTCCTTCTCCAAGGACCTGTCCCTCTTTACAGCGTGTCCAAAGTGTGTCAGACGAAGCCCCAGAATCGTTGGCTCCAAGGAGCAGCCTGGTTTAACCCTCTCTAGGCTGAATCTGTTTGTTTCCTTGGCAGTCCATGGTACATTCAATACTCTTCTCCGGCACCATAGCTCAAAGGCGTGAATTCTCATTCTATCTTCCCTAGTTATTGTCCAAATCTCTGATGCATAACAAGTGATTGCAAAAACCATGCCTCATTAATTTTTTAAAAATGTATTGTCAACATCCTGATTGTGGAACAGACCACCAACTACTCATATGCAAGTTCAAGCTTAAGCTGAGGAAAATTAAACCGAATCCACAGGAGCCAAAATATGACTTTAATTTCATCCCACCCGAATTTCAGAATCATCTCAGGAACAGGTTTGAGGCCTTGAACACTAATGA
>NW_006399761.1:30634546-30639992 GCF_000299155.1 Elephantulus edwardii
TCATGCTGGGTAGAGAGACAGCGAAGGAGGGGAAGACCCTCTATGAGGTGGGTTGATTCAGTGACTGGGGTAATCGGGATGGGTGTGTCAGAGGCAAAGCGATTGGCACAGGATAGAGTAGGGTTTAGGGCTGTTGTACATAGGGTCGCTATGAGTCGCAAATGACTCGACGGCATATAACAACAACAACATTGTCAACATGTTAGAAATGCAAAATTTGACGTGATTATAACAATTTCAGATTCCTTTGAAAACAAATATGTCTGTCAAATCTGGACCCATAACTCCGCATGGCAAAAATCAGCTGGGCAATGGGTCCATTTAAACCCTAAGTAGTTGTCCAGTTTGCCCATTGCTGATATTGTTGACCACAGAGTCAGAAATGACTCCTGGCTGATCCCCCAGCATGTTTTAGAGGCAGTAACCTGCAGAGGAGTTGATTGCCTGCCTTTCTTCCCTGGAGCAGCTGGTAGATTTGAACCACATACCTTCGGGTTGGGAAGGCAATTCCATACCACTAAGCTATGAGTACGCAGTATGGAGTAAGTCCAAGTAGGTCCTTCCCACCTTTCCTCCCCACTTCCACCAGTGTAGTACACTGGCCAATAAAGGCTATAATCCTAATATCCTCATGTCTTACTGACTTCTCCCAAAGAGGACGACTCAGGTTCTAGTCATACTGCCCTGTGTCTGGGTATCCCCTGACAGTGATGGCACCCCAGCCCTCCCTAATGGCCTTACTTTGGTGTGCATCTGGGTGCCCTCCCTGATGGCAGTGCTTCTCTGGAACTCCTTGGGGCCTGGGATGGCATAGATGAAAAGACTGGCAAAAAATAAGGCCCCAGCAATCAATGAAATACCAATTGATGAATTACAAAGGAAAAATGTAATGCTGGACATGCTCGCCAGTCTGTGCCAGGAAATCTGACAACTGGAGAGGATTCACATTTGTTCTCATTCCCAAGAAAGGTGATATAACAGAATGTAGAAATTTTCAAACAATATCATTAATATCACATGCAAGCAAAATATTGTTGAATATCATCCAATAATAGTTAGAACAGTACATGGACAGAGAACTGCCAGAAGATCAAGGTAGGTTTTGAAGAGGTCATGGCACAAGGGAGAGTATGGCTGATTTCAGATGGATCTTGACTGAAAGCAGAGACTATCAGAAGAATGCCTATTTGTGTTTCATTGCAAAGACATTTGACCATGGTGATCACAACATACTATAGGTAACCTTGAGAAGAATGGGAATTCTAGAATAATTAATTATGCTTCTATGAAATCTATACCTAGACCAAAAAATTGTTGTCTGAGCAAAGTAAGGAACACCACATCGTTTAAAATCTAAAAAGATATATGTCAGGGCTGTATTCTCTTTCCATGCCTATTTAATCTTTATACTGAGCAAATTATTTGAGAAGATGGACTTTATAAAAAGGAGTATGGCATTAGTATTGGCAGAAGGCTCATCAACAAACTTGTGTCATGCAAATGACACAATCATGACTGCTGAAAGTGAAGAAGACATGAAACATTTGCTGCAGAAGATCAAGCACTGCAGTCGTCAATAAAGATTACATCTCAACATCAAGAACACAAAAATTTTGGTAATACTATCTCAGACAACAGTCTCATAACAAAAGTCTACAGAATACTCCTGGGCCTCCACAAGAAAAGGACTGATAACCCAATTACAAAATGGGCAAAAGACATGGAAAGAATTTTCACAGAGGAAGGTTTTCAGATGGCCAACAGACACATGAAGAAATACTCCAAATCACTGGCATTAAAGAGATGCAAATCAAAACCACAATGAGATACCATTTCACTCCAGTAACAAGGATAGCAAGTAATAGATGTTGGAGAGGATGTAGTAAGAAAGGAACTCATACGTTGTTGGCGTGATTGTAAAATGGTACAACCATTCTGGAAGGCAGTTTGGCGCTTCCTCAAAAAGCTGAACACTGAAATTCCATATGACCCAGCTATTCCATTGCTTGTAATATACCTAAGAAAATGAGAACTGAGGCATAAACAGAGACTTGGACACCAATCTTCATCGCAGCGTTATTCACCATCACAAGAACATGGAAACAGACCAGATGTCCAACCACAAATGAATGGATTGAGATGTTGTGGTGCATTTACAGGAGCAATGATTTTGTAAATTACTACCTAACTCGGGAGGGACTGGAGAGCATTATGCTGAGTGAACTAACTCAGTCCCCCAAGACAAATATGGTGTAAAGTCATTATTGTAGAATAAGTATAAGAATTCAAGGGAGGAGGCAGGTAGAAGCAGAAGAATGAAGATGTGCAGGGGGAGGGGAGATTAATCATGGAGTTGTACAATTTGATGGGTGGGAAGGAGGGAAATTAAAAGAATCTGTTCTGGAAAACAATGTATTCAAATTCTGTAAATAAACTAGAATAATAATAACAATAATAAAATCTTCACCACTGTACCAATAGGCAACATCATGATAGATAGAGAGAAGATCAAAATTGTCAATAATTTTATTTGACTTGAATCCACAGTTAGTACCCTTTGTACCAGCAGTCAGAAGATCAGGAGACGTATGGCATTGGGAACGTCTGCTGTCAAGGACCTCTCCAGGTCTTGAAGAGCAGTGTTGTCAGTTCAGAGCCTAAGTTATGCCTGATCAAGCATATGTCTTTCCAATCACCTGCTGTGCATTTGAGAGCTAGACAGTGAATAAGGGCGACAGGAGAATGGCATTTGAGCTATGATGTTGGAGAAGAGATATGAATATTCCATGTATTTCCAAAAGAGCAAACACGCATGCCCTGGAGAGAATGCAGCCAGAGTGTTCTCTGGAAATACAGAGAGTGAAGATTCATTTCACATGTATTTCTTGAAGAGGGCCTTGCTTGGAAAGGTGGAGGGTCAGGGAAGGAGAGAAAGATCCTCAAGGAGATGTATTGATACAGTATCTCTGCAATGGGCTTAAATGTGTCGAGGGTGATAAGGATGGAGCAGGATAGAACAGAGTTAACAGCTATGGTTCATAAGGTCGCTATGACTTGTACTCAACATGACGGCATTTAACAACAACAAGCCCCCATCCTCCCTTTCAGTTTGTTAGAGTCACCAATATTCTACATTGCTTCCTGACACTGAGGCCCACTGCCAACTTCAATCCATTATCACTCCTCTATATACTTCTTAGGTCTTAGTCACACTTCTAAAAAAGTAGACTTCTGAAAACTATAGGTATTGAAGCTCAACATCAAGAAAACAAAGATTCTCACCACTGGGCCAATTGGCAGCATCATGGTAGATGGTAAAAAGACAGACTGTTAGGCCAATTGGCAGCATCATGGTAGATGGTAAAAAGACAGACTGTTAACAGCTTTAGTGTACGTGGCTACACAATCAACTCTTAGTACCAGCAGCCAGGAAATAAAAAGACGAATTACATTGGGAAAGTCTGCTGTCAGAGAACTATCCAGCATACTGAAAAGCAACAATGTCAGTCTAGAGATTAAGATGTTCCTGATCCAGGCCATAATCTTTGTAATTACTTGCTATGCATCAGAAATCAGGACAATGTCTAGGGATGACAGAAGGAGAATTGATGCCTTTGAGCTGTGGTGTTTGAGAAGAGTATTGTATATACCATGGACTGCTAGGAGAACAAACAGGTTAATCCTAGAGAGGGTGAGACCAGGCTGCTCCTTGGAGGCAAAGATTCTGAGGCTTCATCTGTCATACTTTGGGACATGTTGCAAGGAGAGATCAGTTCTTGGAGAGGGTTATTATGCTTGGGAGGATGGAGGGACAGTGCAGTAGAGGAAGACCTTTAATGAGATGGATTGAATCAGTGACTGGAGTAATGGGGCTAGGTGTGTCAGAGACAATAAGATTGGCACAGGATAGAGCAATGTTTAGAGCTGTTGTACATAGGGTCAGTATGAGTTGCAGGCAACTTGATGGCACATAACAACAACAATGAATAACAGAGAAATATTGTTGAATACAGTGCCAGAAAATATGAGTCTCTCCAGTTGAAAGGCAATCAAAAATTGAAGAGAAACGGCTATATAAAATGTGCATAATGACTTTAAAACTATCTTAAGTTGTAAAAATTGAAATCGGATACATTAAGTTTGACATCTTAGAAATTAGTGATCTGGGATGGACTTGATATTGGTCATTTTGAATCAGACAATTATATAATATATTATATCCAGAATGAAAAACTGAAGAAGAATGATGTAACATTGGTAATCAAAAGAACATTTCAAGATGTATCTGAAGTACAATGCTGTGAGTGATAGGGTACTATCCACAGGGCAGAGTATTATAATAGAATGTCCAGGGAACTGCAATTGGATAATAAAAAGGGAAGAACTTGCTGTACATTTCTCAAGCTGAAAGAAGAGAAAAACATACTTAAGCCTCAAGTTGCAACATTGAAAGATGCTATAGATAATGTTAAATGACCTAGAAAACATCAAAAGATGGAAGGAATACATCAAATTGCTGAACTAAAAAGAACTGACTGACACTAAAAAAATCAGAAAGTATCATATTAGAAGGAGCCAATGGTAATAAAGGAGGAAGTAGAAACTGCACTGAAGGCACTTGCAAAACATAAGGCCCGAGGAATGAACGGGATACCAATTGATTTGTTTCAATTAACAGATGCCCTTGTCAGGCTCTATCAGGAAATTTTGAGGACAGCTGTCTGGCCAACAGATTGGAAAAAGTCCACATTTGTTTCCATACCCAAAAAAGGTTTTCCAACAGAATGTGCATCTGGTTCAGGTCATGGTCTTTCCAATCCTTTGCTATGCATCTGAGAGCTGGACAATGAATAAGGATGACAGAAGAATTGATGCCTTTGAGCTGTGGCATTGGGAAAGAGTACTGAACATCTCATGGACGGCCAAAAGAACAATCAAACATATCTTGGAGAAAGTGCAGCCAGAGTGCTTCTTGGAGGCAAAGATGTTAAAGCTTTGTCTCACATACTTCAGGCATGCTGTTTAAAGAGGCTATTCCTTGGAGACTGACAACATGCTTGGAAAGGTGGAGGATCAGAGTAGGGGAGAAGGGCCCTCAACCAGGTGCACTGACACAGTGACTACTGCTGCAATGTTCTCTAGTATGTTAGGGGGGAAAAGACTAATTGCATCGGGAAAATCTGCTGTTAGGAATCTCTCCAGAGTACTGAAGAGTAACAATGTCAATCTGGAGACTAAGGTGTGCCTGATCCAGGCCATGGCCTTTGCAATTACTTACTATACATCAGAAAGCTGGACAATAAATAGGGATCATTGTTGTTGTTGTTGTTGTTGTTATGTGCCATCAAGTCATTTGAGACTCATAGCGACTCTCTGTACAAGAGCCCTAAATGCCATTCTACCCTGTGCCAACCTTGCTGTCTCAAACACATTCATTCCCACCATT
>NW_006399761.1:30640937-30648947 GCF_000299155.1 Elephantulus edwardii
TGACTGCCTCTTGGTCCAAGTATAGGTTTCGCATTAGCACAATCAAATGTTCTGGGATTCCCATTCTTCTCAGAGTCAGCCATAGCTTGTTGTGATCTACACAGTCAAAAACATTTGCATAGTCAATGAAGCACAGATAGACATTTTTCTGTTATTCTCTGCTTTCTGCTAAGATCCACCTTACATTAGCTATAATATCCCTAGTACCACAACCTCTTCTACATCCAGTCTGAACATCTTCTAAATCCAGCCTGCAGTTCTCTGTTGACGTACTGCTCCAAACATTTTTGGATAATTTTCAGCAGAATCTTGCTTGCATGTGATATCAATGATATTGTTCGATAACTTCCACACTCTGTTGGGTCACCTTTCTTTGGAACGGGAACAAATATCAATCTTTTCCAGTCAGTTGGCCAGCTGGTTGTCTTCGAGATTTCCTGGCACAACTTAGTGAGCACATCCAGGGCAGCGTCTGTGGAGAAGAGCATTGAATATACCATGGACTGCTAGGAGAACAAACAGATTTATCCTAGAGAGAGTAAAACCAGGCTGCTCCTTGGAGGCAGGGATGCTGAAGCTCCATCTGACATATTTTGGACATGTTGCAAGGAGAGATCAGTCCTTGGAGAGGGTTAATATGCTTGGGAGGATGGAGGGACAGCACAGGAGAGGAAGACCCTTGATGAGATGTATTGATTCAGTGACTGGGGTAATGGGAGCAGTGTGTCAGAGATAATAAGGTTGGCTCAATGTAAAGCAGCATTCAGAGCTGTGGTCACTATGAGCTGCAAGTGACTTGATGGCACATAACAACAACAATGTGGAATGTACTATACTCAATGGCACCGAACAACAACAACAACGTTCAAATATATATGCCAGCCACTAAAGCCAAAAATGAAAAAAATGGGAATTTTTTTTAACATTTGCAGCTTGAAATTGATTGAACATGGAATGAAGATGCATTAATAATAATTGGTGACTACAATGGAAAAGTTGGAGGAAAAAGAAGACTGGTAGTTAGAAAATATGGCCTTGATGGCAAAAATGAAAACGGAGATCAAATAATTTATTCATTGCAAATATCTTTTTGAAAAAAAATGTAAGTGATCACCATGGATCTCACAGGAATGAGATTGATTTCATCTGTGGAAAAAGTCAATGGAGAAATTCAGTATCAATAATCCAAACAAGGGATTGACCACAGAACAGAACATCAATTTATGACATGCAAGTTCAAATTGAAGTGGAGGCAAATGGAAAGAAATCCATGAAAATGAAAATATGACCTTGAATCTATCACAAATGAATTTATAAACCATCTCAGAAAGAGACATGATGCATTGAATGATAATGATTGAGCATCAAAGACATAATTTATGAAGAAAACAAAATTTCATTACAAACAGAACAAAGAAAAAGAGTAAAATGGATGTCTATAGACATTTACAATAGACATGTTGTTTTTATTATGTGCTGTTGAGTAGGGGCCCGTTCATAGCTGACCCTCCAGCCTGTTTTCAGTGGCTGTAGATTTCGACCTATTATTAGGAGGGGCTAGTCCTTGGCAACTCCAAGGTCAGTTCTGTTTTACAACAGTGGCACCATGCAGTATTTGTCCTTTTGTGACTAAGAGTCACCCATTTTTAATAATATTACATGAGTTCCTTATTTTTCAATGCAGCATAGTATTCCATTGTGTGAATATACCACCGCTTCTCTATACATTCATTTGTTGATGGGCACTTGGGTTGTTTCCAACTCCTTGCTATTGTGAACAAGCTGCAATAAACATGGGTGTGCATATATCTGCTTGGATGTCAGTTATGGTCTCTTTGGGGTATATTCCCACTATTCGGAATCCAGGAATTGCTGGAACAAATGGTATCTCTATTTGCAACTTTTTGAGAAAGCACCATATGGCCTTCCACAGTGGTTGCACCATTTTACACTCCCACCAACAGTGACTAGGGGTTCCAGTTTCTCCACAACCTCATCAGCATTTGTTGCTTGCTGTTCTCTTAAATTATTGTATTCTGACTGGTGAGATGATATCTCAGAGTTTTTTTAATTTGCATCTCTCTTAGAGCTAGGGATTTTGAACATTTTGGTTTTCCCCACTGGATTAGCAGTTCTGGGGGTTTTGGGTTTTTTTTTATTTTATTAATTTTAATAGACATTTACAGAAGTTTTGGATTTCCATTCATTCATTCCCGCACTTTTCTCCCTGCCCACCCCTCCCCACCAGGTCACTCGCCCCTCTGAAAAGAAAAAGAAAAAAAAATCCTTCATTAGTATACAATTCCCCCATCCCTTCCCCCCCACCCCCACCCCGAGTACACTTCTCTTAATTCTGGATTCCTGTGATAGCCATAATACTCAATCATATATCACCTCTAATCTGTTCTTTCCCTCATCTGTTTCAATACAATATACATAATTTATCCAGTTTTTTCTGTCATACCCCAAACCTGATGTCAGACCCATTCTACAACAGTGGCACCATGCAGTATTTGTCCCTTTGTGACTGAAATATTTCACTCAGCATAATGTCCTCCAGGGTCACCCATTTTGAACAATATTGCGTGAGTTCCTCATTTTTCAATGTGGCTATAGTATTCCATTGTGTGGATATACCACAGCTTCTCTATCCATTCATTTGTTGATGGGCCCTTAGGTTGCTTCCAACTCTTTGCTATTGTAAACAAAGCTGCGATAAACATGGGTGTGCATATATCTGCTTGGACGGCAGACATGGTCTCTCTGGGGTATATTCCCAGTAATGGAATTGCTGGGTCAAATTTTTTGCAATTTTTTGAAAAAGCGCCACACCGCTTTCCATAATGGTTGCACCATCTGAACATTTCTTCATGTGCTTGTTAGCCAACTGAATGTCTTCTTTGGTGAAGTGCCTGTTCATATCCTGTGCCCATTTTTTCTATTGGATTATTTACCTTTATCATGTTGCGGTGCTCAAATATTTTATAAATTCTGGATATAAGTCACTTATCTGATATGTCATTAGCAAATACTTTTTCCCAGTCTGTGGCTTCCCTTTTTACCCTGTTGGAGAAGTTTTTGGATGTGCATAGAATCTTCATTTTCTTGATGTTGAGTTCAATTCATATTGCAGCCTACAGTTCTTGACCCTCTTTCTCAGTTTCATCAACTAAGGTTGTGTCACCTGCATAACACAAGATGTTGATGAGTCTTCCTCCAATCCTGATCCCACATTCCTCCTCATAAAATCCAGCCTCTTAAATTACATGTTCTGCACAGAGATTGAATAAGTATGGAGACAGGAGTCATCCCAAACACTCTCCTTTTCTGATTTTTATTTGTACAATCAATCACATATTCATTTCAAATGCCTTTCTAAAAAACATAGAAAGCAACTGTACATGTGAACCTCACTTAATATACTACACAGGAGTCAAATTGGCTACATTTGTGGAAAGAGTCATGGGAGAAGTTCAGTATCAGCCTTGGAGGCAAAGATTCTGAAGCTTCATCTGATATAATTTGGACATGTTGCAGGGAGGGACCAGTCCTTGGAGAAGGATGTCATGCTTGTGAGGGTGGAGGGACAGCGCAGGAGAGGAAGGCCTTATATGAGGTGGATTGATACAGTGACTGGGATAATCAGGGTAAGTGTGTCAGAGATAATGAGATTGGCACAGGATAGAGCAGGGTTCAGGGCTGTTGTACACGGGCTCACTATGAGTCATAGGCATCTTGATTCATACAACAACATTCAACAACAGCTCTAATGATCTGTAGACTATTGGACAGCTATCCATAAGGCTGACTCTCTCTTGGTATACTCTGGGTGACTTACAGCTCCAGACACCTAATGGAAGGTTGCCATAAGTCAGTACTTACTCAACACCAGCAAGTTTCTTATGTTTGAAACTCAATCAATGGTGTTCCTGCATAATGCATATGGATGGTCACAGAAAGTTTTGACCTTCACTCTTACTTCAGAAGAATACTTTGTAATTTACTTCCAAAAGTTCAGTCTTTAAAAGACTATGTGGAGGATGATTAATATAATATTACTATAGAGAAAGAAGATATGGAGAGGTACACATGAAATACACTCAACAAAAGCAGACTCTATTATGAACAAAAAAAAAATAAAACCTAACTCTAAATATTATGTTGAAGTGTTAAATATAAACTACTTGTGACCAAGCATATTTGGGAGCCTTGTCTTCTTAATTATAAAATTTATTAGAAAACTATTCCATTTTACTTTTTCATAACCTTTTATTTCCCTAGATTTGTAGTTTCTATATTCCATGTTCCAATTATTAATGGTTTTTTGTAGCTATTTCTCATTTTTTAAGTATCTTTCAGCCTGAGGTGCTCATATACCAGCAGTCATGTATATATACAACAGCGTTCCTCAGTTAGTGAGGTTTTGAAAGCCTGTTATTTCAGTTAGTCAGGGGTTTTGAAAGCCTGTTATTTCAAAAGTATATCACCATGCCTGCTTATTTGTCTTAGCATGTAAATTCTAATGAAGCTTTGAATTTCTTTGTATATGGAAGTTAGACAATGAATAAAGATGACAGAAAAATATCTGCCTATGAATTGTGATGTAGGAGAACAGTACTGGCTATTTCATGGACTTTCAAAAGAACAAACAAATAGATCTTGGAGTGCAACCACAATGTTTTGTAGAGTTAAGAAAGTTGAAACTTCATCTCACATATTTTGGACATATTATCAGAAGGGGCTAGTCCTTGCAAAAGGCATGATACCAGAAAAGTAGAAAAAGAAAATGATTCTCAAGGAGATGGGTTCAAACATGGGGGGACTGTGAGGAAGAGGCCGAATAGTGCAAGGTTCAGATGTACTGTTCACAGGGTCACTGTGAGTCCTAGTCAAATTTACGCCACCTAACAACAACTTTATGATAGAGGAGGACGGATGTCTTTGAGCTGTCGTGTTGGAAAAGAATATTGAATATACCATGGACTACCAAGAGAACAAACAGTTTCACCCTGGAGAGTTAAATCAGGAGGCTCCTTGGAGGCAAGGATTCATCATCTGACATACTTTTTTGACATGTTGCAAAGAATGATGCTAAAATAGATGAAGCTTCATCTAACATACTTTGGACATGTTGTAAGGAAGGCCCAGTCCTTAGAGAGGGACATCATGTTTGGGAGAGTGGAAGGACAGCACAGGAGAGGAAAAACTTCAATGAGATGGATTGATTCAGTGACTGGGGTAATGAAGGTAGGTGTGTCAGAGAAAAGAAGATTGACACAGGATAGAGCAGGGTTTAGGGCTGTTGTACATAGGGTGGCTATGAGTCACAGATGACTCAATGGCACATAACAACAACACCATTATAGAAAGTACTGTCATTAGAGTGTATCAATGAATTTTTTAAAATAAACCTGAGGGAAAAGCAAATGACAAAATAATAAATACTGTATGATTATATTTTTACTGAGTTCAAAAAGAAAAGTATAACGTATTTCTCAATGATACATACACTATTGGTAATGTTCCAAAGTAAATAAAGAGAATGATCACCAGAATATACAGGATAGTAGTTATGTTTTGGAGGAGTTATATTCAGAAAGAAACACAAAGGAAATCGTTAGAGAATGAAAATATTCTGTAGGCTCAAACATAGTAAAGATAAGAAGATAACTGAGGATCAGGTACAATTTTATTCTATTCTACAAAAAGTCACAACGAATCACAGCCAATTCGACAATGATTACCAGCAGCAACAATATTTCATAACTAAATGGTAGAGTTTAAGGGTGTTTCCATTCATACTTCTATTTTAATTTATATATTCAGTCGCTCTTTTTGTTGGATAATATTGGTCAAAAATTCAACTATTTCTCTTTAAACAAGGTCCTCTATAATGTAAAGGGATCTCTAGTGGCATTGTCCAGAGGTAGCTGTGCTTCCCCAACTGTTAATCATATAAAATATAAAGCCTAAAACAAAGTGATTAATTATAGTATATCAACTATTTTGAGGTACTAAGAAGAGATCCATTTTTTCTGCTTTTTTTATTTATTAATTTTAATGAAAGTTTACAGAGACTTAGGATTTCCAGTCATTCATTGTTGCATTTTCTCCCTCTCTTCCCTCCCACAATTCACTCTTCTCCTTGAAAAGACAAAGAAAAACTCTTTCATTGTTATGCAATCCCACTCCACCAGTCCACTCCACTATGCAGCCTTCACTCTGAACTTCTGTAATGACAAGAATACCCATTCATATGTCCCTTTTAAACAGTCTCTCTCTCATCTGTTTCAATGCAATATACATCATTCCTTCCCTCCTTTCTGTCTTATTTCAACCCTGATGCCAGCCCCGTTTTACAACAGTGGCCCTATGCAATATGTGTCCTTTTGTGACTGAAATATTTCACCCAGCATAATGTCCTCCAGGGGTCATCCATTTTGCATAATATTTCATGAGTTCCTTGTTCTTCAATGCTGCGTAGTATTCCATTGTGTGAATATACCAGAGCTTCTCTATCCATTTGTTTGTTGATGGGCACTTGGTTGTTTATAGCTCTTTGCTGTTGTGAACAAAGCTGCAATAAACTTGGGTATGTATAGATCTGCTTAGGTGGCAGTTATGGTTTCATTAGAGTATATTCCCAGTAGTGGAATTGTTGTGTCAAATGGTATTTCTATTTGCTTGAGAAAGTGCCATACAGCCTTCCGTAGTGATTGCACCATTTTACATTCCCACCAACAGTGAATAAGAGTTCCAGTTTCTCCACAACCTCACCAGAATTTGATATCTGATGTTCCGTTAAATTTTGCTATTCGTACTGGGGTGAGATGATATCTTATAGTTGTTTTGATTTGCATCTCTCTTAGAGCTAGAGACAGCTGGAATTTGAGAGGTACTTAGTGGGGACCACTGCTGATTGCTGGGCCACAAGGGACCCCTTAAACTCATGGAGGAGAAAATGAGACAGCTGGAGCTCCAGTGAGGTGGCAGACCCAGTTCTTGAGGGGAAAACTAAGCCTCTCTGGTTTTCCATGCAGTTTCGCATGCATGCCCCCCCCTCCACGAGTCTGTGCACATGTGGCCCCACACCATATGCATCTGCATGTGCACCTGCCCTGCACACACCTTTGCATAGGCACTCCCTGTGTGCATCTGTGTGTGTGTGCTTGCCCTGCATATGGCTGTATGAGCACCTGCCTGGTGTGCATGCACACCATGCATGTGCCTGTGCATTCATAAGCCCTGCATGTCTCTCCATACTCCATCTTTCATCTCCTCACATCAAATCAATTAACTACCTTTAACCCTGAGTGCCTTGGACTG
The DNA here is from genome assembly GCF_000299155.1 of Elephantulus edwardii. Classification (NCBI taxonomy): domain Eukaryota; kingdom Metazoa; phylum Chordata; class Mammalia; order Macroscelidea; family Macroscelididae; genus Elephantulus; species Elephantulus edwardii. Next base: position 30,648,264 of record NW_006399761.1, read on the forward strand.
GCTTAGCTGCAACAGTTGTCTGACAAAAGATACTATTTCACAGGGCTTTTCTCACCCTAACTGAAGCAAACTTCCCTTGGGTCAGAAGTTCAGAGAGAAACACAGGAAGGGTAGCTCCCTTACCCTCTTCTGGAGCAGTGACCTCAGATTAAGAACCTTCTATCCCCTCAGGCATGAAAAGCTCTCCAACATCAATGTCACATAAGAAGCCGTCTATCTCACACCCTACACAAACACAAAGCAAGATGTCACCCCCTAAAATTGACAAAGTATCAATGATTTTCCTGAAGCCATAAAGTCTGTTGGAACTTTATGATGCAGAATTTAAAAGAATAATGATTGAATATTTTCAATGGGTGAAAGACAAACTTGAAGAAATACAGGACACTACAAGCAAAAATCAGCAAGAGCTTTAAAAAAACAACCCAAAACAATGAAGATAAAACAAATGAGGCATTAGAGGCTCTAGAAAAACAAGAAACTACAATACAAAATATGAGGTCTGAGATTTCAGATGCTGTCAACATGATGGAGGGACACATGAACAGAGTTGAAGAGTTGAAACATAGAACCAGTAAAAATAGAAGATGGAATTTTCATGACTATAATTCTGTTTCAACCCTTCACATCTGCCAAGTCCCTTCAGAATATATCTTCCATTGTCCAATCCATGATCTGACAGCT
>NW_006399761.1:30657423-30670217 GCF_000299155.1 Elephantulus edwardii
TTCTGTCTTTGCAATGACCGTTTGCACTCTTCCTGGATGATACCCTTGATATCCTCCCACAACTCATCTGGCCTTCGTTCATTAGTGTTCAAGGCCTCAAATCTGTTCCTGAGATGGTTCTGAATAGAGCAGGGTTTAGGGCTGTTGTACATAGGGTCGCTATGAGTCACAAGTGACTCGACGGCACATAACGACAACAACAACAACCTATGGTCAACTGATTTTTTGACATAAAATCAGTTAAGTGGGAAATGACAAAGTTTTTAACAAATGATGTTGTATTGGAAAACTATCTGCAGAAAACTCAAGCAAGATACATACCTCACACTATACGCAAAGCCCAACTCAAAGTGGATCAAGGACCTAGGAATAAAACCAAGGACTATAAACTTCACTAGAGAAAAGCTTCAAAGAACTTTAGAAGCCCTAACAACAACAACAACAATTTACACCATATACAGTCTTCCAAGCATCCTGAAAAGAAAAAAAAAATACAACCATGAGAGGATAAAATAGATGAATGGTACCTTCTAAGAATCAAATCCCTATGCACATCCAAAAATTTCTCCAACAGGGTAAAAAGGAAAGCCACGGACTGGGAAAAAATATTTAATAGTGACATGTCTGATAAGGGACTTGTATCTAGAATTTATAGATACTTGAGCACCACAACAAAATAAACAACCCAACTGAAAAATGTGCACAGCATATGAAATGACACTTCACCAAAGAAAACATTCTGATGGCAAACACATGAGGAAATGGTCAAAATCCCTAGCTCTAAGAGAGATGCAAATCAAAACGAGTATGAAATACCATCTCACCCCAGCAATAGCAAAATTCAACAGAACAGCAAACAACAAATGCTGTCGAGGTTGTGGAGAAACTGGAACCCTCATTCACTGTTTGTGGGAGTGTAAAATGGTACAACCTCTATGGAAGGCAGTATGGTGCTTTCTCAAAAAATTGGAAATAGAGATACCATTTGACCCAGCAATTCCACTACTGGGAATATAGCCTAAAGAAACCAGAACTACCACCCAAGCAGATATATGCACACCTGTGTTTATTGCAGCTTTGTTCACAATAGCAAAGTATTGGAAACAACCCAAGTGTCCATCAACAAATGAATGGATAGAGAAGCTGTGGTATATTCACACAACGGAATACTATGTAGCATTAAAAAATGAGGAACTCATGAAGTATTATACAACATGGGCCCCCTTGGAGGACATTATGCTGAGTGAAGTATCTCAGTCACAAAAGGACAAATACTGCATAATGCCACTGCTATAAAACAAGGTTAACATTGAATTTGGGGGGGGAACTAGAAAAGAGGGGATAAATAATGTACATTTGAAACAGATGAGGGAGAGAATGGAGATATATGATTAGGAGGAAATATATGATGAGGTATTGTTTGCAAGACAAGAGTCCCGAGTAGGAGCTGCATAGTAAAATGGACTAGAGGAGGGGAGCATTGTATAACAATGAAGTAATTTTTTTTTTTCCTTTTCAAAGAGAAAAGCTAATTGGGAAGGAGGAGTGGGCAGGGAGGGAAATGTGCAACAATGAATAAATGGAAATCCAAGTTCTCTATAATCTTTCATTACAATCTCAATTTTAAAAAACAACTGCCAGGAATTTAAAGAAATTTAAAAGATCTGGAGTGAGAACTATTATTGGTGATGGCAGATGGACCTTGGCTCAAAGCAGAGAATACCAAAAGGCTGTTTATCTGTGTCTTGTTGACTCTGCAATGACATTCAACTGTTTGGATCATAAAACATTATGGATAACATTAAAAAGAACTGGAATTCCAAAATCCTTAACTGACTCATGCAGGACCTGTCTGTACATGAAGAAACAATTGTGAAAACAGGGCAAGGAATACTGAATAGTGTTTAAAAAAGTGGGGGGAGATAATACAACATGGCTATTTAACCATTTATATTCAAACTGTATGCTGAGCAAAACTAATCAGAGAAGCTGGGCTATATGAAGAAGAATGTGGCATCAGGATTGGAGGAAAACTCATTAACAACTTGTATTATATAGCTAACACAACCTTGCTTGCTGAACATAAAATGGACTTGCAGAATTGACTGGTAGAGATCAAAATCACAACTTCTAGTATAGATTATGCCTCACTATAAATAAAACAAATACACTTACCACTGGACAAATAAGCAACATGATGACATATGGAGAAAAAAAATATGCTGTCAAGAATTATATTTTATATGGATTCCAATCAATGCCATGGCATTAAATGTAAAACACAGTATGAATGGAGGAATGCAAGAAACACAATGCACAAAATGAAATACAAAGTATACAAGTTTCATATGTAAGCCAATATAAAATAAAATTATAAAAATAATCGAAAGACATACTGTATTGGGCAAAACTTCTGAAAAGATTTCTTTAAAGTGCTAAAACTCAAAGATGTCACTTTGAAGTCTAAAGTGTGCCTAACCCAAGCTAGTATTTTCAATAATTTTACATACAGGTGATAAAAAAAAGACTGAAAAGAATCTATGTAGGATTAATTATGTGCAGTTTAATAGGTAACTGTCAGAAATTTAAATTGGATTCAGAAGAGGCCATAGATTGAGAGATACCATTTTTACTGTCAAGTGAATCTTGGCTAAAAGCAGAGAATTCCAGAAAAATGTTATTTGTGTTTTGTTGACTATAGAAAGATATTTGACTGTGTGGATTATAATAAAGTATGACTAACAACAGAACACTGGAAATTCAAGAGTATTTCATTATGCTTATATCAAACCTGTACACAATCCAAAAAAACAGTTGCTTAAACAAGCATATTGGTAGTACAAGAGTCAAAAGCATAATGGTGTGCCTCAGGATTATGTCCATCAGACGTAATCAATCTGTACATTTAATAAACAACACAAGAATCTGGACTTGTTAGGAGAAGAATGAGGCATTAGGGGTAGAGAAAGAGTCATCAACAACCCCAACTGGTAGATAATGCAACTTTGTGTGCTGAAAGTGAAGAGGACTTGAAGGATTTGCTGAAGACAATCAAAGACTACAGGCCTCAGTATGAATTTCACCTCCACATAAAGGCCACAAAAATCCTTGTAAAGGAACCAACAAGCAATACCATGATAAATGGTGAAAAGATTGATGCTGTCAAGGATTTCATTTCACTTGTATCTATAACCAAGACCCATGGAAGCAGCAGTCATGAAATAAAAAAGTACTGTATTAGGCAAATTTGCTTCCAAAGATCTCTTTAAAGTACAAAAGCACAAGGATATCTCTTTAGAGACTAAGACTAAGGTATCACTGACCTAAGTCATACTATTTTCTATTGCTTCATATGCACGTGAGAGTTGGACAACAAATTAAGACTAAAAAATTTACGTCTATGCAGTGTTGTGAAGAATGTGGGCTCTAGACAAAAGACACATTGCCAAAAGATCAATTAAGTCTGTCCTGGAAGAAATGCAGCCAGAGCGCTCCTTAGAGGTAAGAATGGTGAGACTTCATCTCAGACATGTTATCTAAAGGAGCTAAACTTCAGAAAAGGATATCATGTTTTGAGAAAGTCCTGGGTAGGTGAATAGAAAGGATGACTCTCAACGATATGTATGAATGCAAAGTCTATAGGAATGAATGGAGCACATGAGAGACTGTGAGCATGGGATCAAGCAGTTTCCTTCTGTTATTCATGGGGTCACTATGAGTCAGTGCCAACTCAATGGCACCTAGCAGCAACATAGTATGAAATGCCAAAAGAACATACAAATCTATCTTTGGAAGAAATACAACCAGAATCCTCCTTAGAAACAAGCAAGAATGGTGGAATTTTTCTTCTATACGTTAGACATGTGGACAACAAATATCAGTCCCTGAAGAAGGCTGTGCATAAAATTTTATAAAGCAAAGGAACAAATAAAAACAAGTATAAAAACAGGTAAATATCAAGGAGATGGATTGACACCTTTGTTGCAACAAAGGCCTCAAACATAGCGATGGTTGTGAGAATAAAACAGGACTGTGAAACGCTGTATTCTATTGAACAGAAGGTACCTCAGAGTAAATTCTGATGCACCAGCATCTAAAAACAATATGGGTTGCTTCTACCTCTTTGCTACTGTCAATAATGCAGCAATAAATATGGGTGTGCATATATAGAAAAACTATGGTATATTCACACAATGAAATACTATGCAGCACTGAAAAAGAATGAACTTGCAAATATGGATTACCATAGAGGACATTATGATGAGTGAAATATCTCAGTCACAAAAGGACATAGAAGCAAGCCTGACATTGGGTTTTGGAGAAAACTAGGAAACGAGTGAATAGATAATGAACACTACATTGTAACAGATGATTGAAAGAACTGTTAAAAAGGAATATATGATTAGGCATTACATAAGAGGTGCATTGCTAAGTGGACTGGGGGTGGAAGAAGGGAAAGGGAGGAAATTATACCATCATTTCCAATTGAATGAATATTTCAAAAAAGAAAAATAAAGAAAGTGAACTAGGGTAGGAGGAATGAAGGAAAACATGCAACAATGACTGAATGAAAACCCAACTTTTCTGTAAACAAATTACAATAAAAAAATAAAAACAAACACCCTCTGGGGTCGCTATGAGTCACAAGCAACTTGATGGCACATAACAACTACAATAACAAAACCAAACAAACAAACAAAAACACAAACAACCAATGTGGAGCCATTTAGAAGAAAAAAGTAAGTTTATTCAGCTCATGTAGGCATGTGAGAAATAAGGCTCCCCCTTTTATTTTCTGCCCCTAGGATTTAGCAGAAAGCTGTTATTCCACTTTTAATGTTGCTTCCATCTGGTAGGGACTTTAAACTCCATGTATCTTAAAAAAAAAGACCTCATCCCACTACCTCCTGTACTAGATACTCTTTAGGACATTTATGTCCCACTAATAGTACCACTGCAGGAGAAGGCTGGGCAATCTCCTCCCATGTGATTAATGGCCTCTGAACACCCACTGGACGGTCAGCTATGGGTCAGTTGCAACTCGAAGGTACATAACAACATAACAACAATTGTACCACAAGAGATCAAAGACTAGATGATATCAAGGATATCTACGAAGAGAGTAAAACATCATTACAAAGACAGAGCAGAAAGAAAAGACCAAAACAAATGTCAGAAGAGACTCTAAAATTTGCATAAAACATTGAGAAGCCAAAACAAAGGGAAGAGATGGCAAAGTGAAAGAGATTTCAGAGGGAAACTCAAGAAGACAAAGACAAAGTGTTATAATGGAATGAACAAAGAACTGGAGTTGGAGAATTAAAAGATAAGAACTTGCTCAGTACATCTTGAGCTGAAAAGACTTAAAAAACAAATTCAAGCCTCGAGTTGAGAGATCCTATCGACAAAATCTTAAATGATGCAGAAAACATTAAAAAAAGATGGAGGGAATACACAGAAGTATCATACCAAAAATAATTGGTCAACACTGAAATATTTCAGGAAGCAGTATACAATCAATAGCCAAAGAAAATGAAGGGAGAAGTTCAAGCTGCACTGAAGTCATTAGCAAAAAATAAGGCCTCCAAAATGGATTGAGATACAAACGGACATGTTTCAATTAACAGATATAGCCCTGGATGTGTTCACCTCTCTGTGCCAGGAAATTGGGGAAACAGCTTCTTAGCCAACTGATTGTAAGAGATCTATAATTGTTCTTAATGAATTATCAAATAATATCACATAAAAAATATTGCTGAAGATTTTCCAAAACCATCTAGAATAGTACCTTGACAGAAAATGGCAGAAGTTCAAGTTGAGTTTAGAAGAGGTCATGGCACCAGGGAAATTATTGCTGATGTCAGAGGCATCCTGAATGAAGAGAGGAGACCAGAAGAATTACCATCTGTTTTTTATTGATCAGGCAAAGGCCTTTGACTGTGTGGATCATAACAAACTATGACTAACATTGAGAAGAATGGGAGTTCTGGAACATTTAATTGTGTTCAGACCAAGAAGCTGTCATCTGAACAGAGTAAGGGAATATTGCCAGGTTTAAAATCAAGAAAGATTTCTAAAAAAAAAAAAAGATTTCTGTCAGGGTTGTACTATTTCTTCACATCTATTCAATCTATATGCTTAACAACTCATTTGAAAGGCTGTACTTTATGAAAAAAATGCAGCATCAGGATTGGAGGAAGACTCATCATCAACCTGCATTGTGCAGATAACAAAACTTGTTTGCTGAAAATGAGGAGAATTTGAAGTGTTTGTTGCAGAAGATCAAAGGCTACAGTTTTCAATATTAATAATATCTCAACATCAAGAAGACAAAATTCTTCACCACTGGACTGTAGGAAGCCATCCTGAGCTCTCTCGGCTCTGGCACGAGCAACACTATTTTGCCCGTGGACTTCATTTCACAACCCCACTGCAGACAAGAGCGGCCAAGCTCAGCATAAGGCTGCCCAGTCCATCCCTGGGTCACTGACTCTGGGCCTGCCCCTCCTACCTGCTGTAAACTGATATTTTGGGGCTGGGCTTCTGTAGTTTCCCTATAAATATCTGTGGAATTATTGAATAAACTAGGCTTGATCAGAAATTTTTTGTCTAGCCCCCATCTCTTGTTGCCCCTGCCCCTCCCCCCCTTTTAATCCGCACAGGTTCCACTCTAGAACACGTATGAACCCACAGGTTGGTTTCAGTTGGCGGTTTCACTGGACCAATAGGGAAGATAAATGGGAAAACAATTTAAACTGTTAACAACTCCATCTTACTTGATTCCACAATCAATGACTTTAGTATCATCAGTCAAGATATAAAAAAATGCATTGCATTAGGAGAGTCAGCTGTCAAGGATCTCTCCAAAGTACCAAGGAGCAATGATGTCTTTTTCAAGACTAAGGTGTGTATGATTTAGGCCATGGTCCTTTCCATCGCCTGCTATGCATTTGAGAGCTGGATAATGAATAAGGATGACAGAAGAAGAATCAACGTCTTTGAGTTATATAGTAGTAAGAAGAGTACCGAGTCCCTGGACAGCCAAAATAACAGACATGACTTGGAGAAACTGCAGCCAGAGTGCTTTGTAGAGGCAAGGATAGCTATAAAAAGAGCAAGGATCTCATGGGGACAATCATATCTGACCTTTACTAACTCCACAATGGGAAAACTGTCCCCATCAACAACACAAAACCGATTCCCAGGAGGTCAGACATATCCCTCATGCCCTGGCACCTCTTTCTACTCATCCCAACACCAATCTTATTGCTTTACTGGGTCCAAAATCTTATGGATGAGCTTGCAGACCATACAGAACCATATCAAAGAAGCCAAAGGCTATAAGTCAGGTTAGTATAACAGAATACAATTAATCAGGACAGCTTCTGAAATGAGCTCACAGACACCTTAGCCTTGAGCCACACATCTTTAGGTCAATGTTACAAAACCTTAGTCCTGCCAGTTATGGTTCTCTCTGTCCTCTGGTCCTCCAACAAGTTTGGGGGAAAGTTCTTAGTTCTGGTTACGCTGGCGGGCTGTGACTACAGGGGTATAGTAGCTCCAAGGTGAGCTCCATCTCATGTCGGGTGGCTGGTCTTCTGCTTTGGCCACTGTGGCTGGTCTAGCTGACACAGGAATCTTTGGTCCGGAAGGGCATGCAATGCATTACTGCTTTTTCTTTGCTGATGGGAAAGATCATCTCCTTCTGCTGCTGAATCCACACAATTTAGCCACTCCCCTTGTGGATAGGCTAACAGCCCCTATTCACATATCCTTGCCCATGCACATGGCAAAGTCAAAATTCAATGACTAGGAAAACCATTTTGAACAAAAAAACTTAACACCACTGTAGTGAATCTTCATCTAATAGACTTTGGGAATGTTTTTAGGAGGGGCTGGCTTTTCCTTGAAAAGGGACATCATGCATGGAAAGGTAAAGGGTCAGCAAAAGAAAGGAAACCCCTCAACCAGATGGATTGACACAGTGAATGTACCAATGGGCTTGAGAATGTCAGAGATGTGTGTGTGTGCGCACACACACACATCTGTCTCCCTCACTCTGTATCTCTCTTTGTCTCTCTATGTCTCTGTCTCTCTCTCCCTTTGTATCTCTGTGTATCTCTCTCTGTATGTCTTTCTCTGTCTCTGTCTCTCGCTTTCTCTGTGTGTGTGTCTCTCTGTCTTTGTGTGTGTGTGTGTGTGTGTGTGTGTATCTCTCTGTCTCTTTCTCTGTCTCTTTCTCTGTTCCTCTGTCTCGGTCTGTCTCTGTCTCTGTTTCTCTGTCTCTGTCTCTCTTTCTCTCATTGCCATTGTGTTGTAACCAAGTAATAACTGACCCTGCATTGGATTTTTGAAAATTGTATGTCATCTGAGAGTGGTGTGTCCATCTATCTTCCTCAGAGCATCTGGTAAATTCAAATCACCAGAGAAGCACTGCCTTTGGATTAGCAGCTCCCTAAAGACTGTACTCCAAAGCTCCATTATAAGGGGCATGCACATTCCTCAATTACTACTTTTTATAATTCAAGGCTTTGCACTCTTACTTTTGTAATGTAACAGTAGCAGCTATGGGAAATGTCTTCCATTCTGTTAACAACTGAAAATCAAGGAGAGGAGGGTAGAAATGATGCATTCACCATATTCAGACACTAGACAGCATACAGAAGAAGACTGTGATCACTGAGCAAAAAGAAAGCAAATAAAGTGGGAGAGCTACCAGCAGCACAGTTTGAGAAGAGATGCCCAGTAGTCCATAAAACCATATCCACATGTGAGAGTAATTTCAAGTTCAGGGCATTCCGGTAACTACCCACAGGTTTGGTAATTTGCTGGAATGACTAGCTAAATGCAACAAAAGCTGTTACACTTAACAAAAGTTATGATTTATTACAGATAACATATGCAGACAAAAACTAGCCCAAGGAAGGAGAGTAGAGCAGAGTCCAGGAAGATAATCAAATGCTTTCCATCTTTCCACCCAACAGAGGAGTCATGACTTGCATCCTTTTCCATGGAATATTGCCAATCAGGAAAGCTCACCTTGGTGTCCAGATTCTTTATTGGACTTCCATAATATAAGCATGAGTGACTGCTTGTGACTGATCTCAGTCTACAATCTTGCAGGATATTCAACTGGAACCACATGACTCGAAATCCCCACCATAAATACTATTGTTATATTTTCTGACAGGACCCAAAGTTCCTATTCTAAATCACAGTGTTATAATTTGGTTAGTACAAACCCCCCAGGTAAACAAGGTACTTTTACCAGGAATGATATTCAGAGTTTAAAGGTTACCTCTCAGAAGTAAAGTGCAAAAAGTCAGACTTCTTACTTGGGCCAGTTTAAATCTTTACTACACAGAAGGCAGTCTTTAAAATTGCCTTAACATATTGGTTGGGGAGACTTTCCATTCAAAGTATAACAAGTGGGGACTCAGACAGGAGGAGAAACCCAGTGATTTCATTTTTATTGAGTTGGGGATATGAGAAAAAGAGCTCATGGAAGTTACTGTGGCTAGAATTTGTACAGAAAAGGATTGAATTAAAGAGAGTTCCATAGAAAAAGACATCCAGGGAACTCCAAAGGACGGCTGTAAATTTTGGACTGAAAAATATCTTGTTTATGTGTTGAGAATAAAGTATTGGAAAGTTGTTGTTGTTGTTGCTGTTGTTATGTGCTGTCAAGTGGCCTGTGACTCATAGCGACCCTATGAGCAACAGTCCTAAACCCTGCTCTAGCCTGTGCCAATATCACTGACTTCAACACACCTATGCCCATTACCCCAGTCACTAAATCAATCCATATCATCGAGGGTCTTCCTCTTTTATGTTGTCCCTCCACCTTCCCAAGCCTGATGTCCTTCTCTAAGGACTGGTCTCTCCTTGCAACACGCCCAAAGAATGTCAGCGTGGTTTCTGCTTTTCTAGGACAAACTTGTTTGTTCTCTTAGCAGTTCATGGTATATTCAATACTCTTCTCCAACACCACAGCTCAAAGGCATCAATTCTTCTCCTATCATCCCTAATCACTGTCCAGCTTTCTGGTGCATAGCAAGTGATTGCAAATATCATCGCCTGGATCAGGCATACATTGGTCTCCAGACTGTCACTGTTGCTCTTCAGTACTTTGGAGAGGTCTCTGACAGCAGACTTTCCCAGTGCAATACATCTTCCAATTTCCTGGCTGCTGGTGCCAAGAGTGTTGATTGTATAGCCAAGTAAACTAAAGCTGTTAGCAATCTCAATCCCTTCACTACCTATCATGATGCTGTCAATTGGCCCAGTGGTGAGAATCTTTGTTTTCTTGATGTTGAGCTTCAATCCTTATTGAAGGCTGCAGTCCTTGACCTTTTGCAGCAAGCACCTCAGGTCCTCATCAGCTTCAGGAAGCAGGTATTGGAAAGTAGGAGATAAAATAATTTCTATAGCTCACATAAAACTGAGGAAAGTTCAAGTTCACTATCATCAGAGTAAAAAGACTTCCTACACATAGGAATCACCCAGAGCCCACAAAAAGGTGGCTTGGTGGTAAGGAATTGGGTTGTGCTGCCAACACAAAGGTAGGTATGCAGTTTGAATTCACAAGCTGGTCTAGAGGAGAAACATGGGCAGACCCCTCCCAGGTGATTTACTGCCATTGAAAACCCACTGGTGGGTCAACTATTAGTTGGTTCTGACTTGATGGTACACAACAACAAAGTAGTTTAGTGAGGATAAGTTAGTCCTAAAGTAATTTCTACACTAACTCAGTGAAGCCTAAAAGCAAATCTGAATGTGATTAAGCTGATCTGAAAGTAACTTAGTTACACACAGAGCCATGCCCAGCACTCTTTAAAGAAAGATAACAAAATCCAGCACTCATCAATTATAATGACCAGGTCAAATAAGAAAACTATAAGCATGGAAAAAGGCAGGAAAGTATGACTCATAACCAGGGAGAAATCCAATCAATTAAAAACGGGCCCAGAAAAGGAGACCTGACAGAATTAGAAGAAAAGCTCAAAAATAATATTTAAAGTAGTTTCTTGATATTCAGTAATGTAATATAAACCATAAATACCATGAGAATAACAAGAACCCATTTTTTAAAGAGATCAATGGAAATTCCAGGGAAGAGGCCGAGAAAATCCTATGGCTGGTTCTCTTCTGTAACACACAGGGTCACTGTGACCTGGGATGGATTCAGTGAGGATTTCTCTTTATACGCATGCACGCCTACCTTAGTTTAGCGACAAATTCAGGATAGTCTGATGCACTGAAATTTAATTATCATAGACCAGATGAGCATCATGACACATGAAGAAAGAGAAAAGGCATTATAAAAGCAGGAAAGAAAAGATCTAAATACACGTCAGAGGAAATTTTGAAACTTGCTTTTGAATGAAGAGACGCTAAGGTTAGAAGAATCACTAACAAAGTAAGTGAGCTGACCAAAACAACAACTCAAGGATGTTAAAGGACAGCTCAAGAGGACAGAGTAAATACTGTGAGAAAATAAGTGAAGGCTCAGAGTTAGAAAAACCAAGGGAAGGGATTGTGGACATTCAATAAACTGAAACAAAGGAAGGAGGCAAAAAATCAAGTTTCAAGATGCAATGCTGATTCTATGTGCATATTTTTGAAGAGTGAAGGAAGCATCACAAGAAGATGGAAGGAATACACAGAGGCACTGTACAAAAAAAAAAGAAATGTCTGGTTCTCAGTCATTGCAGGATGCAGCACATAATCAGGAACCAGCGATGATGAAGGAAGAAGTCTAGACTGTACAAAAGGCATTGGCAAAAAACAAACCTTCAGAAATTGATGAAATTGGACAAATGCTGTATAACACCACTGTTATAAAACAGAATAGTTGTACCATTTTACAATCCCACCAACAATGTATAAGAATTCCTTTCCTGCCACATTCTCTCCCACATTTATTACTTGCTGTCCTGTTAAACCTTGACACTGTTACTGGAGTTTGGTGGTACCTCATTGGAGTTTTGATTTGCATCTCACTTATTGCTATCGATTTTGAGCATTTCTTCATATATTTGTTGGCCATTCAAATTACGTTCCTCTGTGAAAATTCTTTCCATGTCTTTTGCCTATTTTGGAATTGGGTTATCAAACTTTTTCTTGTGGAGACCCAGGAGTATTCTGTAAACTTTCATTACAAGATTCATGTCTGAAATGGTATTATTGAATGTTTGCTCATAGTCAGTAGGTTTTCTTTTCACCCTATTGGAAAAAACTTTTGATGCACACATGAATTTAGTCTTTAGACGGTCCCATTTATCACATGGGGGGCTTGGAAGAAAACCAAGAAAATAAGGAACAAACAGTGAATACTGAATTGGAACAGATGAAGGAAAGAATTGTTTAAAAGGAATATAAAACATAATGTATGGGAATAGCCACATGAGACGCTATGTGAATGGAGGAGTGTGTGAAAAACAATGCATATGAATGAAATACAATGTATACAAAGGTTTTATGCAAGAAAATATAAAATTAAGGTCATTTTTAAAAATGAATATATGATTAGGTATTATTTGCATGACAACAGTCCAGAATAAAACATGCATATTAAAGTGGACTGGGAGGAGGGAGGAAATTATGCAACAGCATATGAATTTTGAACCATGCAGTGTTCCCTCGCTCTGTTCTGACGACTGCCTCCTGGTCCAAGTATAAGTTTCGCATTAGAACAATCAAGTGTTCTGGGATTCCCATTCTTCTCAGAGTCAGCCACAGTTTGTTATGATCTACACAGTCAAATGCCTTTGCATAGTCAATGAAGCACAGAT
>NW_006399761.1:30672112-30677677 GCF_000299155.1 Elephantulus edwardii
CGGTCCTTGGAGAGGGACATCATGCTTGGGAGGGTGGAGGGACAGCGCAGGAGAGGAAGGCCCTCTATGAGGTGGATTGATTCAGTGACTGGGATGGTTGGGATGGGAGTGTCAGAGACAGTGCGATTGGCACAGGACAGAGCGGAGTTTAGGGCTGTTGTACATAAGGTTGCTATGAATTGCAGGCAACTCGACGGCACATAACAACAACAACAACATATGAATTTAAAAAAAAAAAACAAACTGAGATGGGGGTTGGCTAACAGTCCACCAGCATGTGGCATGCCAGAATTTTTAAATTATTAAATGCTTGGCCTCACCTTCAAGCTAGTGTGTTGTGAGATGGGGGTAGGAAGAAAAATGTGCAATAATGAATGAATGAAAATCAAACTTTTCTCTAAACGTTCGTTAAAATCACAATAAAAAAGGGAAAATATATACTGATGAAATACCAGTTGAAGTATTTCAACAAACAGTTGCAAATCTGGATGTGTTCATATGGCTATACCAAGAAATGAGAAAGAGAACCACATGACCAACCAACTGGAAGACATCCAAAAAGAAAGTGATTCAACAGAACGTAGAAATTATCAGACAGTATCCTTAATATCATAAGCAAGTAATATCAAGTTGAATAATTACAAGGTGGATAGAACAGTATATGGAAAAGGAATAGTCAGAAATTTAAGAAATTCCAAAGAGGTTGTGGAAAGATGAACATTGTTGATGTCAGATGGGTATTGGCTAAAAGAAAATGTCAGAATGATGTTTAATTTTGTTTTACTCTTCAGAGACAGGGTAGATCATGTTAAATTATAGATAACATTGAGAAAAAGAAAATCTATACAATACCTGATTATATTCATATGGAAACCTGTACATAGAAGAAGCACCAGTCATTGTAACAGAACAAGAGGAGGTTGCAAACCAAATAAAATGTCCATCAGGAGTTTATGCTTTTGACATACCTATTCAATCTGCAGGTTGATAAAATAATCTTGGAGACTAGACAATATGAATAAGAATAGGGCATCTGGATTGCAAGAAGACTCTTGATTATCCAATGAAACTCTTAAGTACACAACCTTGCTTGTTGAGAGTGAAGAGGACTTTCTGCTTTTACTGAAGAAGAGCAAAGACTATATAAACTTCATCATGGACATTCAATATATCGAAAAAACAAACAACCAAAAAAACCAAACCAACTTACTACCATTAAGCCAAAACCAACTCATAGCTGACCATTGGGTTTCCAAGGCCATCAATTATACTAAAGGAAATTGCCTAACTTTCTCCACTGTTGCTGTATACTGTTGAGTCAGAACTGACCTGTAGCTGACCTGTACTACTAGGCCACCAGAGATCTCCCTAAATTATGTATATATTTGTTGTTGTTGTTATGTGCCATTGAGTCACCTGTGACTCATAGTGACCTTATATACAATAGCTGTGAAGCCTGCCCTGTTCTGATTATGTGAAATGTACCATCAAAATCCTAGCCTCCAAGGATAAACTTGGTTTCATTTTCTCCTATATTGGACTTTTTATTTTTGTTTTCTTGGTTGTCCATAGTATGTTCAAGACTCTTCTCGAGCACCACAACTCAAAGGCATCAATTCTTCTACCATCTTTATTTATTGTCCAGCTCTCTGATGCATAGAAAGTAATTGCAAAGACCATGGACTGGATCAGGTGCACCTTAGTCCCTAGACTGACTTCTTTGCTTTTCAGTACTCTGGAGAGGTCCCTGACAGCAGCTTTTCCCAGTGGAGTTCATCTTCTGATTTCCTGATTGCTGGTGCCAAGAGTGTTGATTATGGATCTGAGTAAGCTCTAATTGTTAACAGCCTCAATCACTTCTCCATCTATCATGGTGCTGTCAATAGGCCCATTGGTGAGAATCTTGTTTCGAGAGAAAAAGACCGTGCATTCTGGTCTGGTGACCTAGTGTCAAGAAACTGCTCTGCAGTCCTGAAGGCACCAGATGCTCCGTGGGGGAAGCATGAGCAATCTCCTCCGGAGCTATTAACTGATGAGTGAGTTCCAACTGAATAGTACACAACAGCTCACTCTCTCTCTCTCTCTCTCTCTCTCTGTGTGTGTGTGTGTCTATGTCTATGTCTATGTCTGTGTGTATATGTATATACATGTATATATGGAGTCAGAAAATCAAAATGGCGGAAGTTGCTCAGCATTTCTTAAGCTGAAGGAACAAATTCAAACTTCAAGTTTCAATACTTAAGTATGCTTCGAGAACAATATTAAATGATCCAGGAAGCATTAAAAGAAGACGGAAAGAGTATACAGAGTCATTGTACCAAAAGGAATTGGCAGACACAGAAGAATTTCATGAAACAACATATGAGCAAGAGCCTGTGGTGATGAAGGAGGAAGTTCAAGCTGCTCTGAAAGAATTGGCAAAAACAAGGCCCCAGGAATTGATGGTATACAAATTTACATATTTCAACAAACAGATGCTACCATAGATGTGCTCACAAAGTTGTGCCAAGAAATCTGGAGGACAACCACCTGGCCAACTGACTGGAAGAGATCTATATTTGTTACCATTCCAAAGAAAGGTGATCCAACAGAGTGTGGAAATTATCAAACAGTATTATTAATATCACATACAAGCAAGATTCTTCTGAAGATCATCCAAAAATGACTGGAACAGCACATCAACAGAGAACTGCCTGAAGTGCAGGCTAGGTTTAGAAGAAGCCGTGGCACTAGGAATATTAAAACTAATATCTGATTGGTTGAAAGCAGAGAGTACCAGAGGAATGTCTATCTGAGTTTCATTGACTATGCAAAGGCATTTGACTGTGTGGATCACAACAAACTGTGGCTGACTTTGAGAGGGATGGGAATCCCAGAACACTAGATTGTGCTTATGCAAAACTTACACTTGGACCAGGAGGCAGTCATCAGAATAGAGCAAGGGAACACTGTATGGTTCACAGTTGGGAAGGGTGTGCCTCAAGGATATGCCCCATCTCCATATCTTTTTCATCTCTATGCAGAACAGATTATCCAGGAGGCTGGGCTCTATAAGGATAAGTGTGGCATCAGGATTGGAGGTAGACTCATCAACAATCTGCACTATGCAGATGACACAACCTTGCTTGCTGAAACTGAGGAGGACCTGAAGCGCTGCCAAAGGTCAAGGATTGCAACCTTCAATTTGGATTGAAGCTCAAACAAAGATTCTCACCACTGGGCCAAGTGGAAGCATCATGCTAGATGGTGAAGAGATTGAGATTATTGACAGTTTCAGTTTGCTTGGCTCTACAATCGACTCTGGGTACCAGCAGCCAGGAAATTAAAAGATGAATTGCAATTGCATTGGGAAAGTCTTCTGTCAGAGACCTCTCCAAGATACAGAGGAGCAACTATGTCAGTCTGGAGACTAAGGTGACCTGATACAGGCCAATGTCTTTGCCATTATTTGCTATGCATCAGAGAGCTGGACAATGACAAGGGATTTTAGAAGGAGAATTGATGCCTCTGAGCTTTGGTGCTGGAGGAGAGTATTGAATATACCATGGACTGCTAGGAGAACAAACAAGTTTGTACTGGAAACGGTGAAGCCAGACTATTTGTTAGAGGAAAGGATTCGGAGGCTTTGTCTGACATACTTTGGTCATGTGGCAAGGAGTCCTTGGAGAGGGGCTCATGCTTGGGAGGGTGGAAGGACAGTGCAGGAGAGGAAGACCTTCAAGAGATGGATTGATTCAGTGACTGTGGTAATGGGCATAAGTATGTTGAAGGATGATGTAACCTTTCTCACATACTTTGGGCAGGTTGTCAAGAGGGGCCAATCCTTGGGGAAAAATGCATTATGTTGGGAAAAGTGGAGAGTCAAAGAAAGGGAGGAAGATCTTCAACAAGATGGCTTGGCATAATGTCTGCCACAGTGAGCATGTTGGAGATTGTGAAGATGGTGCAGGACAAGACAAGTTCAGATATGTTGTTATAGTATCACAATGAGTTCTTATCAACTTGACAGCACACAACATCAGTATAGTACAGATAGAGTGCAGATTGTTGATGAGTCTACCTCCAAGAGCCCAGCCACCCAAGTAATCTGTTCTGCATAGAGATTTAAAAGGTATGGAGATAGGACACATCCCTGGCATACACCCTTTCCGATTATGAACCATGCAGTGTTTCCTTGCTCTGTTCTTACGACTGCCTCCTGGTCCAAGTATAGACTTCGCATTAGCACAATCAAGTGTTCTGGGATTACCGTTCTTAGAGTCAGCCACAGTTTGTTGTGATCCACACAGTCAAATGCCTTTGCATAGTCAATGAAACACAGATAGACATTCCTCTGGTACTCTCTGCTTTCAGCCAATATCCATCTGACATTAGTTTTAATATTCCTAGTGCCACAGCCTCTTCTATATCCAGCCTGCACTTCATTATGTTGATGTGCTGTTCCAGTGGTTTTTTGGATAATCTTCAAAACAATCTTGCTTTCATGTGATATTAATGATATTGTTCAATAATTTCCATACTCTCTTGGGTCACCTTTCTTTGGAATGGTAACAAATATAGATCTCTTCCAGTCAGTTGGCCAGGTGGTTGTCCTTCAGATTTCTTGGCTCAACTTTGTGAGCACGCCCAAAGGTAGGTAGTTCAAATCCACCAGTTGCTCCATGGGAGAAAGATGGTCAGTCTCCTCCTATGCAATTTCCAGTCTCCGAAAACCACATAGGGGGTCAGCTATGAGTTGGCTCTAGCTCAATAGCAGTGAGTGAGTGTTGTTGCTTTGGGAGCACACTATAATTCATAGCAACCCCATGGACAACAAACTGAAACTTTGCCCTTTCTGCCCCATCTTCCCAGTCTCTACCAGGTCTAATGAAGGAGAAAAGATGAGGGGAGGAAGCAATACCCAAATGTCAATACCTAAAATGAAAGAAAGTATACATCACTCTAGTTTCCTTATATTTTAAGAAGATAATAAGGAAATATTAATAACAACATTATACCAATAAATTTCTCTACTTGAAAAATTCCTCAACAGACACAGAATTCAAAGAGAAACACACAAAAAAATTGTTTTTCAAATCATTATATATGATAAATTTGATAAAGAACTCCTGTCTGGATCATATGAACTATTATAATTCAGTTACAAAAGGTAAGTAATTCTTTCAAATGGATAAAAGATCTGAAGAGGACAAACTAATGTCTTCACCTGCCCTTATAGTGTGTTAATAACCAGATCTCTGAGCCTTGCTCTATCCTGTGCTATCCCCAACGCTTTCAACACACTCGAGTCATCGTTACAATCACTGTGTCAATCCATTTTTTTTAGGGTCTCCCTCTCTTATTCTGACCCTCCATCCTTCCAAGCATGATGTTCTTCTCCAAGGACAAGGCCTTTCTAACAGCAAGCCCAAACATGTGAGATGAAGCTTCACTATCCTTGTCTCCAAGGAACATCCTGGTTTCACTTTCTTTAAGACAGACCTATGCACACCTATGTTTATTGCGGCTTTGTTCACAATAGCAAGGAGTTGGAAACAACCTAAGTGCCCATCAACAAACGAATGG
>NW_006399761.1:30677777-30679639 GCF_000299155.1 Elephantulus edwardii
TGGGGGCAGGCCAGGATGTGGGAGGGAGGAAGCGTCCCTGGGATGCGGGTAGGTCGTTGGCGGCGGTCGTGGCATTGACAGCTGGGCGGCAGGGCCCGGGGTGGAGCTCCCCGATCCCAGTGCCTGGCTCCGGGAGCGGACTTGGTACCATGGCCAGGGCCGGCATGGAGCGGTGGCGCGGCCGGCTGGCGCTGGTGACAGGCGCCTCGGGGTCATCGGCGCGGCAGTGGCCCAGGCGCTGGTGCAGCAGGGACTGAAGGTGGTGGGTTGCACCCGCACCGTTGGCAACATCGGTGAATGTAAGAGTGCAGGCTACCCTGGTACTTTGATCCCCTACAAATGCGACCTGTCAAATGAGGAAGACATCCTCTCATGTTCTCGGCTGTCTGCTCTCAGCACAATGGTGTAGATATCTGAATTAACAATGCCGGCCTGGCCCGGCCTGAACCTCTGCTCTCAGGGAGCACCAGTGGCTGGAAGGAAATGTTCAATGTAAATGTGCTGGCCCTCAGCATCTGCACGCGGAAGCCTACCAGTCCACAAAGGAGTGGAATGTGGACGATGGGCACATCATTAACATCAACAGCATGTCTGGCCACCGGGTGGTATATGATCCAGTGATCCATTTCTACAACGCAACCAAGTACGCAGTTACGGCCCTGACAGAGGGACAGAGGCAAGAGCAACGGGAGGTCCAGAGCAACATTCGAGCCACATGTATCTCTCCAGGGATGGTGGAGACACAGTTCGCCTTCAAACTTCATGACAAGGATCCCGGGAAAGCAGCTGCCACATATGAACAAATTAAGTGCCTGAAACCTGAGGATGTGGCTGAAGCTGTCCTCTACGTCCTCAGCACCCCCCCAAGTCCAGATTGGTGACATGCAGATGCGCCCCACAGAGCAGGTGACCTAGTGTCCACGGGGTACATCGTCTCCCTCACCCCACGGCTTGACTCCTGTCTCTCAGTTCTAGCCATTGATATCTGGACCCCTGAATTCCACTTTCTCCCCAGGGGCTAGAAAGTTTGTTGGAGGTTTTCGTATTATTTTGTCAAATTGTTTCTATTACAAATGTGAAATATGGGCTGAGGAGAGAAGATAGTTGTCATACCCATTAACTTGATCTTGGTCCTTTTCTTGAGCTCAAATTTCCACACAAGCTAGGAAGTTAGAATTGTCAAGTGTGCGTGTTATTTATATTAGGATGTTATTGCTGTCAGGTGTCATTGAATTGGCTAGGACTCCTAGCAATGCTGTGGACAACAGATCTAATCTTGCCTGATCCTGCCGCATGCTCACTATCTCTGTCATGCTCGAGTCTATTGTGGTAGTGACTGCATCAATCCATCACCTTGAGAGTCTTTATCTCTTTTGCCCTGTCAGTATGATGTCTGTCTTCAAAGATTGGTTGGTTCCTCCTGAAACTAAAATAGCAGAAAGCACATCTAGGGGTGTCAAGATCTGAAACTAGAAGAAGGGGACCTGACAAGAAGTGATTAAGGTATCAGATAATAACCAAAAGTCTGGTAGTTCTAACCCATGTAATATTTCTGTAGCAAAGAATTTGTGACCTGTTGTTGTTATGTGCCATTGAGTCACCTGTGACTCATAGCAACCATAAGTACAACAATCCTAAACCCTGCTCTATCATGTGCCAATCTGACTGTCTCTGAGACACTTATTTCCATTACTCTAGTCACTGAATCAATCCATCTAATCGAGAGTCTTCCTCTCCTGGCTGTCTCTCCACCCTCCCAAACTTGATGTCCCTCTCCAAGGACCCGTCCCTCCTGGCAACATGTCCAAAGTATGTCAGACGAAGCCCCAGAATCCTTGCCTCCAAGGAGTAGCTTGGTTTAA
>NW_006399761.1:30686939-30691644 GCF_000299155.1 Elephantulus edwardii
GAACAATTTCACTGATTTCACATGCAAGCAAGATTTTACTGAAAATTATCCAAAAACGACTGGAACAGCACATCAACAGAGAACTACCAGAAGTCCAGGTACTACCTACCAAGTTCTACCATCTTAAATTTATCAAAATAGGCAATCAAAATGCATTGCTAATCACTGGCGATTGGAATGTAAAAGTTGGAAACAAATAAAATTCAGTAAGTGGAAAATATCCTCAGTGAGAGAGATTACATGAGAGAATTTTGAAAAACTCATTGCTTATTCACTTGGTGTTCAACAATATAAATGGCAATTGTAGATGTGACCTCCCCAAATGGAACACACAGGAATCAGATAAACTACAGCTGTGGAAACAGACAATGGAAAAGTTCAGTGTCATCAATCAGAACAAGGGCAGGAACCAACTGCAGAACAGATTACTATTTGCTCATTTGCAAGTTCAAGTTGAAGTTGAAGAAATTAGGATGGGGGAACTCTGGTGGCCTAGTGGCAAGAAGCTGCATTATAATCCCAGAGGCACACGGTTCGAATCCACCAGATGCTCTGCCGGGGAAGGAGGGACAATTTCCTCCTGTACCAGTCAGATCTGATTTGACGGTACATACAAATAGTAAAATAAAAAAAAATTTCAAAAAAAAAATTCAAAAAAAGAAATTAGGATGTCAGTATTAAGAAAAGAGAAAGGGTGCCAAGTGTATCTAAAACCACTGCTTAGGTAGAAACGACCTGAGTCCCCAGGAAAATATGTTGCAAAGGGCAAAGGACATGGTGCAGAGAAAGCATGGAATTGGGAGCAAGAACAGTAAAGAGGCTGATGCTAGCCAGCTTCTATTCTAAGAGGTTGATGCTGATGCTTCAGGCTGAGATGTCACTTCCTGTAGGAAAGGGCACCCATCTTCCAATCTCCCCTTCCCTGAACTCTCTGAGCCTAGTTTGGGTTAAAAAAAAATAAGAAAGAAAGAAAGTTCTCTTTGAACTCCATTACACCTGAGAATATCACAATCACCACACGTGAACCAAGTGAGATTTAGCTAAACTGTTCAGATTGTATGGCAGTGTTCTCCCACTTTCTCTGTACTGGAAGTCCCTGATGCTTTTATTATTGCAGTAAATTCTCTTTCTCTAGCACTGGTGCATCCAGACTTCCTGAATCTGTAACATCCAAACCTCTATTTTGTCCAATCTTAGCCATTCTTTCCCTCCTTCTTGATGGCAGAAGGATGAGGAAAACTTTGGGTTCCAGTAGTTCAGGTATTGGGGAAAGTGGTCAATCACTTTGGCTCAGTTAGCTTACCAGTAATATTTTTTCTCAAGATTTCAAACTCTCTTTCAGTTGCATGGTAGGAGAAATGAGGGCATTAGCAATCTATACCCGACTCTCCCATAACCGTTTATTAGCTCTAAAAAAGAGATTTGGTCTCCATGCCCATCGTTTTATAACATCTGACATTATTTCTCTTTCTAATCCTAAAAGAAGATCCACCCTTGCCCAACACAGCAAGGCTACAATACCTCTATCCAAGCCTATGGCTTTTGTGGCCTAGAGGCTAAGGAGTTGCACTGCTGACTCAAAGATAGGTTGGAATCCACCAGTTTCTCTGAGGGATAATCATGGGCAGTCTCCTTCCATGCAATTTACAGCCTCTAAAAACCCATTGCAGGGTCAGCTGAGTAGACAATGAGTATGATTATTACTTCATGACATGACTTTATTTCAGTATCATTCCCACATAGCAGCCATGGGCAAGAATAAACCCTTATTTATTGCTGTACTTCTAGTGCCTCCCATATTACTTACCTGAATAAATTAGAAAAGGAACACTTCATAGTTTGAATTAGAAGAATAGATCAAGATTGTGGCTTACAGTGTAAGTGACTTTGAACCTTCAACCTCTCATTCCCTTTATTTGGAGTACAAAGAATGTCCTAATGTTATAATTCAATGCAGAATACATGCTGAAGATAACTAGTAATGAATTGCTGTTAACTGGTTATTCATGGCAACTCCATTCATGTCAGAGTAAAACTGTGCTGCATGGGGTTTTTCAATGCTGGATTTTCCAAAGTAGATTACCAGATTACTATTTTAAAGTGTTCGGCCATGGGTCAGGCCCAACAGAAATAGCTGTAGAGTACTGAGCTGATTCTGAAGTCTTATGACCAATCCAAAAGGCTGGAAACCTCCATTCTGTTGCTGTGACTTTTGCCCACCTTCCAACTATTGCTCTTTCATTACACACATGCAGTCTTAGCATCTTCAAAGAGTAGTCAATCCAAGAACAAAGGAGCATGAATTTATGATCTGCTTCATTTACATTTGCATCACCCACTGGTCTGGACTAAGTTAACCAGTTCTCATTTCCACCTTAGTAACACCTACTGCGCATTTTCGCTTTGCTGTGTCTGTTGATATCTTGTGTGTCTTATAAGATGTAGACATGGGTTTGATCAATAGGTCTCACTTATCTAAGAAACCAAGAAGCAAAATGTATGAGTGTTTGTTGATGTAATCGGACCTGGAATCTTGACACTTGTGTAAACGTTTTTGTAGGATGTAGTCCTCAGGAGTTGGGAAGGATCTCACCTGTCCTGATTCTCCACTGTTTACCTACCTACCTTTTCCAGTATGCTGGAATAAACTACCTTTCTTGACTTTTTGTAACTGCAGTAGATAATGGGTTTTTCTGGTATACAATACATACCAGGTACCTCTGGACCTACTTGAGCCCCCAATCTTTTGATTAGGAGCCACTTGAGGTAACAGTTTATACCATTCAATTAAAGTTTTCATTTTGTTTATAAGACTTCACTGTGAGACCTTTCTGCCAAGGAAGGAAAGTAAACAAGGAGAATTAGGAAATGCTTAGTAAAAAGATGAAAGAAGGAAGAGAAAGTAAGAGATATGTTTATCTACCATGTTTATCTACCCCATCATGACTCCAGAGGAAGATTAAATGGAAAGAACTAAGATGCTAAAATCCAAGACAAAGCTTTCTGAGAGCAATCATATGTTCTTTGCATTTATTTTTTTGTTATCATTATTTTTAAAATTAAAAAAGGTAAGAATTTTCTTTTTAAGAAAGAAAATTTTGCTCAGTTTAACCAATTCAATTAACCCCCACCCCCTGCCCCCAGCCGTCTCTCCAAATTCCAACTTCCACTACGGTTCTATCCCTTCATTTCCTGCTGTGAACACCCTCCAGTCTTCTTCCACACCGTACGAATTAAAAGCACATCAGTGAGGAAATTACTGGAAAGAATAAAATTTCATGGCCAATTGGCAGCCTGGTGGTTTTGGCACTAGCAGCAGCAGCTCACCTTTGGCTCTAGGCGCCATACACAAGCCCCTCCCCACAAGCTTATAGTGGACAGACAACAAGTCCTGCACCAATAGGCTTTGTTAAAGGGTTAAGGCCTGAGCCACTGCAATGGAGAAACCCTGAATAACCAGAATGCCAGCCTCTGCACTCCACTCTTCCAGATTATTCTCTAATCCTCTACTCCAAGTTCAGTCTCAGCCCAAAGATCTCCTCCCAGGGAAACTCCACCCCATTTCCATTTTTTTGAAATGACTCCAGATGCACCAGATGTACAGACATTTCCAAAAGGGTGTCAGAGGAGAGCTCAGTGCATTGAGAGCACTGAGGATCCCTGCTTATACAAGGACTATGAGAGCCCCCTATTCATCACCTCCAGGTAGACGATTAAGTCTTTGGAATCCTTCCACATACTTAGTAACAGAGAGCCGTTATACCCTCCCTCAGGTTCTATCGAGCCCCAGCAAACAAACATATGGTGAGTGAGTTCTAATGGCATTCCGTATCATGCGCAGGCGCTGTGCAAGGCTCGGGGATGCAGGGAGCTGTCCCAAGAAGCCCTCCAAATGGTTCTGTGGCAAGATTTTCCTACCTTCACCGTGGAGCTATGTGACGTGCAGAGAAACGTTCTGAGAGTCAAGGGCAGACACAGATGAAAAGCTTATTAGCTGGGCAAGTCACTTTGGCCCACCAGAAACTCAGTCTCCTCCTCTGTGAAATAACCAGAAACAATGCTGGTTCCAGTTCCCAGGTGTGATCATGAAACAGCTAAGTGGACATAACAGTGTTTCAGAAATCATTTCGGATTTGTGTGATTGTCACAACTGTCCTCATGAATTCCCTATCTCCAGACTATGTCTCTAAGCTTTGTGTGATGTAGAACCAACCACAAGGCGGTTAAAAAACAAAAAACAAAGCTGTGATGTTAACAATACTGACAGCAAGGTAAGTGTCCTCTTCAACTGCTTCCAGATTCATTCTAAAACACTTCAAAGCTGGTAAAGCTGTAAGAAGAAAAGCCAGTCTTTTTTCTTTGTCTTCTCCCTCCCTCGATCCAAAAGCAGCTGCTATGAAGAGAGAGCCATACTGATGATTTTCACTGATCAACTGGAGAAATTTAGATAAATTTGATTTTTCATTAACTGCAGCTGTTGTTCCTTTCAGTGCTTTAACGCCATTTATCATTTGAACGTACTGGCTAAGGCGCATCGCCCGAGTTTCTCTCTGCCTTCAGCAGTATGAATCCAATTTCTATAGTGAGCCTTTTAAAATATCCCTTTATTCTCCTTCAGGGTTATCCCTGTTGAAAGTTATGCTTTCAAATCAGTTGTCTCTGTTCTCTCTCTCTCTCTCTCTCTCTCTCTCTCTCTCTCTCTCTC
>NW_006399761.1:30691744-30697389 GCF_000299155.1 Elephantulus edwardii
ACCATGGCCTGTATCAGGCGCACCTTAGTCTCCAGAGAGACACTGTTGCTCCTGAGTACCTTAGAGAGGTCCCTAACAGCAGACTTTCCCATCGCGATATGCTGAAGCCGAGGAAAATTAAATCAAATCCATGGGAACCAAAATTTAACCTTGAGTCTGTCCCACCTGAATTACAAAACCGTCTCAGGAATAGGTTTGATGCCTTGAACACTAATGAGCAAAGACCAGATGAGTTATGGGAGGATATAAACAATATCATGCAGGAGGAATGCAGAGGGTCATACAAAGACGGAGGAGGAAGAAAAGACCAAGGTGGATGTCAGAAGAGATTCTTAATATTGCACCAGAGCACCGAGAAGCTAAAGCAAAATGAAGAAATCAAGATATTAAGGAGCTGAACAGAAGATTTCAAAGTGCAGCACAGGAAGACAAAGTATTATAATGAAATATGGAAAGAGCTAGAGTAAAAAAATCAAAGGGGCTAAACTTGCTCAGAATTTCTTAAGCTGAAGGAACTGAAGAACAAGTTCAAGCCTCGAGTTGCAATACTTAAAGCTGCTTTGGGGAGAATAGTAAATGATCCAGAAAACATTAAAAGAAGGTGGAAAGAGTATACAGAGTCATTGTACCAAAGGAATTGGCGGACACAGAAGAATTTCATGAAATAATGTATAAGCAAGAGCCTGTAATGATGAAGGAAGGTGGTCAAGCTGCTCTGAAAGAAGTGGCAAAAAACAAGACCCCAGGAATTGATGATATAGCAATTGATAGATTTCAACAAACAGATGCTACCCTGGATGTGCTCACCAAGCTGTGCCAAGAAATCTGGAGGACAAACACCTGGCCAACTGACTGGATGAGGTCTATATTTGTTACCATTCCAAAGAAAGGTGTCCTGACAGAGTGTAGAAATTATCTAACAATATCATTTGTGACATACTGCTTTGAAAGTCACAGCCTAGGATGCCCTTGGGTGGAAGACTACCCTGTCACATGTGGTCATTACTAGTCTCAATCAACTTGATGGCAGCTAAAAATAAAAAAAGTAGGGGAAGATGATTGAATAGATCATTTTGGAGTGATACACATGGTCTATATCTCAAATGTAAGAGTAGAACCAGTACCATGTTGTTATTAGGGGCCATCAAGGAAATTTCAACTCATAGCAATCCCATGTGCAAGAGTACCAACTTGTAGAACCTTCTACACTGGAACTTTTTTTTACATTTTATTAATTTTAATGAACATTTACACAGATTCTGGATTGCCATTCATTCATGTACACATTTTTCTCACCCCCCCCAGCCCCCCCCCAGTTCACTCCTCTCTTCAAAGAGCAAAAAAATAAACTCCTTCGTTGGTATACAATCCCCCCGCACCCCCCTCCACCACGAATGCACTCCACTATGCAACCTTAATTCTGGATTCCTGTGATAACCATAATACCCTATCATATATTGCTTTTAAACTGTTCTCTACCTCATCTGTTTCAATGCAGTATACATAATCTATCCAGTTTTTCTCAGTCTTACCCCAACCCCGATGTCAGTCCCATTCTGTAACAGTGGCACTATGCAGTATTTGTCTTTTTGTGACTGAGATATTTTACTCGGCATAATGTCATCCAGGGTCACCCATTTTGAATAATATTGCATGAGTTCCTTGGTTTTCAATGCAGCATAGTATTCCATTGTGTGACTATACCACAGCTTCTCTATCCATTTGTTTATTGATGGGTACTTAGGTTGTTTCCAACTCCTTGCTATTGTGAACAAAGCCGCAATAAACATGGGTGTGCATATATCTGCTTGGATGGTGGTTATGGTTTCTTTAGGGTATATTCCCAGTAGTGGAATTGCTGGATCAAATGGTATCTCTATTTGCAACTTTTTTAAAAAGCACCACACCACTTACACTGGAACTTTAAAGAAGCAAATCTATATTTCTTCTTTTATGAGTGAAGAATGAAAAGGGTTGAATCTTCAATATTTCCCTTAGAGGTCATTTTCTTAACCACTGTAAGATCAAGGTATCTTTACAACTGTATGTGTATTTGTTAATATTCACTGAACTGTAGGCTTAAATAAGAATCTTAATCATAAGCAAATTACCTTTAAAAAAATAAAAGACTGTCTTAAAAAGAAACCCAAAACATGTAAGGTAATAAATAGGAATAGTGTGTCATTACCCTCTGTATGAATATTCACTCTGGCAGCAGTAAGCTGCTTCAAGAATTTTTCAACCTGGTACTCATGCTTCATGGATCTGATGAAAATTAAAAAAATTAAAGTACCAATACTAAAAACGTCATCTTCCACACTATAAGTTTATATGAAGCTTTTGAAATCTTTTTCTTAGTTGAGATTTTAATGAAAGTTTATAAGGTACTTGGGCTTCCAATCATTCATATTCCTCCCAGCCCCCCTCATCCCAGATCACTTTTTCTTTCGGAAAAAAGTTCTTTCATTGTTATACAGTCCCCCTCCCCAGATCACTTTACTATGCAGCTCTTATTCTGGACTCTTGTTATGCCAGTAATACCTAATCATATATTCCTTTTATACAGTTATAGCCCTCATTTGTTTCAATGCCATGTAGATTATGTATCCCCTCTTTTCTCCGTTTCCCCCCAGCCCCCATGTCAGTACAGTTTTATAACAGTGGCATTATGCCATATTTGTCTTTTTGTAACTGAGATATTTCACTCACTGTAATGTCCTCCAGGGTCACCTACTTTCTATAATAATTCATTAGTTCCTTGGTTTTCAAAGCAGTGTAGTATTCCATTGTGTGAATACACCACAACTTCTCTATCCATTTGTTTGTTGATGGGCACCTGGATTGCTTCCAACTCTTTGCTATTGTAAACAAAGACACAATAAACATGGGTGTGCATAAATCTACTTGGGTGGCAGTTATGGTTTCTTTAGAGTATATTCCCAGTAGTGGAATTGCTGGGTCAAATGTTATTTCTATTTCCAACTTTTTGATAAAGTGCCATACTGTCTTCCATAGTGGTTGTGCCATTTCACACTCACACCAACAGTGAATAGGAATTCCAGTTTCTCCGCAACCTCACCAGCATTTGATGTTTGATGTTCTATTGAACTTTGCTATTCTTACTGGGGTGAGATGATAAGTCATAGTAGTTTTTATTTGCATATCTCTTAGAGCTATGTATTTTGAACATTTCTTCATGTGTGTGTTTGCCATCTGAACATCTTCTTTGGTGAAGTATCTGTTCTATCCTATTCCCATTTTTCAATTGGGTTGTTTACCTTTATCATGTTGCAGTGCTTAAGTACTTTATAAATTCTATATATAAGTCCCTTATCAGACATGTCATTCCCAAATATTTTTTCCTGGCCTGGAGAAATGGAAGAATATACCTTGCTCATGGATAGGAAGACTTAATATTGTGAAAATGACGATCATAGCAAAGGCAATCTACATGTTCAATGAAATGCCAATATAAATACCAATTCCATTCTTCAATAAGATGAGAAAAGGCAATTTCCAACTTCATTTGGAATGAAAATAGGCCTCAAATAAGTAAAGCACTCCTTAAAAAGAGAAACGAGATAGGAGGCATCTCATTCCCTGACTTCAGATCCTACTACACTGTCATGATGGTCAAGACAGCATGGTACTGGTACAATGACAGACACATAGATCAATGCAATAGAATTGAGAATCCAGAAATCAGCCCATCTACCTATGGTCAACTGACTTTTGACAAGGAGATGAAGTCAGTTAAGTGGGGAAATGCAGCCTTTTTGACAAATGGTGTTGGCAAAGTTGGAAAACCATCTGCAGAAAACTCAAATAAGACCCACACCTCACACTATATACAAAAACCAACTCAAAGTGGATCAAGGACCTAGGACTAAAACCAAGGACTATAAACTTCATTAGAGAAAAAGTTGGAAGAACCCTAGAAGCCCTAATCCACAATATAAACAGAACCTTCCAGGAATAAAATCTCTATGCACATCCTAAAACTTCTCCAACAGGGTAAAAAGAGAAGCCACAGACTGGGAAATCTTGTACTCTTGTTACTTGGCCAGGCATAACTCAGGAAAAGACTTGCAGGTGACACTTTACATTTATATTAAATTTTATCTTTTTTCTTACTAACTTCTTTCAATAATTTGAACATAAGTAAAATGATCCACTTTATAGAACTTGAAGAAGTGTAGAGACAAATTTTAGTATTTTGAAAGGGACCATGTTGTTGTTTTTGTGTACCATCAAGTCAGAACTGACCCATAGCTGACCTTCTGGAGAGTTTTCAGAGGCAGTTAATCTCTCCGGAGGAGACTGCCCTCCCTCCTATGGAGCAGCTAGTGGATTCAAACCGCATGCCTTTCAGATTGCAGCACAGCTTCTTGGCACTAGACTCCAGAGCTCCCGAAGGTACCATAAAACATATAAATAATAATAAAAACAGATACATTTTCATAATATTTCACTACCGCACATTACAGAGAAAATGATCCAAAAGACATCCAACAGGAAAAAAAAAATCAGAGACTGGAGAGAGGTTTGGGGACAGAGGTTGATTTTGGTTTTGAAGATGATTTGCCTAATGTAAAACATTATTGGGGTTTTTGAAAGCTATTTCCATGAGCATTGATTAAGGGGTCCAACTTAAAGGTTTTTACACTGACAATCTTTTCTCCATTTATGATGGTATGACTTAGTGTTTCACCTGTGAGGATTTGTGCTTTCTTCCTGTTGAGATGTAATTCATAATGAAGGTTATGGTCTTTGATCTTCTTCAGGAAGTTCTTCAAGTCTTTTCATTAACAGCAAGCAAAGATTATGTTATCTGCATATAAAAAGCTGTGAGTCTCCTTCCAGTTCTGATGTTGTATTTTTCATACAGTCCAGTTTCCCATATGATTTGCTCAGAACATAAATTAAGGACAGTGAATGGATACAACCCTGTTGCACGTCTTTCCTAGTTTCCAACCATGTTGTTTTCCCTCGGGTTTTGAGAATGACTCCTTCTTGGACTACATACAAGTTCCTGAGGAGGACAATTAAGTTGTCTGGAAATTCCATTGTTCTCAGTATCATCCATAATTTATCATGATCCACACAACTGAACATCTTTGTATAATCAATAAAACAGAAGTAACATCTATCTGGCATTCTCTGCTTTCAATCAGGAGTCATCTGATATCAACAATGTTTAAAGAGCAATTTTGGGGGCATTGGTAAATTAGCTGACTGGGACTGCTATTGGACATTTTGAGTCAAACAGTCATGTGATCCACTACCCCTTAAGTGACAAATTAAAGAAGCCCAACATCACATTCATCATCAAAAAGAGCTCTGCAAAATCTACCTTGAAGTACACTATTGTCAGTGACCAGGTAAAATCCATATGTCTACAAGGAAAACCAGATAACACAATTATTCCTCAAATTTACTCACCTTCCACTAATGCCAAAGATTAAGACATTTTGATGACTTTTTTTACCAAGTTCTGTTGTTGTTGTTGTTATGTGCCGTCAAGTCGCCTGCGACTCATAGCGAGCCTATGTACAACAGCCCTAAACTCCGCTCTGTCCTGTGCCAATCGCACTGTCTCTGATACTCCCATCCCAATTATCCCAGTCACTGAATCAATCCACCTC
>NW_006399761.1:30705296-30707397 GCF_000299155.1 Elephantulus edwardii
CACACACACACCCATTGTTGAAAGACTGTAATTCAAGTCCAAATGCAGTTCCTGTGACCTGAAATCACAAGTGTAGAAACCCAGACATACCAAGGCAGTTAGTTCTTGCCCATCCCCACCCAGCTTCTTACTTAGAACAATGCTGAATTTGCTCACCAAATTCAAATATGCAGACGCAAAACCTCACAAAATGAACCAGATTTCCAGGTCCAGTGCACAGAAATAAAGTGTGTGTAGTTCCTCATGACTCATTTGTGAACAAGAGCTGTGAGGTGACAAACGACCTCCAAAGAACATTGGCTTGCTTAAATTAAACTATAACTCACTTATACAGGATGGTGACTCATGGTTATCTGGATAGAGGGGAAAAATGAAGTAGGAAGAGAGAGCCTCGGAATTGGCTTCCTGTTAACATTCAAGAGTAACACGATGCTAGTCTTTATGTGGTTTCTCATTATTCTTAGAACTTCAGCTACCATTTTAATTATTACATTGTTCCCCTCAGAGGAGGAAGAGACATACTGTATTTTCTTTTTTTTCACAAAATGATTAATTAAATGTCAAGGATAATTAAATGCCACAGAGTGGTAGCCACCAATTGAGTACTGACATCTTATTTTAAAAATCCACCCAAGAAAGAAGAAAATAGAAACGTCTTAGCATCTCTATGTCTTTCCCGATTTCATTTATGCAGGCAGGGATGTTAACATCTTAAATTAAAATAGAAAAAAATAGCATGGTCTCAGCAAGCTAATAATTATTTTGTGCTTAGAATAAAAGCATTCACAAGAAACCAGCAGTTGATGAAGTAACATTTTCCAAAGCAGAAGGAATGTTTTCCTTTGCATATTCCTATGTATTCTGGAAAAAAAAAGAGGAAGAACTTCAGTGAACTAGATTGACACACTGCAGTAATGGGTTCACACGCAGCAATGTTTGGGGGTCACACAAGAGTAGGCAGTGTTTCCTTCTATTATTCATAAAGAGTTGCAATTAGTCTGAACCAACTTGCCCGTGCCTAACAACAACCACATTGTGGCGAATGGAAATGACAAAGAATGTGGGTCATTGCAGAAACGTACAATCAAGACTAGGCCACTTACTAAAGGTCTGATTCTGATTTATTTTTTTTAAGAGGAAAAGTTAGCAAAGAAACAAGAGAGATGTAATTGTCTAATTTATCCATAAGTAGGTCTATTTAAGAACCAGCCATGAATAAAATAACTACCATGTGGCTAAGCAAGAATTATCTGAGGTGCAATGCCCATAGAAACCTTAAAGAAGCTAGACTGCAGTCTTCAACATGGATTGAAGCTCAAGAAAACAAAGATTCTCACCACTGGGCTGATTAGCAGCATTATGATAGGTAATGAAAAGACTGAGATTGTTAACAGCTTCTTTTTCCTTGGCTCCACAATCAACACTCTTGGTACCAACAGTCAAAAAATCAAGAGACAAAAATTTGGGAAAATCAACAAACAAAGGAGGGGAAAGGAGGTAGAGGGAGTAAAAATATGCAATAATGAGTGAATTAAAATCTAACTTTTCTGTAAACTTTTGTTAAAATCACAACTAAAAGAAAATAAAAAATGCTATTAAGAAATATATTCCGTGCTCACTTCAGCAGCACATATACTAAAATTGGAACAACACAGAGAAGATTAGCATGGCCCCTGCACAAGGATGACATGCAAATTCATGAAGCGTTCCATATTTTTGAACCAACAAAAATAAAAAGGCTAATATTGGATTATTATGAAACACTGTACTCAAAAAAATATGAAAATCTAGAGGACATGGACAAATACTTAGAAATGCACAACCTACCTAAACTGACACCAACAGAAATTGAACACCTGAACAGACCCATTACAAAAGAAGAAATTGAAAAGGTAATAAAACAACTTCCAGCCAAAAAAAGGCCTGGACCAGACAGCTTAAAAATGAATTTTATCAAACATTCACAGAAGAACTGTTACCAATCCTACATAAGCTATTTCAGAAAATAGAAAAAGATGGGATTCTCCCAGACTCATTCTATGAAGCAAACATATCCTTGATACCAAAACCAGGTAAAGATACCAGTAAAATAGAAAACTAT
>NW_006399761.1:30713504-30722481 GCF_000299155.1 Elephantulus edwardii
AACAACAACAACAACTTAAGATGCATAGGAAGCAATTGAAAATACTATTATTTGGATCAGGTGCATCATCTTTAAACTGACATCAGATTTTCACAAAGCAACATGGCTTTTGATTTTTTTGACTGCTGTTATCATAAGTGGTTGTGAACACAAGTAAAAGAAAATAGTTCACAACTTCAATCTTCACCTACCATGCTGTTTCCTACTGGTTCAGTGAAGAGGAATTTTGTGTTCTGTATGTTGAGATGTAACACATATAGAAGGTGGGAGTCTTTGATCTTTAGCAATGTTTCAAGTCTTCACTTTCTACAAGCAAAATTGTGTCATCTATATAATACAAGTTGTTGATGAGTCATCCTCCAATCTTAATCATAGTTTAGCTTCTTGGATTATTTGCTAATTCTACAGATTGAATAGGTATGGAGAAGGGATACAATTCTGATGCACACTTTTGCTGATTTTAAACCACACAGTATTCTCTCGTTCTGTTTAGAGAACTACTTCTTGGTGTAGGTATAGTTTTAGCATGGGCACATTTAAGTATTCTGGTATTTCTATTCTTCACAAATTATTGTTACCCATACAGTCAAAGGCCTTTGCATAGTCAATATGCAAGTGAACATTTTCCTCATAATCTCTGCTTTCAGTCAAATCCATTTGACATCATCACCAATGGTATCCCTCGTGTCATTACCTCTTTTGAATCCAACTTGAATTTCCAGAAATCCTCTGTTGATGGATATTCCAGCTCTGCGTGGATACCCTGACTGTATGCATTCTCTCGGTTGACAAAGATACAACGTCTAGGCTGGTAGATTGGCTTAGGTATCTCTAAGGCTCTCTAAAGCTGATTAGAATAGTTGAAAATCATGTTGATCTACATCATCACCTCCTATACCATTAAAGTAGAATGAAAATAGACTTTAGTCACAGAATGAATGGGTTGAAAATATAACACTATGAATAAGTTTCTGCATTTTTATTTTTGAACAAAGATTCTGTGTCACTTTTCTCTATCTGGTATGAAAACATCTAAATTGAGCACCACATGGGATGATGGATATAAGACTCTTTCCGAAGAAAGAGTAATTAATACCACTGACACATTTCATACTTGTACAAAATAAAAAGGAATGTTGAAGAACACTGGCAAAAGAGACCAAGCTATGAAAGAAATGGACCAGTTCTGTGTTTCTCTAATAGGAGAATTTTTTCATTGTTGTTAGGTTCTATCTAGTTGACCACCACTCACCATGACTCATAAAGAAAACAGATCGGAACCTTTCCCTATCCTGTGCCATCCTCATGATTCCTATCATGTCCAAATCCATACAGTCACTGTACCATCCACCTCACTGAGGGTCATCCTCTCTTTTGCTAACTTTCTACTTTCCCCAGTGTGATGTCTTTTCCCAAGGCCTAGGCCCATCTGAAAACATATCCAAAGTCTAGTAAGGAAGTTTCACTTTCCTTGTGTTTAAGGTGCTCCTAGATTGTACCTCCTTCAGGACAGATTTGCTTGTTCTCTTGGCAGTTCATGAGACATTTAACACTCTTCTCCAATACCACAGTTCAAAGGTATCAATTCTTCTTTTATCTTTTTTAATAATTATCCAACTTTCCAATGCATTAGAAGTAATTGAAAATACCATGGTCTAAAGAATCTTTTTAAAGAGCAAAGCAAACTGGGGAGGGTTGGGGGTTGAGTAGGGAGGAAAATGTGCAACAATAAATGAACGGAAATCCAAGTTTTCTGTAAACTTATTTTAAAATGTTAATAAAACATTTTTTAAAAATACCATGGCCTGAATAATGTGTGCCTGAGCCTTTAAACTGATATTCTTGTTCTTTATATTTCCAGAGCTTCCTGATAGCAGATTTCTCCAACGCACCATGTCTTTTGATTTCTTGACTTGTTACTGTGGGTGTTAACTGAGTAACATACAGGAATTAGTAGTATAAATTGAAGGAGAGGTAGACATTTGCACTCCACCACTATGAGAACATCTGCTTTATGCATATGACACCACTTAGCTTGTAGAAGGTGAAGAAGACTTGAAGTGCTTATTAAGAAGATCAAAGACTACAATCTTCAATATGAATTATATCTCAGCAACAAGAAAACAAAACTTCCCCACTAGACCAATAAGCAGCATCATAATAGACAGAAAAAAGGTTAAAGCTGTCAAGTATTTCATTTCACTTGAATCTACAATCAACTCAAGGTAGTCAAGAATTCAAAAGATGTGTTTCATTAAAGTATACCTGATCCAAGCCATGCTATTTTCAATTGCACAGAAAGTTGAATGTTGAATAAGGATGACAAAAGAAGAATTGATACCTTTGAATTGTGATGTTGGCGAAGAGTACTGAATATACCACAGGCTGCTAAAAGATCAAACAATCCTGCATTGGAGGAACTGAAATTAGAGGATTCCTTAGAGGCGAGGTTGGTAAAACTTCATCTCGCACACTTTTTTTTGTTTGTCTCACACACTTTGAGCATGGTATCAGGAGAAGTCCATTCTTAGAAAAAGATACCGTCCTGGAAAGGTAGAGGGTCTGAGAAAGAAGAGAAGACACAAGGAGGTGGATTAACACAATGTAACAAGGAGCTTGAGGAGGTTGGAGAGCATCAGGATGGTGCAGGACAGGATAAAGTTGAGTTAAATTGTTCACAGAGTTGTTAGGAGTCCTACTCAACAGCCTGTGGACAGCCCCGAACGACAGTAACAGAACAGCAACATGCATTTCAGTGTTAGAAACCATCCAGAATAAGATCTAGAATCCGAGAGAGAAAGCAAGCCAGTTTTCTTGCTCTCTGTGCACCTGTTCCATTTTCTCAGTATATCTATTTTATTTTGCTCTGTCATGTCATAAAACTATTCCTCCTGTTTACCACACTATGTGGCATAAAATGTCTGTAAATGACTCCTGAATTTTCTATCACATATGTCTGGGCACCAGGATAGAGTATAAGTCAACTGTCAGGACCAATTCCAAATTCCTAGGAAAGTAGAAAATTGACCCAGTTTGGTTAGCTTCACTGCTGAGCCAGTTAATTGTGGCGAAGTGTAGGAAATATGTCATATGAATGCAACTGCTCTCTCAGCAGCCATGAAACTGAAGGGGGAAGGTAGGGGTGTCTAGAAAACAGTGAAAAAGCAGATACTCTAAATCCCTTAAAATAGATTTACAGATCTGACAACATTCTTGAACATACCTGAACACTTTGTGATACCTGACTCTTCCTCACTCTCCACTTTCTCATTCAGCACGTCTTTGAGTGCATACACTTTTTTCTCCACAGCAAACCTACCTCTTTGTAAGAACCTATCTTAGTATAGCTTTCCACCTAAATTCCAGGTTTTTCTTTTCAATCTTTCATACTGAATATTCAACAGGTATCTCAGGTTCTGTTTAACCTCCATCTCAACAAATCACAACATTCAAACTTGGTGGAAACACAGTACCCAGCAGACTTTGTTTGGGACAGAAGCCAAAAATTCACTAAGAGTCTACAACTATGATTGTGAGTTCATGCCCTCAGGAAATGATAATCAAGAAATCCTTCTTTTAAAGGCATCAAGATAGGCAAAGCGATGGTTAAATTGTCGCTCTATGCAGATGACATAGCAGTGTACACAGAAAACCCCAAGCATCTCAGTTGATATAATTGACGTAACTCCCTCCAGAGCAGCAGTTGTAACCTCTCTGATTCCCACCACCATGTGGGACCATCACCCCACGCAGGGTTTCAGTAATGATAAATTACATGGGAGGAGATTGCCCATCTTTCTTCCCTGGAGCAGCTGGTGGATTCAAACCATGTGTCTTCGGGTTGGCAGCACAGCTCTTTACCACTAAGACATCAGAGCTCCCTGTCACCAGTCTTTGAATATTCTATGTGCACATTCCCCTTCTTCGGGCTGACTCTCATACCTGTTGCTCCAATAGCCCTAGTCTCTACCCCCTGTAAAACAGTTTCAGCCACATCCACAAACACCAAAACTGCTCTGTTTCTCTGAGCCATCTTTCCCTAGTGATCCACACAGATTTTACAATCATCCAGAGACTCTATTCCTGGCCAATATGGCGTCTGAGGCACCTTCTGAACTAGCAAAGATGACAGAGCTGAATCCCAGGATCACTCAGTCCTCACCCACTGACATTAACCACTTAAAAAATAGGTCTGACACAGGTCAAGTGGCCTTCCAACACCTACTCAGAGGTGTTGAAATTGAGCCCTCCTGAGAAAAGCTTCCTGTCTTCAGAGGACACAGCAGTATCATTAAAAAAATGTAACATTCTGAATTACAGTTCATGCTTGCAGAATTCACATTGCAATTCCTTTTAAGAAATTACAATTCTGGGACCCTGGACAGATCTACAGCATCAGAACCTGCATTTGCAAGATCCCCCAGGCGATTTATAGGCACTAGAATTTGAAGTATTGGAACAGAATATAGATCTTCAAGTTGGGAAATGCTCTGATATGCATCTTGAATAGACAACTAAGAACATCAATAACAACTTACTCCCCCCACCGTCCCCAAAAAAACCCTTACTCCCTTGTCAAGTCCATTGTTTCCTTTAATAACCCAGTGTCTATCTCTCTTCTTAGGCAAATTTACATCTTTTTAGAGATGTTGCTGTTAGATGTTCTCAAGTGTATTTTGACTCCTCGTCGACCTGTGTACAACAGACCTACATATTGCCTGGCTTCGTGCCCTTTTCACGACCACTGTTGTGCTTGAGCCCGTTGTTACAGTCACCGTGTCAGTCAGCTCATCTCCTTGAGTGTTTTCTTCTATTATGTTGGCCCTCCTCTTTATCAAGCACGATGTTTTTCTTCAGGGACTAGGCTCTCTTCATGACATGCCCAATATATGTGAGAGAAAATCTCACCATCATAACTTTTAAAGATTATTCTGGCTGAAAGATATATTTGTTCTCTTGGCAGTCCATGGAATACTCACTGCTCTGTCAATACTCCAATTCAATGACATCAATTCTTTGTCCATTGTCCTTTTTTATTTTTTTAACTTTCACATGTATGTGTTTTTGTTGTGTACCATAGAGTCAGAACCGACCTATAGCTGACCCTCTTGAAGGTTTTCAGAGGCACTTAATCACACAAGAGGAGACTACCCATCCTTCTGCAGAACAGCTGATGGCCTCGAACTGTGTGCCTTTGGGATTGCAATGAAGCTCTTTGTCACTAGGCCACCAGAGCTCCCTTGTATATGAGGTGATTGAAAATACAATGGATCAGGTCAGGTACATCTGACCTAATTAAAGTGACACATTTATTCTGTAGTACTTTAAAGATCTCCTTTGCAGAAGATTTGTCCAATGCAGTTGTTGTTGTTGTTGTCTTTCTCCAATGGAGTAGCTGGTATGCTCCACCTACTAATCTTATGGTTAGTAACATAACGTCTAATACAACACATAAAATGCCACTGTATTGATGTCCCTGGGGCTGCAGTAACAAAATACCACAAATTGGGTGGATTATAAAAATAGAAATTTGTCTTACCGTTTTGTAAACTAGAGCTCATAATAAGTGTATGGGACAAAATATGTTCCTTCCAAAGTTCAAGAAGAGGAGCCTTTCTTATTTCTTTCTACTGCTGGAAGCCTCAGGCATATGTTGCCTTGTAGAGATGCATCTTCACTTAGTCATCCTTTTTCTGTTTCTCTTCTTTCTTCTCCTCCTCATTTTCCTTCTTCTTCTTTGAATAAGAGGACCCTTCACATGGGGTCAGGACTCATCCTATTCTGGCATGACTTCATAGAATACTAACTTAATTCATAACATTCCTTGAAGATCTTACTTCCAAGCACGATCACCTCATGTATGGGAGTGGGTAAGGAATCCAAATTCAACTTAAACAATCACTGATAAATTTCTTATTGTTGTTGTTGTTATTGTAGATTTTGTGATTCTCTAGAGTTCACCATCGCCATGAAAAAAAAATTGAAGATTTTTGCCAAATCTTGCAATCTGAAATTTATAATGCATGCAATTAAGATGTACTGATAAGTACTAATTATTCAAAAACAAAAATTGGAAAGAAAAGAATAGGAGATGAGTGATGTGACCTTGGCGATAGAAGCAGTGCCAAAGAAGCATGTTGGAATTTTTTTATAATCAGTGGTATCCATTGAAAATACTTTTAAAAAACCAAAAATGACTACTAGACATGTGGACCTTGCCAGATGGAATACACAGGAATTAAATTAGCAGTATCTGTGAAAAGTGATGATGGAGAAGCTCAGTATCATCGATAAAAACAAAAACAGGGGCTAATTGAGAAACAGACCATTAATTGCTCATATGCAAATTAAAGTTGAAGCTGAGGAAAATTAAGAGAAGTTCATGAGAGTCAAAGTATTATCTTGAGTACATCCTACATGAATTTAGATACAATCTTGAGAATAGATTTATGGCACTGAACACAAACAGCCAAGACTAGAGAAGTTATGGATGATTTCAAGGACGTCATACATGAAGAAAACAAAAGTAATTAAACAAAAAGACAAAAATGAACTTTAGAAAAGACTCTGAAATGTGATCTAAAAACTGAATCAAAATGGAGTAACAATGAAGTAAGAGAATAGAAGATTTCAAAGGGTAATTTAAGAAGACAAAGTAATGTGTTATAGTGAAATGTGCAAAGACTTGAAATAAATACACCAAAAGGGAAGAATACTCTTGGAGCTTCTCCAAAGCTGAAAGAATTGAAAACAATTTATCAAATTTTGATTTGTAATGCTCAAGGATTCTACTAGTAAAATGGTTAATGATGCAGGAAACAGCAAAAGAAAATGGAAGAAATACAAAGTGACTGTACCAAGAAGAATTGGTTGACCCTCCACAGGTAGCATATGATTAAGAGCCAAAGGTAATGAAGGGAGAAGTCCAAGTTTCATTGAAGGCATTGGTCCAAACAAAGCTTTAGGAATTGATGGAATACCAACTGAGATGTGCTAACACTGCTGGAGGCCTTCCTCATTTACATGAAAACATTTAGAAGGAAGTGACCTGGCCAATCAATTGGAAGAAATCCATATTTATGCACATAACAAATAAAAGTGATTAAAAAATGGAAATTATTGAGTAGCACACCTTCAACAAGATGGATTGATACAGTGACTATTGCAATGGGCTCAAGTGTGTCGGAGATGATGTGGATGGTGCAGAATAGAGCAGAGTTCTTATCTCTTGTTCATAAGTTCACTGAGTCATACTCAACTTTATGGTATCTAATGACAACATCACTGAAATAAAAATCATTGGAGCAGTACATGTATAACAGGGAGTTGCTACCTGAAATTCCAGCTGTGTTCAGTAGAGCACGTGGAATGAAGAATATTATAGCTGATGCTAGATGGATCTGGGTTGAAAGCAGAGAAAAACAAAAAAAAAATGTTTACCTGTATTTAACTATGCAAAAACGTTAGACTGTGTAGGCCATAAAAATTATGGATAATATTTTGAAGATTTGGCATTCCAGAACAGGTAGTTGTTGTGCTTATGGAGAATATATATATATATATTAAAAGATGCATTACGATGGGGAAAGCCTGCTGTTTGGGACCTCTCCAGAGTACTGAAGAGCAATGTTGTCACTCTGGAGACTAAGATGTGCCTGATACAGGCCATGGCCTTTGCACTCACTTGCTATGCATCAGAGACCTGGACAATGACTAGGGAGGATGGAAGGATAATTCATGCCTTTGAACTGTGGTGTTGAAGAAGAGTATTGAATATATCATGGACTGCTAAGAAAACAAACAGGTTCATCCTAGAGAGGGTTAAACCAAGCTGCTCCTTGGAGGCAAGGATTCTTCTGAAGCTTTGTCTGACATATTTTGGACATATTCAAAGGAGGGACCAGCCCTTGAAGAAAGACATCATGCTTGGGAAGGTGGAGAGACAACACAGGAGAGAAAGATCCTCTATAAGGTGGATTGATTCAGTGACTGAGGCAATCGGGGTGGGTGTATCGGACACAGTGAGGTTGGCGTAGGATAGAGCAGGGTTTAGGGTCACTATCCAACTACCAACCTTTCAGTTAGCAGTCAAGTGCTTAACTCTTGTGATGCCAGGATCTCTTACTATGTCTATTCTTTTATCTCCTATAAAAAAGGGGCTTCCTTAAAAGACATCCAGACAGAAAACTCCAAGGACTCAACAAAAATCTGTTAAAGCTAGTAGAATAATTTCCTAGAATGGCAGGATATAAGATCAATATCCAAAAATCAGTGGGATTCCACTACAGTAAC
Source organism: Elephantulus edwardii (assembly GCF_000299155.1). Lineage (NCBI taxonomy): Eukaryota > Metazoa > Chordata > Mammalia > Macroscelidea > Macroscelididae > Elephantulus > Elephantulus edwardii. The sequence continues at coordinate 30,721,797 of NW_006399761.1, forward strand.
AAAAAGAACTCAGAGAAGGAAACTAAGAAAGCAATACCATTTACAATAACAAATCACAAATTGAGATACTTGAGTGAATCTAACTAGAGACACAAAAGACCTGTACAAAAAAATCTTTAGAACATTTCTGTAAGACACATAAAAGACCTAAATAAATGGGAAAATGTGCCCTGCTTATTGATAGGAAAACCCAATATTGTGAAAATGACAATCCTACCCAAAGCAGTCTACATGTTCAACACAATCCCAATACAGATAATAAATGCATTTTTATCCCCCCTCAAATTTTAATTTTTTTCTTTTAATTGAAATTCTAATGAACGTTTATAGAGAACTTGGATTTCCATTCATTCATTGTTGCACTATTTCCTACCCCACCCCCCAAGTCCACCTCGCTATGCACCTCGTGGTCTAGACTGATGTCATGCAAATAATACCTAATCATATATTTCTTTTAAATAGCTTTTCCCTCATCCGTTTCAATGCAGGGTACATGATTTATTCCCTCTTTTCTTAGTTTCACCCCAATCCTGAAGTCAGTCACATTTTGTAATAATTTTATTACACAGGGCGACCCAACTGAGTGTGGAAACTACAGAACAATAGCATTGATTTCGTATGCAAGCAAGATTCTACTGAAGATTATCCAAAAACGACGGGAACAGTACATCAGCAGAGAACTGCC
>NW_006399761.1:30727588-30728957 GCF_000299155.1 Elephantulus edwardii
CTAAAGCAAGGAACTTTTAGTATAACCAATCATTTCCTTGCATCAGTATTTCTAGTTCTGTAGATTAAAAGCTTCCCACTATCTTCCGTCTGACCTTTTTATTATATGAACATGGAAACTACATACGGCCACAGGTGACACCAGATGCCAGGACTCTGGGGTTTTTATGAAAGTTTCTTTCACTAAGTAAAGCTGCTCAGGACAAGCATGGCTGCATGTGGAGTTACTCGGAGAAAGGGAACATAAGTGGGAACAGGGAGCGTTCTTCTGAAAGAACATGTTGCCAGCAAAAACTCGGGACAAATATTTACCAAATTTTGGATGAAAGACTAGAGTTAAGGGTCAATCCCAGCCTCATTCTCCCAAAATATAGAGAGCCTTCTGGAACTTTATGAAAGAACTTTTAAGGAAATGGCAAGTGCAGAACTTGAAAACAACTGCCCCCAGCTGCTCCTAGGGCCGCTCTATTCTGACTGCAGCTGTGGAGAATTGTTGTTGAATTCCGTTCTCCATGTTGCTCTAAAAGCATTTCAAAGAGGGTCTGAGAAAGCTGCATGCACTTTGGTAAATTGAAAACTATCTGTAGCTAACCATTCATCATCATGTTTCGACATTCACCACCAGAAAGAGGTGAAGCCCAGAGGAGCAGAAGGCCAGATCCAAGTCAGGTTACCTACTCACATTCCCAGTTGTCTCTCTCTGGGTGACCCTAGGATAATATATGCCCCTCTGTGTCATCACCCAGGAGATTTCAGAAGAAGAATAAAGAAAGATGAGGATGCAACAGACAGCTTCCCTTTGCCATCTACAGGCTTTCAAGAATTGTAAGCATCTGTGAAGTTGCATAGAAAGCCCTTCCCAGGAACATTCTTTCATAAATACTAATTATGTGACACTCATTTGGCCTTAATACTCACCTACTCCAAGCTGGAGGCAATTGTTAAGGATCATTTTTATTTACCTTCCCCCCCCCCATTATGCAGTCTTCTAAGGAGAAATGTTTACACAGTCCTTCCCAAGATGTTTTAAATGTATTTCTTGAGATGGGCTGGGAGGGAAAGGAAGATAGCTAAAGAAGCAATATTTTTATTTTTATTTTGAAAATCGTTCAGAAGCAACAGAAACTTAATTGTGTTCAGAAACACGTGCTAAGTGATAAGTAAAGAAAAGATTATTGTAAAACGTGGGTAGTGGTTGATTTGGGTTAAACAGAAAAGTGGATGATTAAGTGGAGGTGTGGGGAGGGCTTTGAGGTCCAGTTAATATTTCTTGACTAGAATGTCTATCTGTGTTTCATTGATTATGCAAAGGCATTTGACTGTGTGGATCATAACAAACTGTGGCTGACTCTGAGAAGAATGGGAATCCC
>NW_006399761.1:30730633-30760305 GCF_000299155.1 Elephantulus edwardii
TTTATTATTATTATTATTATTATTATTATTATTATTATTATTTGCCATCAAGTCAATTTTAAACCCTAGTGGCTTCATGTGACAGAGTAGAGCTGCCTCATAGGCTTTTGTAGGCGATAATCCTAATAGGAGCAGATAACTAGATTGCTCTTCTAACGGAGCCATGTGTTTGAACCACCTACCATTTGGTTACCAGCTCAATGATCAACTGTTGCCCCACTGTTGTTACTGTTGTTACATTGAGTCAGAATTGACCTGGCTGACCCTCCAGTGGGTTTTCAGAAGCAGTAAATCACACAGGAGAAGACTGGACATCCTTCTCCTCTGGAGTAGCTGGCTGATTTGAACCATGTGCATTTATCACTAGACCACTGAGCTCCCATTGCCACACCAGGAATTCTTTATAGGAAAATAGCACTATATAAAACCCACAGATGGCATGAAACTGGTATAATTGGATTGCAGTAAAAAGTTCACTCATCGTCTTTTCTACACTTGATCTTAACCAAAAGGCCCAGGAGCAATCATCATCTTTTCTCTTCAGGCATTATGATTTCCCAAAGGCATTTTGGTGGATCCCTTTTGAATTCTTAATCACTTACTGTTAAGTGACTCATGACTTTGACTCATGACTCATGACAGGCCTACATATGTGAGGATAGAACTGTGCTCTCTAAGGATTCCAGTGGCTGAGTTTTTCGGAAGTAGATCACCAGATTTTTCTGCATAAACTCTGGGTGAACTAGCAGCCAGACACTTATATCTGTCATGATCTTCTTGGTCTCTTTGGTAGGTTTTAAAATTCCATCCCAATACACAGCCATTTGCTACCAACCTTTAACCTAGAATGAATATCCTATGGGCTGTCAAAATAACAAACAGATATGTCTTGGAGCAGGTGCAGTCAGTCAGAGTGCTTCTCGGAGGAAAAGATGATGAAGCTTTGTTTCATATATTTCAGGCATGTTGCTAGGAGAGGCTATGCCTAGGAGAGGGGCATCATACTTGGAAAGGTGGAGGGTTGGCAAAAGAGAAGCAGACCTTCAACCAGGTGAATTAACAGTGACAGCAGCAATGAACTTGAGTATGTCAGAGATTGTTAGGATGACCCAAAGTAAGACAGGGTTCAGATCTGTTGTTCATGGGGTCAAATGGATCATGCTCGACTCCACAAAACTTAACAATAAAAATAACCTCGAGGCCAGGAGGTGAGACATAGGAGAGACACTGTAATGTTAGAAGCAAGGTAAGAATGGACTGTCAATTGGTGAAACGATTGAAGGGAGGGAGAACTCAAGAAACAGGTGAGCCCATGGCACCAAGTATGGATGATGGGACATGTTAATGGAGAATAAACTCACAAGATAAAGTTAACATTTGTAAATGAAGAGTAACAATGTATCCAGGACTTCAAACCAGCTCACTAATGGCTGTTGTTGTTGTTATATGTCATCAAGTCGCTTGCAACTCATAGCGACCCTATGTACAACAGCCCTATATCCTGCTCTATCCTGTGCCAATCGCACTGCCTCTGACACACTCATCCCAATTATCCCAGTCACTGAATCAATCCACCTCATAGTGGGCCTTCTCCTCCTACGCCGTCCATCCACCCTTCCAAGCATGATGTCCCCCTCCGAGGACCTGTCCCTCCTTACGACATGACCAAAGTATGTCAGATGAAGCCCCAGAATCCTTGCCTCCAAGGAGCAGCCTGGTTTAAAGCATAATTAGAATGGACCTATGTTTTAAAAACTTGTATAAAGCATAACAATAAGAATGTAAAAATTATAAGTGAAAGCCCTGAAATGGGAGAGTGGGAAAAGATACACGGAACCCTTTCAGGAACCTGATGGTAATGGGAATATTGTCAATTTGCAGGACTATGAGCAAAACACATTGCAAATGGTGCTGTCGGCCACCGTCTTTGAACTTGACACTGTTGTACCTGACTCTGCCCATGGAAAGAGTTAGTTGCTATGCAATATGCATGCTGCCCTAGTGTTTCAAAAGACAGATGCAGCTTCTTGCAGGTGTTGACCCCTAATCTTCCCTCCTTGCAGTGATCATCCTGGTCTACCTACATTTTTCAAATTCAGGAAAGTTTTGACCTCACTTCATGAGCCATGACTAAATCTAAAGGAATTGGTCCAAAGCCCTGAAATAAAACAGTCCCCAATGACCCTGAAGGAACCATGCTAATGATGGGAGTGGCAGGCACCAGAGCTGCCTGTGGGAAAGACTTTGGGGTCACCTAGACCTATTCCAGCTTTTAGCTGACAATAAATAAACAGATTGCTGCCTCTCATCCAGTGAAACTGAAGAAATGAAATAGCTGTGATTTTTCAGGAGGGCACGTCCTCAGAAACATAATCTGCTATTACCAGAAGAGGCTGTCCTTCCGTCACCTCCCTCTTGTAGAAATAAAAGGGAAACAGACTGGGGAAATTCATTAAGCAATCCTCTAATTTTCTCCAAGTGAAGGAGAAAGAAGAATGTCTCATATTAGCCGTTAAGTTACAAAGGTTTCAAACTAGATATCCCAGGTTGAAAATCTTTCTTCAAGCTGGGCTCGGTGATACTGTTGCTTTTCTTTGGTCTATAAATTAAATATAGAAAAAATAATAAAAAATGAGCATGCCTCCACAAATCTCTCTGTTCCCATTTCATCCGTACCCACTGCCGCCCCACCCAGCACACAGGAGCTCTTAGTCAGATGTGATGGTAGAGCTATCTCTTCTCTGCTACTTGGGCCCTGGCGCATCGAATGTAGGGTGGGTCCATGGTATTCGGAGAACAGCGTGTGCTCAGGAAATGTTAAATTGTGGTAATAATTGTTGAAGGGAGTCCAAGAGGCTCATCTATAGGGAGTTACTCTGCTAATCTAAGGGCGTGCCTCACTGGCAACTGGAATTCACCAGCAGCTCCTCCAAAGATGGGTAATTTCCTCCCCTTTGATTTACAGCCTCAGAAACCCAGTGAAGGGTCAGCTATGAGTCAGTTCCTACTCAATGGCATCAAATGATGGTGATGATGTAATAATTGGTAGATCTTGGGGAGTCAGCTCTGACTCAGAGTGCCGTAATACGACTCATTCCTGCACCCACCCTGATGAATTGTAGGTCAAACTGGAAATCCTTATAGTTTTCACTGGCTGATTGTCATAGGTAAATCTCCAGATCTTTTGTCTTAGTCTGTTTTCGTCTGCCTTAGTCTGGATGTTCCACTAACACTTGTTCAACATCACAGCAACGTGCAAAGTCTTCACAGGCAGGTGTGTAGTAACCGTGTATGAGGTCCATTGATCCATTGACTGAACCCAACTCTTCTGGCTGCGAGGGGAGAATTCTGCCATTGTACCATTTGTTGTTGTTGATTGCCTTCCAGTCGAGAACGACTCATAGTGACCCTATGAACAAAAGGCCTGAAGCCTCTCTACAACCATGAACATTTATCATGCTGTTTAGGAAGTGGATGCCATTCCTGCTTCCAAACCTGTCATAGTATGTTATTGTTATGTGTCATTGAGTCACCTGCAATGCATAGAGACGCTATGTACAGCAGCTCTGAACCCTTCTCTGTCCTGAGCCAGTCTCACTAATTCCAACACACCAACCCCCAATGCCCCAGTTACTATATCAATCTATCTCATCCGGGGTCTCCGTCTTCTATGCTGTCCCTCCACCCTTCCGAGTATGATGTCGTTCTCCAAGGACCGATCTCTCCTGACCACAAGCCCAAAGTAACTGAAGTGGAGCTTCAAAAACAATGTATATGAATGATTGTATGCAAATCAATTTAAAAATATGAGGGAGAAACATATTAAAATACTTTTTTAATTCCAACTATATTAGGTACAAATATACTATGTATTAATATTAATCATTATGGTAAAGCTAAGATAACACAATAAAGTAAATTTAGAGAAAGGAAAAAAAAATCCTAGCCTCCAAGGAGAGACTTGGTTTCACCCTCTCCAAGACAGACTGATTTGTTTTCTTGGCAGTCTATTGTATGTTCAAGACTCTTGTCCAGCACCACAACTCAAAGGTATCGATTCTTTTTCTGTCATCCTTAGTCATTGTCCAGTTCACTGAAGCATAACAAGTAATGAGAACATCATGGCCTGGACTAGGCGCACCTTTGTATCTAGACTGACAACGTTGCTCTTCAGCACTCTGGAGAGGTCATGACAGCAGATTTTCCCAATGCAATTTGCCTTTTGATTTCCTGACTGCTGGTGTTAAGAGTGTTGATTGTGGATCTGAACAAGCTGTACTTGCTAACAACCTCAATCTCTTCTCCATCTATTATTGTGCTGCCAGTTGGCCCAGTAGTGAGAATCTTTGTCTTTTTGATGTTGAACTTCAATACGTATTGAAGACTATAGTCCTTGACTTTTTGCAGCAAGCGCTTCAGGTCTTCTTCAGTTTCAGCAAGCAAGGTTGTGTCATCTGCATATTGTAGGTGGTTAATGAGTCTTCCTCCAGTCTTGATGCCACGTTCCTCCTCATAAAGCCCTGCTTCCTGAATGATCTGTTCTTCATGCAGATTGGAAAAGTATAGTGACAGGATGCATCCCTGATGCACTCCTTTCCTTATTTTGAACCATGCAGTATTTCTTTGTTCTGTTCTGAGGACCGATTCTTGGTCCAAGTATAGGTTTCAAATAAGCACAATCAAATGTTCTGAACTTCCGATTTTCCTCAAGGTTAGCCACAGTTTATTATGATCCACACCGTCAAATCCCTTTGCATAGTCAATAAAACACCAGTAGACATTCTTCTGGTTCTCTGCTCTCTGTCAAAGTCCATCTGACATTGGCAATAATATCCCTAGTGTCATGACCTTTTCTACACACAACTTGTATTTCTGGTAGTTCTCTGTCAACGTACTGTTCAAGTCTTTTCTGGGTACTCTTCAGCAAGATTTTGCTAGTATGTGATATTAATGATATTATTAGATAATTTCCACACTCTGTCAGGTCACTTTTTTTTAATGGTAATAAATATGGATCTCAACCAGTAAGTTGGCCAAGTAGTTGTCCTCCAGATTTCTTGGCACAACTTTTACCATATAACATTTCTAAACAGCATAGAATGGCTAAGCTTCTCAGAGACCTTTCAATTTTCCCTTATTAACATGGAATATACAGCTGAGAATTGCTGAAGTTCCCAAGACACATTATTGAGAAGGAGAGAATTTATTAATTGCATAAATAAATAATTTTGTATTTAAGGATCTGTAAAATGTCCCAAGCAATAAAAATGATGTTAATCTGTATTTGATGTGACACCAGTTGAGAGTGGAAGCTCTTCTACCAAAGAGATGCTGCTCTGGTTACTTTCAGAGTCACTCCCCATTCCACTATCAAGTCACATGCCAAGTATCTTAATTCTGTTCAGATCATCATGAGTAGTCTTCTTTGGCACTATACCAGAACTCAACAGTGCTCTCTTAAAACTGAACAAGTAGTAATATGAATAAGCTTTTCAGGTTCTTTTTCACTGAAGTTCATTGATCTGTCTTATACTTTGAACAGAACTTTAATCAATTTATAACTGAATAGTAATATGTGTTAGACATTTGAAAAATATTGGTTTGCTGAGTTACATAGATCTTCCTAAGAGCAAAAAATACAAATACAATTTTAGCACTATTGTGAAAATGATAATTTTTATTTCAGAGATTCTTAAGAGTCCCTGGACTTAGGAGTCCCTTGGGCTAACCCAATGATTCAAAGTAAAGAAACAATTGTGTAAGTATAATGGCATGAATGTTTACCTTTCCCATAATACATTAGCTATGGTAGAATGTGTTCTTCTAAGAGTGTCCTTAAAAAGTTATATCCCACTGTAGAATGAGTATAAGGATCCAAGGGGGCAGGGGGTGAGGGGGAGATTGGAAGCAGAGGGATGAGGATGTGCAGGGGGAGGAAGGATTAATCATGGAGTTGTACAATTTGATGGGTGGAGGGGTGAGGGACATCAGAAGAATCTGTTCTGGAAAACAATGTATTCGAGTTTTGTAAATAAACTAGCATAATTAAAAAAAAAGAGAGAGAGAGAGTAGAGAAAAAAAGTTCTATCCCTTTACTGAGCTCTTGTGGCCTAGTGGCAAGAAGCTGCACTGCAATCCCAAAGATGCATGGTTCAAATCCACCAACTGCTCTGTAGGAGACGATAGGCAATCTCCCAAGGGATTAATTGCTTCTGAAAAACCCTCCAGAAGGTCAGCTATGGGCCTGAGCTGACTCAATGGTGCACACAACAACGACATCTCTTTACTACGGCTCATTTGTCTGTTCTTCTAGAAGTCCAAGGCATAGTAAACATTTTTCACCAACATGAGGGAATTTTGGTATCTTACTAGAAAGGAGCTGTGCTGCCAACACAAAAGCACTTGGTTTGAATCCACCAGCTTCTCGGCAGGAATAAGATGAGCAATCTCCTCCTGAGCACTTTTCTGCCTCTGAAAATCTGCTGGAAAGTCAGCTGTGAGTCAGTTCTACCTCAGTGGTACACAACAACACCATGATTAAAAGGCATAGTTTCTTTTTTTCCTTTGGGCTTTCTTCTTCATTATCTAGTTTTCTGATACCCGTAAGACAATTGAAAACATCAATTGAGCACTTTTATTAGTTCCTCAAAGTGACATAGCACAGTTTACGGTTTCCCACATCTCCAATTACTGCAGGTAAAAATCTCTACCTACTTTTAATTGCAAGTGAAATTATGCTGAAGATTGTTCAAAAATGGCTGGAATCAATAAGGAACTTCCATAACACTACATCTCGGGAGATTTCCAGAAATTCAAGCAACAAGAACAAGGAGTGATGGGCTTGGGAAACACCTTGTGAACTGAATTCTTGAGTGACAACACCTTTACATTGTGGTCACAAACAAGCACAGCTTAAGGCATTCCCTTGTAGGGCAGGTGTGCAGTGTGGGAACTCACTGCCCTGTGATAGGGATTCGGGCCCTGATGATGTCAGTGGGCACAGTCTTGGCATAAGAGTGCTGCTCTATCTGTGGGGATAGACATAAGCAAGTTCCCACGCTCTACATATGTAATCCCTTTTCGGTGTGAAATTTAAAATGGCTTTGTTGAGCTTGGAATGTCACAGCAGACTCAAGCATTAGCCTGCTCACCATGGAAAGAGAGGGAATTGTCCCCATGGGCCTCCTGTGTCCCACCTCTTCAGATGGAGGTTTGCTAGAGCCATCAACTATAAGCAGTGGCAAAATGGCCTCCTGACTTCTCAGTGGTAGATGCTGAAATGCCTCTGCGGCTTCCCACTTTCCCCGTCTCTTTCTGTGGAAGCCAAGCCCTTCATGGGTCCACTTCCACGTTGTTTTACAGGGTCTTCTCTTGTGCTTTCACTCTACTTCATGTGGACCGTGCTCCCACACCTCCGTGTGCTCACACTGCCTATGCTCAGGCTGCTCTGTAATTCTTTTATGAGTCTACAAGGGGCAGGCAGGCTTGCTGGGTGGACTAGGCTGCCTTCCCACCAGAAAATATGTTCATTCTTATTGAGTCTTACTTATTCACTGTCCAGCTTTTGTATGCATATGAGATGACTGAAAAATACTTGTGTCCAGCACACCTTAGTCTCCAAATTGGCATCTTTGGTTTTGCAAACTTTAAATGTTTTTGCCGTTGATTTACCCAGTGCAATATGTCACTTGATTTCTTGACTTCCATACACCTTTCCGCCCCATTGAACGTGATTCCTGTTTTCTTTCTGTAGAGGTGTAATCCACACTGAAGACCTTGATCTTCATTAGTGTGCTTAGATCTTCCTTTCAACAAATAGGGTTGTGTCATCAGCATAACACAGGTTATTAATGCATTTCCTCCAATCTTGATGCCACTTTCTTCTTCATGTAGTACCGTTTCTTCGATTATTTGCTCAGCATACAGACTGAATAAGTATTGTGAAATGATAAAGATCTGACACCCACCTTTCCAGGTTCTACATGATGTAGATATCCATACTCTGTTTGAATTATTGCTTTTGTGTCTCTCTACAGATGTTTTTTTAATTAGTTTCCACATTCTTTGCAATGTTATTCATAATTTGTTATGGTCCATACAGCCAAATTCCTTTGCATAGTAAATGAAACACAGGTAAACATTTTTCTGGTATTCTCTGTCAGCCAAGATCCATCTGACATCAGCAATGATATCCTTCCTTCCACACTCTCTTCTAAATTCAGATAGAATTTATAGCAGTTCTCTGTAAATGTATTGATCTCTCTCATTCTTCTCTCTCTCTCTCTCTCTCTCTCTCTCTCTGTGTGTGTGTGTGTGTGTGTGTGTGTGTGTGTGTGTACACTTAAGGTTCCTGAGAAATGCAAACGATTGAAGCATTTGACTATTAACTAAAAGGCTGGAGGTTCAGGTCTTCCCAGAAATGCCAGAAGAAGGACTTTATGCCCCCAAAATTTTTCATTGAAAATACACACAGAGCCATCATAGGTTGAAGACAGAGTTATGTCAAATGTTATATGATTGAACGATATCTATATTTGTTCCCATTCCAAAAAGGAATGATCCAACAGAATGTGGAAATTATTGAACAATATCATTAATATCAATTCCAAGTAAAATCTTGATGAAGATTATTAAAATGCATCTGGCACAGTCCATTCACAGGGAACTGCCAGAAGCTCAAGTTAGATTCAGAAGAGGCCTTGAAACAAAGGAAACAAATTATTACTGTTGTCAGATGGATCTTGGCTGGTACCAAAAAAATAAAAGAAAGATGGTTAAATCTGAACCATGGGTTTTAAAAAATCCATTTTATTGATTATGTAGAAATGTTTGACTGTGTGGATCATGACAAATTATAGTTAACATTGAGAAGGATGAGAATCTCAGAAGATACAATTGTGTTCACCCAAGCCTATAAATAGGCCAAGAAGCAGTTGTCCAAATAGAACAAGGGAATACTGTATGGTTTAAAATCAGGAAAGGCTTTTGTGTTGATGTTTCCTTTCTCCATATCTATTCACTCTGTATGCTGAGTAAATAATTTGAGAACTTGGGCTATATCGAAAAAAAATTGTAGCATCAAGATTGGAGGAAGACTCATCAGAAATCTGCACTTTGCATATGATACAACCTTGCTTGCAGAAAGTAAACAAGATTTGAAGACCTTATCGCAGAAGATCAAAGACTACAGCCTTCAACATGAATTACACGTCGACATTAGAAAAGTAAAAATCCTCCTTACTGCACCAGTACACAACTTGTCAACAATTTCATTTTTTGGATCCAAATCTACAGCCATGGAAAAATCACGAAATCAAGATGTGTTGCAGTGAGGAAACTGATTTTCAAAGACCTCTCCAAAGTGCTGTAGAACAATGATGCCAGTTTGAAGACTAAAATGAGGCACTCATGGATTCAAATCTTTGGAGATTTTGGGTTATCATAAAGCTAGTTAAGGACTATACCATCAGAGCAGTTGTACTTGCTCACTCTCTCTTGTGCACACATGCTCTCTCTGTACATACATGGGGGGGATGCATGTGTGTTGTGTGTAAATGGCTTGAATCAGGCGCAGACATTTATCAACTTTAAAAGTTTAGAGAGGTCCTTGACAGTAGATTTTCCCCATGTAACATGTCTTTGGATTTCTTGAGCGCTGCTACCATGAGTATTGACTGTGGATCCAAGCAAAACTAATAAATTCAATCTTTTCTCTTTCTATTATAATGTTACCTATTGACCAAGTGATGATGATTTTTATTTTCTTGATTTGAGATGTAATCTGTATTGAAAACTGTGTCTTCATCACTTTTACAGAGAACAGGCTGGCACCACAGGCAAAGGGCCTCCTGGGATATTTTTTAAGGTACTTTCAACCCCAACTTAAGATGGAAGAAGAAATAAATGAGTACTTGATGAGCGAAACTTCGATTTGAATTTAAAGAAAAGACAATGCCTGTGTTTGAAAACAACATGGATGACAGCTAACCACCAAAAATGATCTGTGAAAGTTTGTGCAGTGTTCAAAACTTTGCATCTCTTTGCCTGTTGGATCAAGTCCAGCTTCTCTGGGTAGTCAAGGTTCTTCAATCATGTCTAAAGCAAGCTAACCTTCCATACTTTCAACTTCCCCCTGTCTAGTCCAGTTCTCCCAATCTAGTTACACTGATCTTACTCTCCTTTTCTCCCTAATATTTATTTTCTCATTCCTCTCAACTTATCTGTTCTTCAAGATACAAACAAAATGTCTAATTAATGATGACCTGAGTCACCAACCACTACAGCCGTACAGGATGCACCAATAGGCACCACTCTCAAAGATGCCATACTGATTATGAGCTCTTCACGAGCACTTTCCACATCTCACTAAGTGGACTTTGGGTTGTGTGGGCTGATAGACATAAACACAGATTACTAACTGATTGATTTGTCAGCTGGGTGAGCATTTCTGTGACCACATCTCATCAGGGTGGCGGAACAGTAGCTAATGTGCTTTAAGAAGCCACCTCACACCCTGCACTATTCTGGGCATTTTCTGGGTGCTCTGCACATATAATTAAATGAATGAACCAAACATTAGCGGTAGAAAAATTGGAGAGTGGCTGCCCTAGGTCACATATGCTGGGAAATATGTCAGTTCACTAATAACTCCATCTAATCAGCACACAGGAAAAGATACAGAGACAACAGTTTTAAATTATCTGATCGCTTTGTCCAGTGCCCCTTAGTGCATCAGCACAGTCATATAAGGCCAATGCAACTATCGTCATTTAAGAACACATACACAGGCTTCCTCCTTGGAGCAGAGGCAGGTCATCTGCTTGGGTCTCTGAAATGCCCAGGCCTTACTGGGTTACCAGACTCCCCAGAACTTGAAAGGGAGAAGCTTTAAAGACTTGGGAAGAGAAATTTTTTTCAGGATCAATTAGAACTTTTCATTTAGCAATGCCATCCAGCAAGTCAAGAGAGGGAGAGATTTACAATTTAGCCCAATTAACGAAGCTTGCCTTCTTTGCTTCCAGATATGAAAGGTTTCCCCTGATTCTCAGGTCGATATTCCACTCTAACCATCTAGTATGTCTCTTTTCACTCCTAATTTAAAAATAAATAGAAGCAAGAAATAAAGAGAAATGAAAATAAGATTGGTAACAGGTCATGCTGCCAAGTCATCCTTTCTGAACAGCCTTTGGAGAGTGTCAGCTCAGGCTTAAGGCTCTAATCAGCATCATCTTCTCAGCATTCACCCTCAAGCTTGGTAGGAAAAATTCACCCGATACAGGTGAGATGGTCTGAGGCCTTTAGAGTTTTGAGGGAGTTAGAGTTAAACACATCAAAGAACCCTGCATAGTGCTCCTTTCTTGTTTATTTGCTAGTTTTCCTCTCTGTCTCCAGACTGAACCTTGTTTATGTTCCTAACAGTGTAAAAGGCACAGTCCTCTCCATTTTGCCCTTTGGATCAATCTGTGAATAAAGCCTTGAGTTAAAAGCAACTGTGTGAGATCATCCAAACCACCCGGCATTTGCAGCAGCTGTGATAAGCGAGTTTTTACAGTATCAATAAGTTAAAGGAGGGGGAAGCTTTTCTCGAAGATGTCATTGCCTCAGAATCATAATTGGAATTATTCCATGTTTCAGACTGGCAGACTCAGGTCAGCAGGGAAAACATCTAAAACTTTTGCCATTGCCTAAATTTGTTATTTTATTATTAAGCCACATGGATTTGCACATATCCAAGGGATTTCTATTTCCAGTCCTACTTTTAGAGTATATTTGCAACTGAGTTAGTGTATACTAAAAAAAAAAAAAAGAGAGAGAGAGAGAGAGAAGGAAGGAGAATAGAATTAATCATGAGGATTCTGGAGTGCCTCTCCCAATTTGAAGCCAGAAATGCAGCCAGACTGAACTGAACTAGAACCAAGAATTTAAAAATCATTAGGTACCAGGGAAATACATTTTCTCTCCCTCTTACTGTGTCTGTAAGTCTGCTGTATTTCCTCTCTCTGCATCTCTCTCTCTCTGTTTCCCATTCTTTCCCACTGTGTGGCTCTCTGTCCACTCGTGGTTGTAGCACCACTGAGGGCTTTCACGACCATTCGCATACATTGAGCCTGAACACTAGACACAGGGACCCACGTGGATTCCTGGGAGCCCAAACTCCAACAAGAGAAAAGCCAGACACCCTCAGTGGCAGAAGGTTTAGTCTTGCAGTTTTTATTTATTTTCCCTACACACTAGGAAAAGTAAGCAGTTAACTAAGGGGTGGGAAATACTTTTCTACTTTAGAAAATGCCTGCTTGGGCAGGGTGGTGTTCAAAGAGGGCAAAGCGTCACCTCTTTTGTTCTAAACTTCCCTGAGAAGTTCTCTTAGGAGTTTTATCTGTGCAATTAACACAAAGGCCCCCTTTTGTCTTAAAAACACAGGCTTCTGATACATGGTAAGATGAACTAGCCATTGTTGCTGGCTGGCACAAAAACTCCCATCCCCAACCCCTATTCCATTTATAAGGTTTCATTAAGGCCCAAGGGTGCCTCTAACTTATTTATTTAGGAAGCTCTGTCATTGTCTTAATGTAAACAGAACTCAAGATCAGTTGACAGTTGGAATGGTCCAAGAGAAAGGGTTTCAAAGCAACCTCCTTAGAAAGGGGCAGCGCCTCCATTCAGCAGCCAGTTCCTGTGTCACAGTGCCAGTTCTGTTCACAAAATAAACAAATGTTTGTTTTACAACATGGCAAAGGGGTCTTCCATTCAACGCCGGCCAGATATGAAAACAAACTTTCACATATAAGGGCTTTTGATACACATGACTTACTTGGATGACAAGGGGCTCGGCTGGGGAGTGCTCAAAGCTTATTAATATTACACAAAAGACTTTTGTTTATCATTTCGCCGGACTGCCTGGGAATCACAAGACTCAAGCCGCCACCCGGCTGGTGTCCTAGCATTTCAGCAGCCTTAACGTGTGGAGATTGCGAAAGAACTGCTGGTTTGGAGCCAAAAGCAAAGTCCACAGACCCAGGTGAAAGAGCTCTGAGCAGCCGGCCTCCCAGCCAGGCGCTGGATCTTGGAGCAAAGGGGCAAGAGCTCCCCCTGCAGGGAAGAAAAATGGATGCCTTGAACCTTCCTGTTCATAAACTGCCCTCTAGAAAATCCTGGGGAGCTCTGGAGGCCTAGTGGGTAAGAAGTTGCACTACCACCCAAAGGTAAATCCACCAACTGCTCCAAGGTTACCTCCTCAATTTACAGCCTCTGAAAACCTACTGGAAGATGAGCTGTGATTCACAACAAAAAAGTACAGAGTCCATGACCTGCCCAACCTAGGGATCCAATCTCCCTTTCTTGGAAATCTCTTGTTCTTATTTCATCATTTCTTCCCTTAACTTTAGCTTCTCTATGTTTAAGAATGAGTGTCAGTCTCTTTTGACATCCATGTTGAACTGTTTTAGTTCTTTTTTTTCTTTCCTGTCTTCTTAAGTTGACCAGTTCTATTCCTGGGTGTCTAAGAGAAATTAGAATGCTTAGCAAAAATACAAATGGGGAAATAAAAAATTTTAAAAAAAAATACAAATGGGTGAGGAGGAAAACTCAAGATCAAAAAAGTTAATTCTTTAGGTTCATTAACTTGGCAAAGGAGCAGAGTAAATGAGATACCGGCCCATCCTCTAGATCTGTGCTGTCCAATACAGCAGCCACCAGACACCTGCGGTGCTTGCAGTGTGGCTAGCCTGTACTAAGAGCCCTGTTGAACATAAAGTACACATAGGATGGCTAGGACTCAGTGCAAATAAAAGGAATCTAAATGCGATTATTAATTTTTTTACGTTGATCATGCTTTAAAGTTATGACATTGAGGATATATTCTGTAAAAGAAAAGATATTTTAAGAAATTCATTCCACTTTGTTTTAAAATATTTTAGTGTGGCTACTTGTGTTGTTGTTATACGCCTTTGAGTTGGAACCGACCCATAGCTGACCCTCCAGGGGTTTTCAGAGGCAGATTTGCACTAGAGAAGATTGTCCATTCTTCTTCCTCAAAGCAGCTGGTAAGTTCAAACTGGGTGCCTTTGGGATTGCAGCGCAGCTTCTTACCACTATACTGCATATGTGGTTCACATCAAATTTCTGTTGGACAGTGCTGTTCTGAGAAACTGGTATATTGTAAAATAACATAAGGCATAATTGTTGTTGTTGCTGTGTACCATCAAGTCGGAACTGACCCATAGCTGACCCTCCAGCAGGTTTTCAGAGACAGTTAATCACACAAGAGGAGACTGCCCATTCTTTTCCCGCAGAGCAGCTTGTGAATTCAAACCACGTGTCTTCAGGATTGCGGCGCAGTTTTTTGCCACTAAACCCACATAGATAGACTTGCAAAAAATTTAAATAACAAACTTTTAAATCTACTTTTTACTCTGTCAGTGATTTATACCATGTGAATTGACTTCTTCTGCCTATTTCTTCAGCACATTACCTGAATCTTGAGTAGCATAGGAAAATTTGTAAAACATAATAAAAATGCTGTAGCATCCTTTGCCAGTTTGCTGTATTGAAAGTTTCAAAATATGGAAGTAAACCACTTCAGCTAGAGTTAAGTTTATATATGTTGAGAAATACCTCCAATTGTAAGAACACGTTTTCTTTCCAAAGATCCTTCCCTCCTAGCCATACCTTTTGTGTATTTAACTGCAAGTGATTCCAAGAGAAAGACATTCTTCTGACCAGAACAGTCTTGCAAAATTATTTTCAAGCCATTAGGCAGAAGATATTTGCTTAATCCTTCCCACAACTGGCCACCTCGCCCATCTAATCAGTTCGCTTTGTAAGCAGGCTGTGGTATTATATGAGAAATACAAGGCCCTTAATGTCATTGAACCACCAAACTCATCATCACATCAACACAAACTGCCCAAAACTCACTGACAGTGGGCAACATTGTCCCTTTAATTTCTGAAATCTATTTCAGTGACTTGACACCAGCTGTCTTCGACAAACACACTCAAATCTGACCCACCAATAAGAGGAAGACCAGCATAGAATATTCACTTTCCCAGGTTTGCTGCCTCATTTCCCCAAGATTTGTCATTTCCTTGTGGTCCGACAGATGCACTAAAATACCACTGAAAGATTAACTGTTTCTGAGACAATGATATGATAAAGAGATAATAGAAATCTTTCTGAACTCTTAGCCTAAAATTTAGCCCTAAAACTCCATCAGAAGTGGGTACAGCACAACAAGCTCACGAGTGGTCAATATCAGACTCCTATAACATGAGAGGAAGACCCCATGTATCCTCAGAGGCCCTTCCACTAAATGTCACTCAAGCAAAGGCAGAGGAGATTGGCAAAAAGAACTGCAGCTTCCACTTTTTATATTATCAATAAAATTTCTAGTGGGAAGGAAAGGAACTCAAACAAGGATTTCAGTTACAAATTGGAAAAAATACAGGCTCCTGTTGATTAGCTAGATAGGCAGAAATCTGGGATTGTACTTAACACCCTCTGCAGACAGAAGATAAATGATCAGTGATGGCTTGAGGAAGAGAGGCTCAAGCCTGCATGAGCCTAGGCTGGGGTACTCAAGGTCACTATTAGAGAGCAGGCTATGCACTGAAAGTAGTTATTTACTGGTATGATTTTCCATCTGACCTTATTATTCTGGCATAGCTACTAGAATTGAATAATCTCAGCATTGTATTCATGAGCAATTCCTCCACTCATTAGCAGACACTGAGTCCAACTTTGCTCTTGCAGGGGCTTGTGAATCAATCTGCAGGAGCTAACTGCAAAGAAACAAGGGCGCTACTCATTGGGGAGAAGGCATCTGTATCAGTTAGAAATTGCATATGGCTGCTAGCAGCAGGGTCTGTGAATAGCAAGGATTAAATCTGTCTCCTCCTCGTGTGTCCTCGTGTGAATGAAGTCCATAGCAAGGCAGTGCAGGATTGCGTGGCAGCTCCATGGGTTCAGACTCCTTCTACCTGGATGTTCCATCACTTTCAGTGTGTGGTTTTCATGTCTGAGGATGGCTTGCATCTAGGATAGCTACTGAGGTAGGCAGACCCTCAGTGTTCACATCTATATTCAGGCAGAGGGCAAGGAAATAGTAAGTGTAATGGGTAGGGGGATTGGTACATGTCAGCTCTTGTTCATTCTTAAAGAGCTTTCCTGGAGCCCCTTCCAACAATTTCTTCTTATTCTTATTTCCTTACTTTCAGGGGGATCTGATGGCACAATTCACAGAGAATTGTGCTGCTAAACCAAAGCAGAGCCTCTCTGGCAGTTTGAATTCACCAACAGCTCCTCAGGAGAAAGACTTGTAACCTCTTCCCATGTGACTCTCATCCTTAGAAACTCAATGGAAAGTCAGGGCAATAAGTTGGAGTTGGATACAAGGAATAGGAGCACTGGTGGTGCAATGGTCAAAGCATTGGGCTCTAAACTAGTTTGCACCCACTGGCCCCTACGAGTGAGGAAAATGAAGCAATCATCAACTGCAAAGACTTACTGCCTTGGAGACCCTAGAGAGCAGTTCAACTCTGTCACGTAGAGTCAACTAGGAGTTAGAATCAACTCAAGAGTAGTGGACCAGTAAATGCAAGAGAGGCTGAGCATCCTTCAAAACCCAGTGTCTGTTACCAAAAAAGTGGGAAAATAAAATGAATATCTGATAAATAACTCCTGTCACAGAATCCTTGGCTTGCTTTCTAAGCAAGAAATACCCTTTTAGAGGAGTTTCTTGGAATATTGCAATGTTTATTTTAGCCTTGATAACCAAATTAACGGTAAACATCACAAACACTGGGTCATGGTATACTGTCAAGACTTCTGCCTTCTACTAGAGCCAGCGATTCATAGTTCTTTAGAATTATTTGTGAGTTGCCTTATCTCTTTCTAGTTGTGAAATTTCATCTTTGCTGTAAAAGACAATTCTTGGGCTGCATCTTAGTTTACATCTTCAACAGGGAAGTCTAGCAGCAAAAATTCCATTTCTAGGCTCCACAGGGTGGATGATAAAGCCTCATCATCTGATTTAGAGTCATTTTTCTCACACTGTTGAGCATAGTGTGACTATGAAGCACTCAAGTTGCTATATGCAACTACAAAATGTCACGTGGGCAACTGTAAGGCCTAGACAGATCATTTAAGCCCTGATCCTTCCAAACCATCTGGAAAAATCAGGTGGATGTGGTTGACCTGTAGGGTCTTAGGAAATAAGAAAGTACCACATAAGACACAGTGTATGGGAATAATCACATGAAACACAGTATGAATGAAAAAAATAAAACCATTTTTATTATTTGCTTACAAAGCCCATATACATTGTGTTTTATACTATTCTTCATTCACATTGTGTTTCATACAATCATTCTCATGCAATGTGTTTTACAAAATTAACCACCATTGGACCTTGCCCATCATTACCCTGTCTTTTCACTGGGATCCTACCCATCTCCTGCCCCCTCCCTCCACATACCAAACTGTGCAACTCTGAGTTTCTGCCTTACTCATCTTTCCCTCTCTGCTCCCACCCTTTTATCCCTTGAGCTACCAAACCAAAACAAATCATTCAAACTCCATTTTACTCGCCAGGTTTAGATAGTTGAACATTATAATTGGAGATGATGATAATAATTAGGACAACAAGGATGATAATTAAAGCAATGTTAACCAGTATTTCTTGAGTACTGCCTGCACAGTCTAGCTTGTTGAAAGCACACTATCTTACTTAGTCTTGACTACATTTTCCAGTCATTTTATTACTCTCCATACTTTCGTTGTTATTCATTTCAGTCAAGTCAGCACCAACCGATGGAAACTCAACACACAAGAAGGAAATGTCACCCAGTCTTAGCCAATCTTTGTGGCCATCGTTTGCATTGTTTGTTGTGGCTATTGTGCCAGTTGGTCTCACTAAGGATTTTCCTGATTTTCACTGACGCACCGCTTTACTAAGATGGCCTCTACTAGTGACCAGTCTTTCCTGATGACGTCTCCAAAGCTTGTAAATGAAAAATCTCACTCCTCTCACTTCAAAGGAGCCTTCTGGGCATATGTCATCTAAGACTGACTTGTTTGTTCTTCTGACAGTGTTCTTTATCAACACCATAGTTTGAAAGCATCACATTTTCAGTCTCCCTTTATCGTTGTCAAACTTGCGCGTGCACGAGGTGACCGAAAGACCACAGGTTAACTCAGACATATCTGGGGCATCGGAAGGATACCTTTGGTTTTCAAAATATTTAAAGAGGTCTTTTGCAGCAGATGCTCCCAACGCAATATGTCCTTTGATTTCTTCTTTTTTTTTAATTTTTTTTTATTTTATACTGGTTTGCTTTCAAAGATCATTGTTTTTCACATCAAATCTTTCCCATTTCCCTTACCCTCCCCTCCCTGTTTATTGTTGATGCAAATAAAATCACGTGAATCTACAATCTCTGACAACTTCAAAATCCTTAGCATTTTATCCCTGCTCACTTTACATGTAAGGAAACAGATTTCGAGAAGTAATTAAATTGCCCTTTGCTTCACAGCTAAGAAACAGACTCCAGCCCAAATACATGTGATTCTAGATTGCCTGTACCTTAGGCTGACTCGCTTCATGCAGACAGGAAGCAACAGTGGAACTGGCAGCCTTGCTGAGAGCCCTGGGGCTGGACTGCGGCAGTGAGTGTAGAAGGCCCTCAGATTGCAGAAAGGGGCTTATACAGAAGCCACCAAAAGGAAGAGAAGATAAATAAGACAAAAGATCCATGTCAGTAAGGACACTCCCACCCTGAAAAATCTGTTAAACTAGAAACATTGCTCCATAAAAGATTTTGTAATCACGTTTAAGAATTCTAGAATTTGAAGAATTTCTATAATTTAGAGGATACTGAAATTGTAACACTAGCAAATTACTGTTGTTGTTGTTGTTGTATGCCACTGAATCAGAGCTGTCCCATAGCTGACCCTCCAGCGGATTTTCAGAGGCGAGAGGCGATTATCCAACCTTCTCCTACAGAGCAGCTGGTGGATTCAAACAACGTTCTTTTCCTTTTACCACCTGTGGGCCTCATGGAGTAAGTGGCAGTTGGCAAGTCTGGGGGAAAGCTAGTCTATTTTGAATACTTATTCACAAGGCTACATTCATGCCATCTACCATCTGCTGGGCTATTTCCTTCATGAATCTAGAGCATTTTGTTCCATAGTAAATAAAAGTGCGACCAGAATTCTATCAGCATGCTGTGTTTGGGAGAGCACCAAGTCTTTTCAAAACCAGCTTTAATCCTTCTCCAAGTCCAGTGCAAAGAAAGCTCCCCAAAGAACAGTAACCCAGTCAACACATTCATTCATTCATTCACAAACTCACTTTGAAAGAAAGCTGGCCCACGTGGGCCAGCCAAATGTGGAAAGTTAATTTTACAATGTGAACTGTTTTCACCCTGGGCCAAGAGGTAAGCATAGGAACCATATACTGTGCCTGATTTAGGAGTACCGTGGGGCTCCACTATATTAGGGTATTTCAGCAAGAACCCCCATGTCTTCTCACCACCCTCCCTTCACTAAAGCTTCCCAAAAATGCCTTTCATGTTGGCTGCATTCTCTTCACAAAGTACCCCTGGTGCCTGTACTTGAATTTTCGGCTCATTGATCCCGAATCAAGACAAGTCACATTAAATCTTTCAAAGTGGGAGCCAGAAATGAGTAAAAACACCAGCCACCAGGCAGGGAAATCCACTCCCACCTACTTTGTGTTTAATTCCAAACTGTATTTTATTTTCTTAAGAAGATGGAAAGCCCAGCCATTTAAAGGGAAGAGCCTTGATTAGGGAAAGGGGATGTGGATTTTTTTGCTTTATCATAGTATGGATGGGAATTAATTATTTAACATCTCTAGCCCAAATTTACTCCTCTGTAAAATGACAAAATGACCATTTTGTATTTGTGTTATCAGTCTTTTTCTTGTGCAGGCCCTGTAGGATTCTGTAAACTTTTGACATGAGACCCCTGTCTAAAACGGTGTTGTCAAATGTTTTTTCCCCAGTTGGTAGGTTTTCTTTTCACTTTGTTGGAAAAATGGTTTTTATGCATACAGGGATTTATCAATTTTATCCTCTCTACATTGTGCATTTCTGGCTCTATTTGGTAGTCCCTTTATACCATATACTAGGCTGTCTAAGCTTGTCCCAGTTTGTCTCTTATGAGTTTTAAGGTTTGGGGCTTTACTTTCAGATCTCTGAACCACCTTGAGTTGATTTTTGTGGATTGTGTGAGATGTGGATCCTGCTTCAGCTTTCTGCAGGTAGCAGTCCAGTTTTGCCGGCACTATTTGTTGAAGAGGTTATCATTTCCCCTTCTGATAGGTTTTATTTCCTTGTCAAATATCAGTTGATCGGAGATAGCTGGGTCCATTTCTGGGTTTTCAATTCTGTTCCATTGGTCTACGTGCCTATAATTGTAGCACTACCATGCTGTTTGGGTTATTACCGCTGTGTAGTAGGTTTTGAGATCAGGGAGTGCTTTGCCTCCCATTCCATTTATTTTTTTCTGAAATGTTTTGCTTATTTGGGATCTCTTTCTTCTCCAAACAAATGTGACAATTTCCCTTTCAATCTCCTTGAAAAATGAATTTGGTGTCAGGATTGGGATTGCATTAAACATGTAGTTTGCTTTTGGTAGAATTGTCACTTTCACAATATTGAGTTTTCCTATCCATGAACAGGGAGCAAAAGATATGGAAAGACTTTTCACAGAGGGAGACATCAGATGGCCAACAGACACATGAAGAAATGCTCAAAATCACTGGCAATAAGAGAGAGGCAAATCAAAACCACAATCTCACTCCAGGAGCAATGGCAAAGTTAAACAGGATAGCAAGTAATAAATGTTGGAGAGGATGTGGCAAGATAAGAACATATGATTGTAAAATAGTACAACCACTCTGGAAAGCATTTTGGCGTTTCCTCAAAAAACTGAATATATGACCCAGCTATTCCATTGCTTGAAATATATCCTAAGAAATTAGAATTGAGGGTCAAATGGAGACTTGTACACCAATGTTCATTGCAGCATTATCCACCAATGCAAAAACATGGAAACAGCTGACATGTCCAACCACAAGAGAATGAATTGGGAAATTATGCAGAATACCATGCAGCATGCAGGAGCAATGATTTTATAAATCTCTACCTAACTTGAAGGGACCGGAGAGCATTATGCTGAGTGAACTAGCTCAGTCCCATACGGACAAATACCGTATAAGAGCGTTATTACATAAATAGAAAGATAACTAGTAAAATGTCTGTGTGGATCCAAAGGCAGATCCAGAGAGGTAAGGATGCACAGGGGGTAATCATAGGGTCACACAATGTGAAGGTTGGAGGGAGGGGTGAGGAAAGGAAATGGGAAAGATCTGGTCTGATAAACAATGCATAGGAAACTTTGTAAGTAAGCCAGTACAAAAGAAAAATTTTATTTAAAAAAAAATTAAGAAATGACCGTGAAAGAAGTATCTTGACACACGGTTGAGTTCATATTGTTTTAAGAAACATAACTCTCTAAGAGTGATTTTAGGGTCTACTGGGTGGTGAGGAAAGGGTGGCCCAAAAAACAGTCAAAAGACAAAGTCCCCAGTTATTGACAACGAAGTTACTAGGAAGTCAGTAAGAACTCAACAGACCTAAATCAGATTACTTCCCATGGACCTAATGGTAAGATGCTGCACTGCAATCCTGAAGACCAGCGGTTCAAGGCCACCAGCTGCTCTGCAGGAGATGGATGGGCAATCTCCTCCGTACAATTAACTACCTCTGAAAACCTGCTAAAGAGTCAGCTATGGGTCGGTTTTGACTCTACGGAACACAACCATGGATTTGCCTGGCACTAGGCACTTTGGATACAAAGGTGATTGAATAAAACCCAGAGTTGTAGCCAGGCTTTAGCATCACAGTCTTTCAGAAGCTGCCTGAACAGAAGTCACCAAGCAGTTAATGAGTTCATACAGACACATTTCTCTTGAGAATAAAAACCGATCAGTGGCCTCTTATTTTGAGATGTCCCCAGATCCTTTGGTGGAAAAGCTACCATCACCTCTGTAAGGTCGTTACACATCCACATTCACGGGCATTGGGTCGAGTCCATCTCACAGTGATGTGGGAGGACGAGGTTTCCAACGCTGCAAAGCTCTCCTGGAGCTGACCATGACACCAATCTTCAGCAGAGTAGCCACTGGGTTTAAACTGCCAATCTCTAAGCCAGCAACCCATCACTTAATACGCTGTATCACCAAGGATCCTTCCCATTTCACCAGGAATGTGGAAAGGAGAAGGAAACAAAGCTGCTCTCAACCACTGCAATGCCTTTGCCCCCTGAGACCTCAAGTCCTGTGCAACGAGGAGCCTGTAACTTCAGCTGAAAAGTGTCACTACCTTCTCTATGATGACATAGTGGTTAGGACGTCAGGGCACTCAATTAGTGCCCCCCTCCCTGCCCTCACCGCAATTCCCCTCCAATTGGCAACATAACATCCCCGCCGGCTACAGAGAATGCCGCCTGGAAACCAGAAGTGTGTAACATCAAATCTGGCCCCTCGCCAAATTTCTACAGGGTATTAGTAACAAACTGGTGAAGCTCATTAAAAAAAGAGAGAGAAACCTATAACCATTAAAAGTCCATTAAGCAGCCTGTCATTTTGGAGAGCTAAATAGCCCACAGTAATCAAAAGCATATGAACCCCAGCTGGGATACCCAGTGAATTGTTTCGATTTAGAGGCGAATTCATCAAGAAAGATTGTTCTTAGGATTGAGTTGATTTTTCTCCTTCAGTTCCTGGCCCCATGTTCCATTATAATTAAAGTGATTGATGCACCTCCTAGACAGAGGTGAGCAGTGACCACCAGAGCCCAAACATCTGTTCCCTCCAAGCAAACAGTTAATATGCAACTTTAGTCAAAAGGCACGTAACTCGAGGTTACCCCTCCACTCTCAATTAGGTGTGGCACAGTCAACTCGTTGCTCTCTGACTGGGTTAAAAGCATGTTACCTATGAAATTCCTCTTTCCAATCATAAAAGACCTTTTCTCTACACCCAGGTACAGTCAAGGAACAGGACGAAGGCCAAGGTCAAGAAGATGTGATTCCCTTTAGGTATGCGAGCCAGAAGATTCATTCATCGATTAGTGAGACATCTTCTCCATGAACAGGCTCTTGTTAATTTCAGAGACACAGGTTCAGTCTTTCCCATTTGCCTGATTCCCTCCTGTTCCCTTTGACATTTCTCCATCCCTACATGTACCCCCCACCCCACCCACTGCTCATTAGCACCTCCACAGGTATATGGCCACATGCTGGGGGAAGAGTAAAACCCAATCATGCTGTTTATGGCTGCACATTAGCAGCTCTGGATCTGGTAGAAGAATAATGAGGAAGAAGGAAGCATTTCCTCACCATGGCACTACAGCGAAGTTAAACATTGGAATAAATGGAAAGAATGGAGATGCCCAGATCTGGTACAAAGTGTCCTCAGAGCAATCATGTGTTCTTTGCATACATTTTTATTATCATTATTTTTCCACATTTACATAAAAAAAAAAGAAGAAGAAGAAGAAGCAAGAATTTATTGGGGACAAAAACCATGATCAATATAACCAATTCCTCTCACATCAGCCGTCTCTCCAAATTCCCAAATTCCTCCGGTGATTTTGCTAGACATTTGCTTTTGTGGGGCCTTCAGGAGTCATGAATTGTTAAACTTCTGCCTATACCATCTATCATCAGAGGAATGCATCTCAGGGGCAGAGCTAATCCATCATTTCTTTCTCCCTTTCTCTCCTACAGCATCTCCAGCACAGAATTCTTACAACTCAGAGTCCCTCGCTAACACATATAAAGTTACCATTGCTACTGCAGGCTTGTCATCTCAGCCTCTTGGAGGATGCCTGTGCTACATTCACCCAGTTAGTAACTCCCATGTTGTCCACACACATTTTCCTTAGGAATGAAAACAACTCTGCTTAAATGTACATCTGTGAGAGAGCACATTTTTCCACATCTGGAAGAGGCCTTCCAGCTTCTCAGCTTCACGTTCAAGTTACTGCCACCCTTCATGACCTGACTCTCTTTCCAAGTACAAGGCTTTGAAGAACTCTTTTATGAAATCTTAACCTTGTTTTAAAATGTGTATAACATTTTTGTTATAAAAATACAGATAACATTACATTCGCAATTCAAAATTGTACATAGATAAAATTCAGTCAGATAAATTATATCATTCACAGTCAGTGTCCTTTGCCAAATTTTCTACTCCTAAAAACCAAAATAATGCATGATCCATAATAATGATCCACATAGTTAAATGCCTTTGCAAAGTCAATAAAATACAAGCTAATTACTTTCTGGTATACTGTTTTCAATTAATATCAATCTGACATCATTCTTTATTCCACAGCCTATTCTGAATTCAGTTTGAGTTTCTGGCAGTTTCCTATGGATGAACTATTCTAGCATTTTTTTTAAATAATCTTCAACAACATTTTACTTGCATGTGAAGTTAGTTACACTGTCCAGTAATTTCCACATTCTATCAGATCTCCTTTTTTTTTAAATTATAGCAAACCTAGATCTCTCCCAGTCAGTTGGCCAGGTAGTGTAGTCTTCCAAATTTCTTGGCATAGATGGGCAGGTTGCATTTGTTTACTGAAACATCTTAAATGGTATTCGATCAATTCTTGAGGGAAGGCTGGGGGAGGATTGTGATTTTGGTTGTTTTTTTGTTTTGTTTTGTGCCAGTGCCTTCATTGCAGGTTGGACTTCTTCCTTCAGAGCTACTGGTTCTTGATCATAAATTACTTCCTGAAATGGCTCAGTGACAATTAATTCTTTTTGGTACAGCAACTCTGTCTATTTCTTCCATCATCTTTCAATGCTTCCTGTATCATTCAAGATTTTGCCCATAGAATGCTCCAGTATTGCACTTGAGGCTTGAATTTGTTCTTCAGTTCTTTCTGTTTGAGAATTGCCAACAGTGTCCTTTCGGTTTTCTAACACCAGTTTCTTGCACATTTTGTTAAAACACTTTTCTCTTTCTTCCCCAGACATGCTTTGAAATCTTCTGTTCAGCTCTCTCACAGCTTCTTCTTGCTTTTAGCTTTCTTTTTCATTCCAGTGTAAGTTTCAGAGTCTCTTCTAAATCCCTTTTTTGTCCTTTCTTTCTTCTCCATCTTAGTAATGGCCTTTTGCTTTCTTCATGAGTAATATCCTTTATGTTATCCTACAACTGGTCTAGTCTTGAGTCAGTGCATCAAATCTACTGCTGAGATTATTTGCTTTCTTTTTAATTCAGTGTAATTGACTCCAAGTCATATTTTGGTTCTCCTAGACTGTGTTTATTTTCATTTCAACTTGAAATTGCACATGAGTAATTGATGATCTGTTGAACAATCAACATTGAGCCTTATGTTGACTGGCTACTCCATCAACTTTTATCACAGATAAAGTCAATCTGATTCCTGTGTAATATATGAAATGAATTTCATGTGTATAGCTGCTCTTTATCTAAAAAAAAGATATTTGCAATTAATAAATTTTTATTACACAAAATTTTATCATGTAATATCCAGCTTCATTTTTGTCACCAAAGCTATATTTTCCAACTACCAGTCTTATTTGTCTCCAACATTTACACTGCAGTCATCAATTGCTATTAATGCATCTTAAGTGCATATGAGATCAAGTCCAAACTGCAAAATTTCATCGAAATCCTGGCGACATCAGGTCAGCTCCTGAGAACTGAGGCACAAATGGAGATTTGTACACCAGTATTCATAGCAGTGTTATTCACCATTGCAAGAACATGAAAACAGAATTGATAATTTATGGTACTCACACAATGGAATACTAGGCAGCATGCAGAAGCAATGATTTTGTAAATTATTACTGAACTTGGGAGGGACTAGAGAACATTATGCTGAGTGAACTCAGTCCCACAAGGACAAATGTTTTCTAAAACAATTAATGTAGAATGAATATAAGGATCCAAGGGGGTGAGGGGTGGAAGCAGAGGGATGAAGATGTGCAGGGGGAGGGGGAGATTAATCATGGGGTTGTACAACTTGATGAGTGGAAGGGTGAGGGAAATTGGAAGAATCTGCTCTGGAAAACAATGTATTAGAATTTTGTAAATAAACTAGTATAACAATAATAATGATAATAATAATAAAATTCATAGAAATCACTTCATTCATCTTTATCTTTACTGGCTGAGTATTATACTGAACAATAGTTATATTAACAGGTCTTCTTTGTGTGCCTTTGGCTGTTGTCCTATCACTCACAGTATTACACTTCTGGATAGATCTTAAAATGCTTGCCCCCTCCCATGATTGGTATTTTATTTGTTGTTTCCAAGCCCAGTATAGAGACATTGTGAACAACCTGTATACAATGCTTAATGTTGTTGTTGTTGTATGTGCCCTCAAGTTACCTGTGACTCATACTGACCCTATGCACAACAGTTCTGAATTCTGTCCTTTTCTGAGCCAGTCTCACTGTCTCCAACACACCTACCACTTCTACCCCAGTTACTGTGTCAATCTCTCTCATCCAGGGTCTTCTTCTCCTGTGCTGTCCTTCCACCCTTCTCAAAGGACTGGTCTCTCCTGCCAAAATGCCCAAAGTATATGAGATGGAGATTCAAAATCTTTGCCTCCAAGAAGCAATTTAGTTTCACCCTTTCCAGACAAACCTGCGTTTTCTCTTGACCATCCATGGAGTGTTCAACACTCTTCTCCAACACTATGACTCAGTGGCATTGATCCTTCTTCTGTCATCCTTAGTCATTGTTCAGGTCTCTGATATATAGCAAGTAATTGCAAAGACCATGGCCTGGATCAGGTACACCTTAGGTTCTATTGTTGTTGTTGTTGTTGTTGTTGTTGTTGTTGCTATTGTTGCCAACAAGTCAAGCATAACGACTCCATGAGCAAAAGACTAGAGTTTCCAGAGGCATGTGGTTCAGGAAGTGGATGCCATTCCTTCTTCAAAACCTGTTTTACAACTGGGAGCTCCACCAAACACTGTCCATATTGGGAAACCATTATGGGGTTTGATACACCATTGGCACAAGGTTCAACATCATAGCAAATCCAGGTTACTTCATACAGTACATTGACAAAGAGTGATGTACAAAGTGGAAGAGTGTTCCTCCAAATATAACAACAGTAGTCTCGGTTAGCAGTGGTTAAATGTCATCAAGTCACATATGACTTAGAGTAAGTTTTGCACAAAAGACCTGAACTCTGTTCTATGATTAACATTCTTTATAGAACTTAGAGAGTTTGTAGAGATTCCAGAGGCATACTTGAATAATTTATCTTTACCACTCTGGAGAGCAGATTTTCCAAATGCAATTTGCCATTTGATTTCTTAATTACTGGTGCCAAGAATGTTGACTGTGGAACCGAGCAAGCTGAAATTGTTAACAATCATAATCTCCTCTCCATCTATAATTGGTCCAGTGGTGAGAATCTTTGTTTTCTTCATGTTGAGCTTCAGTGTATGTTGAAGACTGTAGTTCTTGATCTATTGTAGTACTTCAGGCTACAATGGTAATGAAGGAAGAAGTTCAAGCTGTTCTGAAGGAACAGGCAAAAAACAAACAAAAAAACCAACAACAACAGGAATTGATGGAATATCAATTGATATGTTTCAACAAACAGATGCTGCCCTGGACACAGTCACCAAACTGTGCCAAGCATTCTGGAGAACAGCTACCTGGCCAACTGACTAGAAGAAACCCGTATTTATTTCCATTCCAAAAAAGGTGATCCAACAGAGTGTACAAATTATAAAACAATATTACTAATATCACATGTAAGCAAAATCCTGCTGAAGATTATCCATAAAACAACCAGAATAGTACATCAACAGAGAACTACCAGAAATACAGGCTGGATTTAGTAAAGGTCATGGCACTAGGAACATCCTAGGCAATTTCAGATAGATCATGGCTGAGAAAAGAGAGTTCTTAAAGTAAGTACCAAAAATTTTAAAAGCCATGTGATTATAATTCTTTTCTAAATTTCAAAGATTTTCCAACTTTAAAATTGGAGGAAATTTTTCATTAAGAAGAAAGTGAGTACCAATATATTCGATTGTTGATAAGCTGTCCCATTATTAAGTCTACTAACTCACAATTTATTATCACACACACTTCACACTCAAATTTTCAACCATCACAGCACATAGCCAAGTTATTGGAGAACTGGACTTCCAAGACCAAAGATGTTACAGAATCCACTCAGTTCTGACAGGGAGGAATCCATGAGGAGAGGGTAATGATCTTTTTAAAATAAGTTTACTAAACAATGTTCTAAATTATGTATCTAAAAAAAAACATGGAAAATAGACTTGGTTTAAAAATGTTCAAGTCATAAATGAATGACTATAAGTCTATATTGGGATTAAGTGTGCTCTGTATTATGGGATATAAAAACCACTTCCCTCACATGTGGAAAGGACACCCAAAGCCCCCCACGACTTTAATATCCCGTATTTTCTGGATAAACAAAAAAAACCTATCAGCAAGTGCTCTTCTTGTTGTGTTGTTGTTAGGGGTCATGGCATCTAGTATGATGAACATTTCTATGGACAACAGATTTGAACCTTATCCTATCCTGTGCCAGAACAAACTGGGGAGGAGGGTGGAGAGAATGGTGCAGCAATGAAGGAGTGAAAGCCCAGAATCCCTGTGAATGTTCATTGAAACTAATAAAATTTAATAATAATAATTTAAAAAAATGGCAACAGAGTAAGAAGGGTCCCAGGTGCAACACTGCTCCACAGAGAGTCTGCTTTAAGTGTGGTCTGGATGGCCACTGGGCCAGGGTGTGCCCACAGCCACGACAGCCAACCAAGCCATGCCCAGTCTGAAATAAACAAAACAAAACAAAACAGGTCATTGGTGAAGTGACTACCCAACTGTGGCTCGGTCACTCACTGTGCATGGATACAGCAAGCTACCATCCACCATGAGGCAGTCCTGCCCCTGGAACTCCTGGATCTCATGGAGGAAGATTGACAAAGCCCAGCCTTGGGGACCCCTATCATCCCTGCTGAGCCTTAGATAACCATTTTGGTATTGGATAAGTCTATATCTTTTTTAATAGACACGGGGGTTACCTTTTCCCATCCTCTCCAACTTTTCTGGTGCTACTACTCCTTCCCAGGTCATGGTCATGAGGATTGATGGCAAATCCACTTGCCCACATCAAACTCCTCCTTTGTCCTGTACACTTGACAATACAACTTTCACACACTCTTTCCTAGTTATGCCTTCCTGCCCCATCACCGTTAGGTCGAGACAGTTTGCAATTACTCCAACAACCATCTCTATACCTCATATGTTGCCTCCCTCTACAAATGTCTCCTTCCTGCTTCGTCTCATCTCTCACCTGTCTATCACTGATTTCTTTTTCTGTTCCTATCTAGACCATTCTTCACTTCTAGCAGTATTCCTCCCTTCAGCTTTCAACTATACCATACAAACCACAATTCATCTTCCAGGAAGTCCCTTGCACTCTGTTTCCTTGTTCCATCCTGATACAGATGCCAGCTTTGCTCATTGCTATACTTCATCCTCCTCTTCCTCAGTTACCTGTAACACTATGACAGCTGTTGTTGTTGTTGTTGTTGTTGTT
>NW_006399761.1:30762648-30770127 GCF_000299155.1 Elephantulus edwardii
GAGTCCATGTTTTCCAACTACTGAATCAATTTTTTTGTTTCTGACTTTTGCATTCCAGTCACCCATTATATCCACTCTCCCTGGAGGATTCTTCTGCTGAAACTTCACTCTCTGTAAATAAATTAATACATCATCCTCATTCCCCTGTGTTCCAACTATATCTGTACCTCAGCTCATGATGTATGGACATGAAGGACTCTCATTCCTCTGTGACTCACTGTACAATTACTGCTCTACATGAGCAGTATTCCGTCCAGTACTGGTAGGGCTATCCTTAGCATCCTTTCTGGTTTCTGCAAGTGTAGGTGGCTGTCATCTAGGCCTCTCCCTAATTACCTCAGCAAATTTAAAACAACAACTACAAGTAGCTGTAGATGACTCAGCCAATTTTTTGGCCTCTTTGCAGCAACAAATCACTTCTCTTGCTCAGGTAGTCTTATATAACAGAAAAGCTCTGGACTTTTTACAGCTGAAAAAGGAGACTCATGTATCTTACTTAATGAACAATGCTGCTATTATATCAATGAAAGTGATGTAGTAGAGGAAAACCTACATACTTTATACAAACTCAAAGAAGAGCTAAAAAAGGGAAGGGGCCCGACAAATACACAACTAGAGTGGTGGCAAACTCCACTATTTACCTGGTTAGCCCCAGTTCTTGGTCCTATCCTAATAGCCTGCTCAGCATTAATGGTCACGCCCTTTTTTAAAAGTTTTTACAGAATCACATCCAGGAAATCTCTCGACTTGCAGTAAATCAAATGCTGCTACACCCATATTCCCAGCTCCTGAGTGAACATCCTCTCAGCCCACCAGCCAGCCCCATTCACGACCCCTGTTCAGCAGAAAGTAACCAGAGAGACTACATCACCCCTATATAACCAAAAAGGCTGGAATGAAGGCCACCTGGGAGCTGGGCAACATTCCACCCTAACTGCACCTTCTGAGAGAAATTCCAATCTGCATGGTGAATTAGAAAAGAGCACAACCACTAAATCACACTTACTTAACCGTCAGCAATGGCATAACTCACCTAAAGGGATGGAATGACTCCATATTTGGGAACTAACAAAGGGCATCTAATCAATGTTCTCCACAGAAAGCTGACCACCCTACCCCCAACCCCTAGCCATAAAATTTGGCCTGTAATCTCCTCATTTGCAACTTTGCTGCCTGACCCTGCCTTTCTCTGGCCTCAGAAAGTAAATCTGCCTTAGAGCCACTAATAAACTTCTTTGTTTCACTTCACCCTTTTCTCTACGCCTTTTTTGCCTTACAGTGTCCACTTTTACAGGTGACTTAGCTGACAACCTCACTGATCTTCTTGTGGGCTTCTCCTTCACTACCCCACCAACCAAGATGACCTTCCTTTTGAGCATCCTGGCGGCAAGGAGGGTACATGCCTGGTGCCTGCGGGCCATGGAGCACAGAGAACCTTCATAAGGCTGGATTGTCTGATCACTGCCTCTCTGCCTACCAACTAAGCTGCTGGACTTGAAATGCTTTTTAACTGATGAATGTGAATCATTGCTTTTCAATTTGTCATTCCACACAGTAGATCATATGATTGCCTCATTCAAAATGGCCAATATTAGTCCATCTCAACTCATTAATGTCTAGGGTGCTGATCTTTATGCATTCCATTTCATTTATTATTATTTATACCATCATTCACATACATCGTTACATTCATGTACATTTAGTTTTATACATCATTTCTGTACATTGTATTTTGTGTGTGAGTTTCTTTTTTTCTCTTTTTTTTGTTTATTCTGATTTATTTACAAAGTTTGAATACATTGTTTTTCACAAAATATCCTTTGCATTGCATTCACCCCGCCCACCCATCTATGGTTAACAACCTAACTTCCAATTGTCCTGGATTCATGCTTCTAAACATTCTGTGTTCCAGTTATTAATGGATGTTTTGTAGCTGTTTCTTCTCACTTTGAGTCTTGTCCCACCAGCACACAGAGCTCCTTTGGTTGATGAAAGCTTTCTTCCACCGTCCTCCTTAAACTTGACTTTGAGGAGGTGTCTTTCAAAGTCACATTTTGAGTGCCTTCCAATCTGACGGTATCACTTTCTGGGATTACATCCAACAGTGTTATCCCAATATTCGTAGGGTTTTTGAAGGTCTATTATTTCAGAAGTGATAGCCAGTTCTGCTTCTTAGTCTGTTTTAGTCTGGAAGTTCCACTGAAACCTGGCCACCATGGGTGCTCCTGCTGGTGTTTGAAATATTGGTGACAAAGCTTCCAGCATCACAGCACACAAGCCACCACAGTGCAAAAAACTGAGAGAGAATTAGTGGACTAGATTGCAACAGTAAGAACAGAAAATTTCTCATTATTGGACCAATAGGCAACATCATGTTGGTATTGTTGCTCTTGTGTACCATAGAGTCGGACCCAACCCAGACATCCCTCCAGTGGATTTTTAAAGGCAGTTAATTGCATGGAAGGAGATTGCTCATCCTTCTCCCACAAAGCAACTGATGGCCTCAAATGCCCTCCCTTTGGGATTGCAGTGCAGCTTCTTGCCACTAGGCCATCAGAGCTCCCTACACCACGATAAATGAAGAAAAGATTAAAGCTGCCAAGAATTTCATTTGACTTGGATCCACAATCAATGCCCATGGTAATAGCAGTCAAGAAATGAAAAAAATGTCTTGCATTACAGAAACTGTCATCAAAGACTTCCTCAAAGTATTAAACAGCAAATATGTCAGTATAAAGACGAAGGTGCACCTGATCCAAGCCATAGTACTTTTAATTGTTTCTTACACACCTAAAGTTAGATAGTGAATAAAGAAAATCAAAGAAAACAAATGTGTCTGAATTATGGTGTTGGAGAAGAGTACTTACTCCCCTATGTACTGCTGAAATAACAAAGTCTGACTTAGAGGAAGTACAACTGAGATGCTCTTTAGAGGAAAGGATAATAAACTTCATTTCATACTTTTGTCGTTTTGTTGTGGAGCTCCTTGTAAAGGGACATCATGCTTGGAAACGTGGAGGATCAGGAAAGGAGAGGAAGATCTTCAACCAGAAAGACTGACACAGTAACTGCAACAATGGGCTCAAATGTGTCAGAGATGATGAGGATGGCCCAGGACAGGACAAGATTCAGATCTGCTGTTTATAGAGTCACTATGAGTCACATTCACCTCAGTGGCACCTAACAAAAACTACAACCAGTAGCATACTCAGGGACTTCTTTGACACAGACACAGGAGAAGAAGCAGGACATTTAAACAAACACAGACTTTCAAAGCGTCTTGGGAACTGTCCTGGAAACACAGTTCCTCCCAGTCAGAGTCTTTTCTCACAAGTCCAGTGGAATATTATTATCCTCAAACAACTCATTTTATTGAGGATGTCTTGCCAGCAGATTGGAAGAGATTCATATATGTTCTCATTACCAATAAAGGGGATCCAACAGAATGTGGAATCTGTCAAACAATATCAATTTCACATGTAAGCAAAATACTGTTGAAGATCATTCAACAATGGCTAGAATAGTACATAGACAAGGAACTGCCAGAAGTTCAAGCAGGATTTAGAAGAGGCTGTGGCACCAGGGATATCATTGCTGATGTCAGGTGGACAGACCATGGCTGAAAGTAGAGAATACCAGAAGAATGTTCATTTGTACTTTATTGATTATGCAAAGCCATTTGACTGTGTAGATCATAACAAGCTGTGATAGACATCAAGAAGAAAAGACATTCCAGAGCACTTAATTGTGCCCACAAGAAACCTTTACCTTGAACACGAGGCTGTTGTGTGAACAGAGCAAGGAAACGCTGCATGGTTTAAAATTAAGAAGGGAGTGCATCAGAGTTGTATTCTCTCTCCATACCTATTCAATATATATGCTAAGATAATTATTTAAGAAGCACTATGAAAAGGAATATGGCATCAGGATCAGAAGAAGATTCATCAATAACCTGCATTATGCAGATGTCACAACCTTAGTTGTTGAAAGTGAGGACAACTTGAAGCACTTGTTGCAGAAGATCAAGGAATGCAGCCTTCTATACAGATTGCCACTCAACGTCAAAAAACAAATTACCACTGGACCAATAGAAACATCATGGTGGATGGAAAAGAGATTAAAACTGTCAACAACTTCATCTTACTTGATCCACAATTAACATCCTTGGTACCAGTGGTTAGAAAATCAGGAAATGTATTGCATTGGGAAAGTCTGCAATTAAGGAACTCTCCAACTTATTGAGGAATAATGTTGTCAGTTTGAGGACTAAGGTACATCTATCTGACTCAGGCCATGGTTTTTCTGATCACTTGCTATGTATCTGAGAGCTGGACAATGAATAGAGATGACAGAAGAACTGATGAATTTGAATTGTGATGTTGGAGAAGTCCCATAGACTGCAAAAAGAACAAATAAATATACCTTGGAGAAGGTGCACAGACTGATCTTTGAAAGGAAGGATGATGAAGCTTTACCTCATATATTTTGGTCATGTTGCTAGGAGGGGCTATTTCTCAGAGCATGATTCTTGGAAGAGTGGAGGAAAGGAGCAAAGGGAAGGAAGCCCCTCAACAGGGTGAATTGACAAGGTGACTGCCACAATGGGCGCTAGCTAGTGTGTCAGGAAGTGTGAAGATTGCAAGAACAAGATGGGGTGCAGATCCACTGTTCATCGGGTTGCTATGAGTCGTACTCAACTCAATGACACTTAACAATAACAACAACATTGCATTGAATGATTTCTGTGACACCCAAGAGGATCTGTTTTAAAAGAGACTAAGACTCAGCTTTTTTCTTTCATCAGCACAGGTTCCAACGATCCTCACCCTTTTGTGACTTACTCTTTGCAGGTGACTTGATGCTATAATTTTAACAGAAGTCCTAAGGAGCCTAGATTCTGGTATCTGCTTATTCTTCCCTATCTGAGCTAAAGGATCTCTCTATAATCTGTAACTTGAAGGAATTGCACTTCATCATATCTAAATCCTAAATATTTTCTGGTCTTAGTTTCTTTCATCCTCATTATTCAGTTTTGTCCTGCTTCTTCTCCTTTGTCTATGTCAAGAGTCCCTGGATGGTAGAAACTGGTAAGTAATCAATTATTAGCCAAAAGGCTGGTGGTCCAAATGTACCCAGAGGCACCTCACATGAAAAGCCCAGTACTTTATTTCTGGAAGATGACAGTCTTCAAAAGATCTGGTGTGAAAAACAACATATACAAACTTTATGAACTTTGTATATAAACAAGTATAAATTTTTTTAAAAAAAGAAAAAATGTATTTGAAAAAGCCAAAAATTTTTAAAAAATTAAAATTACCTCTTCTATTAAAAAAAACCCCAAACCATCAATTGTGAAGTTTTACTATGCACACATAGGGTTTCTAGGAGTTTGAATCAATTCCATGGAAACTAACACTGCGTGTCTCTGCCTTTATAATGCTCACCCCTACCTACAAACATCCTAAGTTCTAGTGGCTTAATGATAAGGAGACAGGCTACCAATCCAAAGGCACACAGTTTAAATCCACATGGTTCAAATCCACATGGCTCAAATCCAATATCTGCACCTCAAGATAAAGATGATCAAGATGATCAATCTTCTCTCATATGATTTTTTTGCTTCTTAAAACCTATTGGAGGGTCAGCTATGAGTTGATTCTGACTCTAATGTGCATTGTACTAGTATTTAACTCTGCCATTTTCTCAGTCATTACCCTTATTTCCACTTTTTACTCTATTTTATTTGTTGTTGTTGTGTACCATCACATTGGAACCAAACTGTAGCTGATCCTCCAGTGGGTTTTCAGGGGCAGTTAATTGCATGGGAGGATACTGTCCATACTTCTCCCATGAAGTAGCTGGTAGATTCAAAACTGCTTGCCTTCAGGATTGCAGCACAGCCTAATACCACTTTTTACCCCATTTTCTCTCTCTCTCTCTGTCTCTGCCTCTCCCTCTTTCCCTCCCACCCTCTCCCTCTCCCTCCCTCATCCTTTCCCTGTCTCCCTTTCCCCCTCTCTCCCCTCTCCTCTCTTCATGTATTTCTTCTCCTATATCTTATCAGAGAACTCTGATGGCTTAGTGATAAGAAATTGCACTGCCAATACAAAGTTGTGCGGTTCAAATTTACCATTTGGTCCATGGGAGAAAGATGTACAGTCTCCTCCCATGCCAAAAACAAAACAACAACAACAAAAAACTCCCTGATAACCCACTGGAAAGTCAGCTATGGGTCAGTTCCAGCTTGATGGTACACAACAACTTCTGTCTTATCAGCATGTTTGTATTCCTTCTTATCTAAAAGCAAAACCAGCAAACTTATCATTATCAAAACCAGCAAAACAGTACTATCTCTGTGCACCATTCTCTTAAACAATTTACCATCACACTACCATGGCAGGTGATACACAGTAAACACTGCTGTGTTGTCCTGTGCCAAGAGTGCCAGTTTCACAGGTGAAGCCATTTCCTTCCCAACCACCACCTTGGTACCAGAGCCAGTACTTGAGCTGCAGACTGTCTGGACCCACCTAACTATAACAGTTGCCTAGATAAAAAGGTTGCTAATTCACAGACCATCTCTCCCCCTAACTGAAGCAAATCTTCCTTTAGGTCAAAGGATCAGAGAGAAATTCAGGTAGGGTGACCTGCCCTTTCCTCATTTGGAACAGTGAGTTCCTGAGCCAAGGTTATCAGACCAAGGCCCCGCTAAGGCCCCGGCCATGAAAAACTCTACCACAGCAAAGACATGGAAGAAGCAGACAACCTCATACCCTGTACAAAACTAAAATAAGAAGTCACTCAAAAAAAGTGATAAAAGCACAAAACCAATGGATTTCCTGAAGCCAAATGTCTGATGGAACTTTTTAATACAGAATTCAAAAGAACAAAGATTGAGTATTTTCAATGGGTGAAAGACAAACTCAAAGAATTCTAGGGTTATGCATGTAAAACCCAAGAGAAACTTGAAACAATAACCCAAAATAATACAAATGAAACAAAAGAGGCATTAAAATTTCTGGAAAAATAAGAAACCACAATTCAAAATCTGAGGACCAATGTTTCACATGCTATCAACATGTTGGAAGGACACAGGAGCAGAGTTGAAAAGATGGAACACAGAGCCAGTGAAATAGAAGATAGAATTCTCAGCATTTAGCTGCTAGAATAAAAAGCAGAATCAAAAAGGAAAGAAAAATAAGAAAGCCTAAAAATAATGTGAGGCATCTCTCAGAGAAGTAGAACGTAATGGAGTTTGTATAACAAACAAGACCAGTCTTACAGGAAATATTAGGGGAAATCCTTCTTACAGAGATGCCACAGAAAGCAGGATGGACCAAAGTAACTAGCAACAACACAAAAAAGAACTCAACAAAACAATAACAGTAAAACCTTGCTTCTCAATAATTACACTGAATGTGAAAGGGTGTAAATGCACCAGCGAAGAAAAAAAGGAGTTACAGATTAGATTTAAAAAAA
>NW_006399761.1:30770312-30781315 GCF_000299155.1 Elephantulus edwardii
CAAAGGTTATTAGAACTGAAAAAATAGACACCACCACTATATTAGTAGGAGACTGCACTACACCACTCTCAAAAAAAAAACATAGAACTACCAGAAAGAAACTCAGCAAAGATGTTGAAGAATTAAACCACA
Organism: Elephantulus edwardii; assembly: GCF_000299155.1. Lineage (NCBI taxonomy): Eukaryota > Metazoa > Chordata > Mammalia > Macroscelidea > Macroscelididae > Elephantulus > Elephantulus edwardii. Next base: position 30,770,445 of record NW_006399761.1, read on the forward strand.
ATAAGCCAACTCAACCTCATGGAGATATAAATAGGCTAATGCATCCAAAAAAAAAAAGCCTATATAGTTTTTTCTCCAATATGCATGGAACATTGTCCAGAATAGCTCAGATTTTAGGTCACAAAACAAGTACCAATAAATTAAAAATCATAAAAATGATACAAAGCATTTTCTCAGACCACAATACTACAAATTTAGAAATTAATAACAAGAGGACAAAGGAGGAAAAGACGTACATTTGGAAGCTGAACAACACTCTGCTTGAACACAAATGGTAATAGGAGAAATTAAATGAAATAAAAAAGTTCTTAAAATAAATGACGATGAAAATACAACTTACCAAAACCTTTGGGGTAGTCATCTTATAGCAATAAGCAAACACATCAAAAGGGAAGAAAAAAATAATTGATTCATTAACCCAACATCTCCAACAAGTTGAAAAAAGAACATCAAGAAAACCTGACACCCTCAAAAGAAATGACATTATAAAACTTAGAGCAAAAATAAATGAAACAGAAAAAAAACAACAACAACAACTAATTCAAACCATCAACAAGACCAGGAGTTGGTTCTTCAAAAACGTCAATAAACTTGACCAACCACTAGCAAAACTAGCAAAGGAAAAGAAAAATAAAAGACACAAATAATCGAAATAATAAATGAAAGAGGCAATGTCACAACAGAGCCAACTAAAATAAAAAGGTTAAAAATGGAATATTATTAAAAACTATACTCAAACAAATTGAAAACCTAGAGGAAGTGGACAAATAATTGGAAACTCACAATCTACCTAAACTGACACAAATCAAAATAGAACACCTGAACAGGCTCACTACCAATAGATAGATAGATAGATAGATAGATAGATAGATAGATAGATAGATAGATAGATAGATAGATAAAAATAAATGAGCAGATATAAAACAACTTCCAAGGAGGGGAAAAAATGCCCTGGACCAGATGCTTTTACTAGTGACTTTTATCAAACATTCAGAGAAGAACTATCATCAATTCTATATAAAGTCTTTCAAAACTGAAAAAAAAAATTAAATTCTCCCAGATTTATTCTATGAAGCAAACATATCCTTCATGACAAAGTTAAGTAAAGACATCACCAAAATAGAAAAACTATAGGCCAATATCTCTAATGAATACAGATGCAGAAATCCTCAGTAAAATCCTGGCCAATAGAATCCAACAGTGCATCAGAAAAATAATTCACCAAGACCAAAAGGGATTCATAATAGTATGCAAGGATGGCTCAACATAAATAAAACAATCAGTGTAATTCATCATATTAACAAAGCAAAGATCAAGAACCACATAATCTTATCAATTGATACAGAAAATACTTTTGACAAAATCCAACACCCTTTCTTGATTAAAACACTCAACAAAATAGAAATAGAGGGGAATTTCCTCAACATAGTAAAAAGTACATATGCAAAGCCAAGAGCCAACATCATTCTCAGTGGAGAGATTAAAGGCTTCCCCTTCGAGAATAGGAATTAGGCAAGGATTCTCGTTATCATCTTTCTTATTCAATATTATACTGGAAGTCTTAGTGATAGCAATAAGTGGAGGAACTAAGAGGTATGTATATTGGCAAAGAGGAGGTAAAATTATTTCTATATGAAGATAGAAAACCCTACGGACTCAGAGAAAAATCTACTGGACATAGTTAACCAATTCAGCAAAATGGCAGGATACAAAATCAACATACAAAACTCAACTGGATTTCTCTACAGTGACAAAGAGAATACAGAATTGGAACTAAGAAAAACAATACCCATCACAATGGTTAATCATAAGATTAGATATTTTGTAGTAAATCTGACTAGAAACACCAAAAACTTATTTAGAGAAAATTACAAAACATTACTATAATAAACAAAAAGAGACCTGGAGAAATGGAAGGATATACCATGCTCTTGGATAGGAAGACTCAAGATAGTGAAAATGACAATTCTACCAAAGGCAATCTACAAGTTCAATGCAATCCCAAAACAAATACTAATTCCAATCTTCAATGAAATGGAAAAGGTAATTTCCAGTTTTATTGGGAATGAAGAGAGACCCCAAATAAGCAAAGCACTCCTTAAAAAGAAAAAACCAAGGTAGGAGGCATCTCACTCCCTGATCCCAAGTTTTACTACACAGCCGCAATTGTCAAGACAGTGTGGCTCTGGTACAGTGATCAATGGAATAGAATTAAGAACTCAGAAATCAACTCATCTTTCCTATGGTCAACTGATTTTTAACAAGGGGACAAAATCAGTTAAGTGAAGATATGAAAGCCTCTTTAACAAATGATGTTGGCAAAATTGGAAAACTATCTGTAGAAAACTCAAACAAGATCCACACCCCACAACATACACAAAAAACCAATGCAAAGTGGCTCAAGGACCTAAGAGTAAAACCAAGAACTATAAACAGCATCAGAAAAGTACTTGGAAGAGCTCTAGGAGCTCTAATCATAATATGACAGTATTCCAAGTCACTTGAAAAACCTACAACCAGGAAATAATAAAATAGATGAAAGGGACCTTCTAAGAGTCAAATCCCTATGCACATTTAAAAAATCTTCAACAGGGATAAGGGACTCATATCTAAAATTTCTAGAATATACTCCAGCACCTCAACAAGGAAAAGATAAACAATCCAGTCACAAAATGGACACAGGATATGAACAGACACTTCACCAAGTAAGACATTCAAACAGCAAACAAACACATGAAGAAATGTTCAAAATCCCTATCTCTCAGAGAGATGCAAATAAAAACAACTATGAGAGGTGAGGATAGGTTGGGGGAGGCAGATAAGGTTAATCATAGGGTCACACAACTTGATGGGTGGAGAGTGGGGTGGGTAAAGGAAATGGGAAAGATCCAGTGTGAAAAATAATGTATACAAACTTTGTAAGTAAACCAGTATAAAATAAAAATTTTATTAAAAAAATACAATTGGGAAAATGGCAACAAGGGATAAAAAGAAAACCAACAAAACAAAACTATGAGATATCATCTCATCCCAGTGACAATAGCAAGTTCAACAAAGCAGCAAATAATAAATGCTGGTGAGGTGTAGAGACTAGAACCCTTATTCACTGCTAGTGTGAACGTAAAATGGTACAACTATGGAAGGTGATAATGCACTTTCTCAAAAAGATGGAAATAGAAATGCCATTAGACCTAGCAATTCCACTACTAGAAATATACCCTAAAGAAATCAGAGGTTCCACCCAAACAGATATATGTACACCCATGTTTATTGCCGCATTATTCACAATAGCAAAAAAAAAAAAAAATGGAAGTAGCCCAAGTGTCCATCAACTAGTAAATAGATAGAAAAACTATGGTATATTCACACAATGGAATACTATACAGCACTGAAAAACAAGAAACTCATAAAATATTACACAACGTGGGAGAGTCTGAAGGACATTATCCTGAGTGAAATATCTCAGCCACAAAAAGACAAATACTGCATAATGCCATTGTAACAAAACAGGACTGACATAGGGGTGGGAGGAATCTAAGAAAAGAGGGGACAAATAGTGCATTGGAACAGATAAGGAAAGATCTGTTAAAAGGAATATATGATTAGGTATTATTTTTGTATGACAACAGTCCAGAATAAGAAATGCATAGCAAAGTGGATTGGGGGAGGTTTGTGGGGGGAGGCAGGAAATTATGCAACAAAGAATGATTTTTTTTTAAGTGAACTGGGGGTAGGGAGGAAAATGTGCAACAATAAATGAATGAAAATTCAAAAATAAAAATTGTTTACCATCAAACCTCTTCACGGAATAATCTCCACAGTTGCCTCCAGCTAGTTCTTTACCATTTACTTTCTCAATACTTGGCACCCAGTCTGTTGCTAGTCAGTCTCCTCTCACAAGATTTACTAGTAGTTGCTTCATCTTCAGGGCTTTCCTTCCAAGACCCCACCTAACACAGATCAAATTACCACCCAACATTAATCTTTGGCTTCTGCTCTGATACTTGATGGGAATGCATGACTCACACACTTAATCTCTAGCAAAGGGTTGTCCAACACATTTGTGTTCTTCCTAGAGCATGCTTCTTCACATCTTGCCATCTGAAAAGCTGAGTGTTTTCCAAAACATGGAAGGCCATTTCCATTTCCTTTTTACTTAATGGTTTCTTCCTCAATTAGTTCATTCCTCTTGCATTTTTCTAGAAATAGCAAGGAGAAACAAAGCCGCATCTTCCACACTTTGCCTGGAAACCTCAGCTAAGTATCCAAGTTCTTTGCTTAATGATGGGCAGGTGATCTATTAAAGCAATGTTCCTGGAACAAGCAGAACAGGGAGTAGCAAACAGGGCAGAACAGGGTAGAAGAAGCCAAGCAAAGATTCACAAGAAAAACTGCAGGATATATATTACACTTAAAACTTAAGTGTACCAACTTGAGAAAAGGAGTGAGTTTCAGACTCTAGCCATATTCAGCAGAGGAACATGTTAATTCCAGGCACTTCCTCTCTCTAGGCTTGCCAGTAAAACTACTTCAGTAGCCCAAAGCCAAGCTTCAGAAGAGTCACAGATGTATACAAATTGAGCCAAAATCATGCAGAGGTGGGACAAAGCACCTCCAGAAATAGTAAACAAGATCCAAGAGAAACTAGCAGGGCACTAGCAACTTCCACTCCACATGCTTTTTCCATACTTCTGAGCTCTTGACAGTGTTGAACATGTGCCCTTTAAAACTCTTCTTCCTTTGGTTTTGCATTTCACACTATTCTTCATCCATATTTCACTTCATTTTTTAAAGGTACACAAGCTCTCCTCCAGTAGAAAGAGGCCGTCCTTGTGCTTGTCTTCCCATTAGCTCCTTTTATGCATGCTTTGTCTCCCCTTCCCTCCCATCTACATCATATTTCTTCTTCATTTTTGCCATTGAATGATGTTATTTACTTTCAAAATATTATATTATATATTTTCTTCTATGATTTAGCTTACCTTTTTTTACTTCCCTGGTCATATTCCTGAGCTAAAATCCAAGGAAATACTTTTTTTACTTCCATCATTTATTTGTCCTCATTCTACCTGAATCTCTCATATATTTTATTTTATTCCTGTGTTGTTGGGTTTTGTTTTGGTTTTTGAGGTTGTTTTATTTTTCTTTTTTTGTTACTTTTTTACCTTAGTTCAGGCCTTCACTGACTCTTGAGTAGACATTGGCAGTAACTTTTCAACTGGTCTTTCTGCTTCTTTCCACTCAAGGTCATTCTATGCTGCTTTTGTTTGTCATCAAGTTGGAACAAGCCCATAGTTGATTTTCCAGCCAGTTCTCAAAGGCAGTAAATTGCACAGGAAGATGATCATCCTTCTGCAGAGCAGTTGGTGGATTTAAAGCACTTGCATTTGGCATTCCTATACAGCTTCTGACCATTAGGCCACCAGAGCTCTTTATACTCACCGAGAAATTAATCTTCACAAATTAATACTGTGATCATGGTGGTTTTCTACCATCCTTCCTTCTTGAAGTCATTCACCCCATTCTTCCTAGAGATGTGACAGATTTCTCATGTTCATTTACCCTTAGTTATTACTCTTGCTACCTGCTGTCAGGTCAACTCATAATGACCTATGAACAATAGATCTGAACCCTGCCCTGTTCTGTGCCTTTCTCACTATCTCTGCTATACTTAAGCTCATTGCTGTAGTCACTGTATCAATCAATCTTGTCAGTGGTCTTCCTCTCTTATACTGACCCTCAACCTTTTTAAGCATAATGTCCTTTTCCAAGTACAAGCCCCTTCTAACAACACACTTAAGTATGAAAAGTCAAGTTTCACCATCCTCTCCTCCAAGGAGCATCCTGGTTGTACTTTCTCCAAGACATATTTATTTGTTCTATTGGGAGTCCATAGTATATTCAATTCTCTTCTCCAACACTACAGCTCAAAGAATCGATTCTTAGTCATTGTCCAACTATCAAAAAATAGCAAGTATTTCAAAAGACCATGGTTTGGATCAGGCGTACTTTAGTCTTTGACTGACATCATTGCTCTTCAACACTTTGGTGATGTATTTGATATCAGATTTTGACACATGTCTTTTGATATTCTGATTGCTGATACCAAGTGTGTTGATTGTGTATCCAATATGATGTCATTAACAGTTTCAATCTTTTCTACATCTATCATGACATTGCTTACTGACCCAGTGGTGAAGATTTTTGTCTTCTTGATGTTGAGATGCAATCTATATTGAAAGTTGTAGTCTTTGATCTCTAGTTTTTCTAATAAGTCCATTTTCTGAAACAATTTTCTCAACATAGAGATTTAACAGATATGGTGAAAGGATACAGCCTTGACTCTCATCTTTCTTGATTTTGAACAACGTGGTGTTCCCTTGCTCTGTTCAGGCAACTATTTCTTTGTCTAGATAGAGGTTTTGCATGAGCACCAATTAAATGTTTTGAGATTCTTTTTCCCTCTCAATGTTAAACATAGTTCATTATGAATCACACTGTCAAACACCTTTGCACAGTTCATAAAACACAGATAAACATCCTTCTGGTGTTTACTCTGCTTTCAGACAAGATCCATCTGACATTACTCTTTTCATAGCCTCTTCTGAATCCAGCTTGAATTTCTGGAAATTCTGTTGGTATATTTATTATTCTAGGACTTTAAAATAGTCTTCAGCAATATTTTGTTTGAGTGTGATATTATTGATTTTGTTCAGAAATTTCCAAATTTTGTTGAATGACCTTTTGAGGGAATGGATGCAAGTATTAATCTCGTCTAGTCAGTTGGCCAGATACTGCACCCTGCCAGAGGAAGCTAGATGCTGCCTACTTAACAATATCAGCATGTTCGATTGTATTTTTGGCTTGCTCTTAGGTGTATAACACTTATTTGTCAGCTCATTGTATCAGGGGAGTGATTTGCATGTTGTAGAGAGTTGGACAATGACCAAACAGGATAGAAGGAGAATTGATACCTTTGAGCTGTGGTGCTGGAGAAGAGTATTGAGAATACCATGGACTGCTAGGAAAACAAACAGATTTGTCCTGGAAAGGGTTAAACCGGATGGATCCTTGGAGGCAAGGATTCTGAGGCTCCGTCTAACATACTCTGGGCATGTTGTGAGGAGAGACTGGTCCTTGGAGAAGGACATCATGCTTGGGATGGTGGAGGGACGACGCAGAAGGGGAAGGCCCTCTATGAGGTGGATTGATTCAGTGACTGGAATAATCGGGTTGGGAGTGTCAGAGACAGTGCAATTGACACAGGACAGAGCAGAGTATAGGGCCGTTGTACATAGGGTCGCTATGAGTCGCAAGCAACTCGACGGCACATAACAACAACAACAAACAGTTTATTTTATAACTTAGCTTTGTGCATGCATGTTTGTTTATAATTTCCTCTTATAAATACAGCATTTGTCTGTCAGTTTGCTGTATTAGAGTGACTTGCTGGTTGCTGTGATGTTGGAAGCTATGCTACCAGCATTTCAAATACCAGCAGAGCCAACCATAGTGGACAGGTTTCAAAGGAGCTTCCAGATTAACATAGACTAAGAAGCAGGATTGGTCATCTACTTCTGAAACAGCAGGCTTTTGAAAACTCTATGAACAATAATCTTATGTTTTTAACACTTTAGAATTTAGGTAGAGCATTGTGACCAGATCTGCCCATTGGAATGTGCATAAAAGGACATCTTTTATTGCTGTGATGACCTTGGAAGACAAATATTGACATGTTAGATCTACATGGTTAAGAAGTCTGGGTCACTAGTTACCAGCCATCACCCTTCAGAAGGCCCTTAACCACATACGTGCTAGAAGGAAATCACTGTCATTTTTTGTGATTGGTTTCTTTTAACTGCAGTACAATCTGCCTAGTCATGAACAATACAGTAATTTTCCCAGCTTCCTCAAGATAAAGTCCAGGCAACTCACCACAGTATTTAAAATTCTCTAGAACTAGCACCCACATTTCTTTCTAGATTTTTCTCACCCTTATCTCAAACATCTTCTGCTTTATAAACACGTGGTCAATTACCCTTCATAATTAATTCTAACCCATATCTGCTTCCATGTCTCTCATCCACCAACACTTACAACTCTACTTCCACATTCAATCTATTCAATTTATACTCTCTATTCCAGATCTAAAACAGGAGTAGACAAACTATCACCCATGGACCAAAGCTGGCCTGATAACTGATTTTATAAATAAAGTCTTATTAGAAAACAGTCAAGTCAATTTGTTTACATATATCTATGGCAGAGTTAAGTAAACACACAAAACCATCTAGCCCATATATTCTGAAAAACTTACCGACTGATATTTATAGATAAGTTTGCCAACCTGTGCTTTAAAATATCTTTCCACACCTTTCCAAATTCCCCTACTACCTGAGGCCACTAACCACAAGGATTATTTCCACATTTGCATATCCACATGCTTTGTTGTGTCTCTCTTGTTGGTCAATATGCTTATGTGTCTCATATGCCCAATATCCACTTCTCACTTTAGTGCCAGAACTGTTGTTATTGTTGTTATGTGCTGTTCAGTTGGAACTAACTCACACCTGATCCTCTAGGAGGTTTTCAGAGACTGTAAATCAGTAGGAGGAGATTGCCCATGTTTCTCTTGCAAAGTAGCTGGTAGACTCAAACCACCTGTCTTTGCATTGCTTTGCGTTGCAACGAGGCCTCAAGAGTGCAAGAAATATCAGAACATATTTCTTATTTCCATTTAGATTCCCAGAGTGACCAGCATCTTGGGTGACTTGATGGCACACACAACAACATTTACAAGGTACACACAAGCTTATAATGAAACCATGCTTCTGAGGCACTTCTGTATGCAAGAAGAGCCTGCCCAGGCTAACCTTTCTACCTAAACACCAACACTAGTGAAGGCCAGCTGCCTCCACCTCTGTTACTGGACTTCGATTAAATAAGACCAGTACTCTGGCCACTCCAATCTAGAAGAAACCTAGGAAGGAAAATAGCTTGATAATTAAGCTGTTTCCTTCTTGTCAGTAAGACATTCTAGAAGCTTGTGTTTAAAATATGAAGAGCTGAGACAAACACTCCTTACTCACAAACCCATGAATCATTGTCCACCCTTCTCTCATTATCGGTGGAACATATGCAAAAAACTTTAACCTTACAAAAAGCCACCTCAACTTGCTCCCACAAACTCTCCTAATGCACAAAGAAAGATCCAAGCCCATGAAGACCAGACTGCCTAAAATGGGGTCCACAGTCCACTCACTATGTATAACATAACAATAGAAAGGGAGAGAGCATGTGCAAAATCTTATAGAGCAATTTGTCATTAGCAACAGTCCCAAAAGTCCATACTTTTGTAACTCTATAAAATCAATCTTTAATGGAGATAAGCTAAAAAAGCCTCATTTTCTTCAAGTAGGTATCAATCCATAGTTGCATGATCCATTGGATTTTTGGAGGCTGTAAATCACGAGGGATGAGTTAATCCTGTTTTTCTGGTATAGCTGCTGATGGAAACCATCAGAGATGGCCTGCCTTTTTGCTAGCAATGGAATTCCCTACAAAGGAGGACACCAGAAGTCCTAACAACCCGAAACACGGCAGAAACCACACCAGAGAGAACAGTATACTATCAGTCTGATGAACCCTCCACTCCCATTCGTGTAAGACCTAAGGAGATGATTCCCAATGTGCCAAACTTTGACATTTTGTTTTCTGACTTTCCTTCTGCCCACAGGAAGCTCATGTGGTGAAACAAGGTGATAAAAAGATCAAAGGTCCAAATGCACTCACTCGTCACTCCTGTATCGCTACCACAGTTGCTCAGAGCAAATGAGAAAGGTATTTTTGTACAGAAAAGATGATTTCTCTATTCACTAGGAGTCCCACATTTGGCTGCTAACAGAGGTTGGGAGTCCACCCAGAGGAACCTTGGAAGATGCTTGTCTCCTGAAAACATAGCCAAGACACCAGGGGGCACAGTTCTCTCTGACACATGGAGTTGCCATGAGTCAGAATCCACTTGACAGCAATCAATCTGTATTGAGTTAGAATAATCTGGCAAAAGCAAGGAAAATAAAACAAGGGAGGTGGTAGGAGGAGAATTTTTCTGAGGGAGTGGGTGGATCACAGGGTCTTCAAATATCAATGTCTATTTCTAGCACAGAGAGAAGAACCTTCACCTGGGCCCCTCAACACAAATAAAGGCTGCCTCAGCCACTGTAACATTTCCAAACCTATGTTCATCCCTAGTCCATGAGACTTGAAAGGGGGATTTTTCTGAAAATTTTCCACCTGATTTATTCCAAGTCCAAATCACTCTCTCAAGGGGAACTAGGGAGGAAGAAAATGGATTATTGAAAAAAGATTAATCATCCAGGGTCTACAAATGAAACTAGCCTGGAAAATAGGAATCAGTAGCAGACAAGGCATTTAACTGGTTATGGTTAACACTGAAAAGAATGGTTTTCCCAGCATACTTAATTATGCTCATGCAAAATCTAAATCTAGACCAAGAAGCGATTGTCTGAACAGAGCAAAGAAACATTACATGGTTTAAAATAAAGAAGTGTTTCAGGGTTGTATTTTTTCTCCATACCTATTCAGTCTGTATGCTGAGCAAATAGTTAAAAGCTGGACTCTATGAAGCAGAATGTGGCATTCGAATTGGAGGAAGACTCATTAACAACCTGATTATGCAGATGACATAACTTTGCTTTTTGAAAGTGAAGACGATATGAAGCACCTGCTGCAGAAGACCAAAGACTACCGTGTTTGGTATGAATTGCATGTCAACATTGAGAAGATAAAGGTCTTCACCACAGGAGCAACAGTCAACATTATGATAGACAGAGAAAAGATTAAAACTGTCA
>NW_006399761.1:30782485-30785653 GCF_000299155.1 Elephantulus edwardii
CATGGCCAAGTGTTGTTGAGTAGAATATGACTCAAAGTAAACTTTGCACAAAAGACCTGAACTCTGTTCTATGATTAACATCGTTTCTGTACATTTATAAAAGAGTTTGTAGAGTTTCCAGAGGCATCTAGTTTAGGAAGTGGATGCCACTCCTGCTTCCCAACATGAATCAATCTGGAAGCTCATCCAACTACTGCATATAATGGGTAACCATTATGGTATTTGACACCGTTATAGGATAGTGTTCAGTATCACAGCAACTCCAAGTTGTTCAGTACAGCAAAGACAAATGATTGCTGTCTTTTAAAGAGTTTTCTTCTAAAATTAATTTTTTTTTAATCCTACAGATTTTAAAGCCACACCATTGGACAGGGCTCTGCCCTTACCCTTAGTCTAAGGCTTAAGAGCCACCCACTTTTGAGGGGGAGGAAAAGAACAGGTAAAACATCACAAAATGGACCCCAGAAACTTCCCTTGCCTGACTGCCATCAAGACTAAACCACCATCGAGACGACCGCCAGCCACCAGCCGACTTCCAGAATGGAGGGAGACTCCAAGTCTCCAGGCAGTAAATCACACAGAAGATTGCCCATCCTCTCACAGAGCAGCTGGCAGATTTGAACCACTCATCCTTAGGATTGCAGTGCAACTTCTTGCAGCTAGTCCATCAGATATGTCTTGGAAAAAGTACAGCCTGAGTACTCCTTGGAGGCAAAGATGGTTAAATCCTCTTTCATACTTCTAACATGTAGGTAGGCAAGGCTATTCCTTGAGAAGAGACACCATGCTTGGAAAGAAAGAGGGAAAACCCTCAATGTGATGGAGTGACAGGGTGAGATTTCAGCAGTGGGCTCTAGTGTATCAGAGATGGTAAGGATGGCACAGGACAGGACAGGGTTCAGGTCTATTGTTCATAAGGTGCTATGAGTCATATTCATTTCAAGGACACTTAACAACAATGGCCTAATGGGTAAGGAGTTGTGCTGCTAACCCAAAGACAGGTAGTTCAAATCCACTAGCTGTTCCATGGGCGAAAGATGACCATCTTCTCTTGTGCTATTTTACAGCCTCCTAGGGTCAGCTATGAGTTAGTGCAGGATCAATGACAATGAGCTTTAAAAAAAAAAAATAAAATTAAAAACCAGGCAAGATTTGACATAAAGTCTCACCACAAGCAGGAGTAGAGTGAGAATCTATTGTTTAAACTGAAATGCAGATGTTGTTAGTACTTGTTAACGACCGTTTGTTGGCTCACAAGCTGTTAACACTCAAACTGGTCAGTTAAGTAGAGTCATTACTTATTTCAATCCAAAATTTATTAGAATGCCTATTTGATGATTTAAGTGAAGAGCAGCCCTCATGGCTACACACCTCTTGTATTCCAGAAGACCCAAGCCAGACTTCTAGCCACTTCCTTTGGATAAGTAATACTAACGACCACTCTATTGCATCAATTACTGATTTCCTTCAGAAACTATGTTAGATGAGTTCTGATTGACAACTTGAGCTTTATGAGGACAACTTGAGTCTCCATTACTCTGTAGGACCATGTGGCTAACTGGCTCTTATCTGTATTCCTCACAAGTTCACGAGGGTCCTCATTACTACTAGAAAGACTTTTATTAAACCCAAACTTTTCAGCCTTTTTCCAAATTATACAAAAATAAAGGAGAGGAAATTGAGGATTCACCACCATGACACAAATTTAGGAAAATGTGGTAGTTGGTGAGTCATGGTAAACAGTTGTGGGTAGAATGATTTTGCATTTGGCTGTCTCAGAATGGTGACAAAAAGGTGACCTCTTGATATTTAAATTCTCAGAGAAAAATCTTTCAATTACACCTCAATTCACCTTCATGTGTGGATTATTTGAAATAAACTCTGTGGTGGAGCAATGAAATTTCCAGACCTCTGCAAATCTGGCTTGACAAATCCTGTATCTTCTTGTGGAGAAAGTCAACCAGAAGTGCACCTTGTGCGCCTCAGAGGAAGCACGTGGAGAAGTGTGTTTCCTCATATGTCTGCATCCTTGGGGACTTAAGCCACCAGATTTAGGAAAGAAAAACATGCCGTTAAAAGGTAATTTCACATAAATAATGGATAATTCTTTGGTAGAAGTATGTACAATGTGTTATTTGAGACATGCTTAGAAATACACGTTGTTTATTAAAGATTCAGATTTACCTGACAATAGTGTCCTATTTACCAGGACACAGCTGGAGGAAATCTCTCTATGTGCAGTGATCCTCCACAATGTTGGGCCATCCAAAGCCCCCGGGAAAAGTGAAGATGATTGTGACCAGGCAGTCTGTTTTATATAACTAATTAATACAGGGGGTTGTGTTCTAGCACGTCTATGCAGTTCATGAGGTTAAAGAACCAGGAAAAAACCCGCCCGTTGCCACTAGGTCAAGTCTGATTGATGACTACCTATAGGGCAAAGTGAACAAAACACTTCCCTGAGTGTGCACACTCTCACACTCACACACACACAGAGGATTTCTGAGGTGGACATCGTCACGGGAGCCGACTGCCTCATCTTTCTTTTATTGAGCAGCTGGTCAGTTTGAATAGCTGACCGTGAAGTTAGTAGACCAGCACTTAATCCACTACACCATCAGGACTACTGAAACCATGGAGAAAACAGTGCTAACTGGTGAACTAATCTCCAACAAAGGTTGGACACAGAGGGCTCAGTGGAGCCCTGATTCATTCATCACATCCGTGAACATTGCTCACTCCTGTGCCATCCTCTGGGCTCCCCTCACAAGCCAGGATATTCGTGACTTTTACCCTTGGGGTACCAAAGCACAGCAGGGGCAGGAGACCAGACCTGAAGAGGGAGAGCATGCATGGCCGGTCTTCCGTGTGCCGGGCATCTCTCCAGTGCTTTATATCTATTTTCTCACTGAACACATCCAGCAACCTGTCCATATAGGCACCACTATGCCACTTGACAGATGAGGAAATTCAGGATCTGGAAGCTCATGCCGGAGAACATATTGAGGCCCAGGTCAGTCAGTGCTCTTTGCAATATAAGTTCATATCCATAAAGGAAGGATCAAGAAATTGGAACTAGTTCAGTGTGGGAAACTGACAAACCAGGTATGAGGCACCACTATCTCACTCTGCAACCTCGGGCTAATTATTTAACTTTTCTGTGTCCCA
>NW_006399761.1:30785753-30786686 GCF_000299155.1 Elephantulus edwardii
GTATGAATTGCATGTCAACATTGAGAAGATAAAGGTCTTCACCACAGGAGCAACAGTCAACATTATGATAGACAGAGAAAAGATTAAAACTGTCAATGATTTCCTCTTGCTTGGATCAACAATCAATACCCTTAGTACCAGCAGTCATAAAAACATGAGACAGATTTCACTGGGCAAATCTGCTGTCAGAGACCTCTTCAAAATGTTGAGGAGCAATGACATCAGTTTAAAGACTAAGTTGCACCTAACTTAGGTCATAGTCTTCTCAATCACTTGCTACATATCAGAGAGCTGGACAATGAATAAGGATGACAGAAAAAAAATTATGCCTTTGAGTTGGGGTGCTAAAGAAGAGTACTGAATATCCCATGGACCACCAACAGGACAAACAGATGTTGTTGTGTGCCATCGAGTCATAATCACAGTCATTGTCATTTCCAGTCATAGTTATTTTGTTGTTGTTGTTGTTGTTGTTGATTACCGTCGAGGTGAGGTTTACTCATAGTGACTCTATAAACAAAAGACCTAATGCCTTTCCATACCTATCATTGTTTCTCCAAGTTCACAGAGTTTCCAGAGGCATGTGGTTTAGGAAGTGGATGCCACTCCTGCTTCCCAACCTGTTTTACAACTGGGAGCTCCATCAAACATTGTCTACCTGGGAAACCATTCTGGTATGGATAATAACCCAAAGCATCATAGCAAACCCAGGTTACCTCATATAGCACATTGACCAAGAATGATGTGCAAAGTGGAAAAATGTTTCTCCATATATAATAGCATTAATGTCATTTGTTATTGTTGTTGTTGTTATGTGCCGTTGAGTCGCCTGCGACTTATAGCGACCCTATGTACAATAGCCCTAAACTCCGCTCTGTCCTGTGCCAATCGCACTGTCTCTGACACTCCCATCCCGATTATCCCAGTCACTGA
>NW_006399761.1:30790166-30794417 GCF_000299155.1 Elephantulus edwardii
GTATGAATTGCATGTCAACATTGAGAAGATAAAGGTCTTCACCACAGGAGCAACAGTCAACATTATGATAGACAGAGAAAAGATTAAAACTGTCAGGTCAGTCAGTGCTCTTTGCAATATAAGTTCATATCCATAAAGGAAGGATCAAGAAATTGGAACTAGTTCAGTGTGGGAAACTGACAAACCAGGTATGAGGCACCACTATCTCACTCTGCAACCTCGGGCTAATTATTTAACTTTTCTGTGTCCCAAGGTCCCTAGCAAGGGCCATCTCTTACACAGAAAATAAAGAAAAGCTTCAAAATGGAATGTGAAAGAAAGTGCCACCGAGGTCAAAGCAATAAGGCATCAACAGAAGACAAATCTCTTCTCAAACTCAGTCTCAGGGAGTGAGGTTCCATTTGTTCCTGAGCACGTCCACTATAGGCCTATGTGGTGGTGTTGTTGTTGTTGTTGTTGTTGTTATTGTTGTTGTTTTATTGTTTATCCTTGAGTCAGAACCAATCCACAGCTGACCCTCTAGTGAGTTTTCAGAACCAGCAAATTGCTGGAGGAGATTGCCCATCTTTCTCCTCTAGAGCAGCTGGTAGATTTGAGCCATTTACTTTTTGAGCTGGCAGTTCAATTCTTTACCTCTAAGCTGTCAATGCTCCCTATAGGCCTCTGAGAAGTGGTTATTACTGTCAGCTGCAGGCAGGTCAGCCCCCGCTCACGCAGATTCCAAGAACAAAGGAGTGAAATATTGCACAGTCTGACCACTTCCACAATCAGTTGCAAATCGAAATACTTCAGTCCACAGAGTTTTCGCTGACTGCTTTTTCAGGATCTCTTGGCCTTTCTTCCTGATCTGGAAAATCCTCTGAAACCTAGTGGCTGAGTCTCCACTTAATCCTCATTACAGGCTCCTCACAGGGAGCCCTTTCTATGTCTAGACATCCAGAGTCTGCCTCAAAAGCTCATATTTTAGTAGTGGGAGAACAGTGAGAGTTCATGGGGGAAAGAGAAATAAGCACTTGAGGTTTTATAAGGGTAAGCATATCAAATTTATAGTTTAAATAGGGAGCTCTGGTGGCCTAATGGCAAGAAGCTGTGCTATAATCCTGAAGGCATGCGGTTCAAGTCCATCAGCTGCTCGGTGGGAGGATGGACAATCTCCTCTCGTCCAATTAACTTCCTCAGAAAACCCACCAGAGGGCCAGAAATTACTTGCCAATACACAACAACAACAAAACCAAACTAGCTCTACCCAAAGTGCCCACTACCTCTAGCCCAGAACACATTTTCCTCATCTGTAAAATGGTCCTCAAGTTCTTCTGAGGATTGAGATAATGCCTTTAAAATGCGTGTTGCCATGCCTGGCATACAGAACTCAGTATATATTAACTCAAAAACTTGAACTCAGTGCCATTGAGTTGGAAAAGTCTCATAGTTAATGTCCTCAGCAAGTGTTCAGAGGCTGCACAAAGGAGATTGCTCATCTTCCTCCCACAGAGCAGCTGGTAGAGTCTAACCCTTCAATTTTAATGCTTGGCAGTGCAACTTTCTACCCACAAGGACACCAGAGGTGGTGTGATTGTCAGAAGTTTCTTCTTACCAAATTGTGAGTCCCTTAATAACAAGGATTGTACAGCACTGTCTAGCAGCTCTAGTGGTTAGTAGTAACATGTTGGTCTGCAAACCAAAAAGTTGGTAGTTTGAATCCACCAACTGCCACAAGGGAGGAAAATAGAAGATGGAAGGTTGCCGCCTTGAAAAGCCCCATGGAGAGTTACTCTGATGTGACCAACATTTACCAAGCGTGGCATAGCACTTTATAAAGAGGAAGCACTATGTGGATGGGGAGCTGATTAGAAAAGTTGATGCAAACGAATGGCTCAACAGATAAGTGCATGTAGATATACAGGTGAGTGGATGGATGGATGAACGCATGAATGTGTGGAAGAATGGATCTCCAAAGGTGACGGGGAGAACTGTCACTGAAAACCTAAGTCAAGCTCAACTTGAAAGTCAACAGACTGTCAGGTAAGAATTTCAGGACTGAATACTTGCATAATACTTTAATTCTCCTTTTTCTTTTCCCCATGAATATGTTCAGGGACATCAGTCTTTTGGAAAGGATTTCACTCAGACTGTGCAGCTGATAGACATATTGGTAAGTAGCTGATAGATGCTCAAAAGACATAATAGTTGATTCAGAAATATTAGGTGCTCATATCTTTCACATTGGAGAAAAACACAGGAAGCCATCTTCAATCTGACTTGGAGGGGAGGCAAGAAAAGACCTAGAATTCTTACCCAGTCCTCTGACTGCCCCAGTTCCTGAGCTCTGTGTGATCACCACCATAGATTCATTTAAAGTAGGATAATTAGGCCGGTAAGGTTTGAAAAGGCCTGTGCAAGCTCAAAGAAGAGAAAGTGCAGTGTATGATAGGAATGGAAACTAAAGGTGTGAATAGAAAAACAATGGGCTGTAAAGCAAGGGCCGCTGGCAAAAAACATGACAAAGGACAAGACCAGAGTAAAAGAATCAGGAATTAAGAGGGTAAACCAAGAGTTCCGAAAAAGTGAAAAGGATTCCATTAATAATCATTTCCAAAGGCAATAGAGGGTAGAAAACTTAGCAAGGGAAAGAGGAGGAGTAAAGATAAAGTGAACAGCTGCACATTCTTACAAACCCCAGTGCCACAGCCCCGACCTTGCACCTTGCAAGGCACAGGCACAAGACTGATAAGCCCGCAAACACATGAGAGGTGCCCAGGGAACCAGGAAGGCCAGCTTGCCCACCTGGGTCAGCATCACTGCCAGCATCATGGGCCCATCTGAATACAGAAATAAATAGCAGCCAGTTACACGGAACAATTTTGAGGGCTCTATCATGCTCCCCGAAGAAAAAAATTCCCCAACTAGATGCCTATAATTAAAATTAAATTAATTAATATAACTCCACAATTTAAAAATTACTTATTTCGTCTTACTTATTACTTTAATATTTAGTTTCTTATCCTATTTGTTGTTGTTGTTAGGAGTCATATACGGACTCATAGCGACCCTATGAACAAAAGGCCTGAGCGCTGTTCATAGAGTTTCGGAGGCAAGCCATTTCGGGAGTGGATGCCACTCCTGCTCCCAGGCTTATTTTAATCAGGAAGCTCCAGCAAACACTGTCCACCATGGGTGACCATTATCAAAGGCACATCAGGGTCACAGTGTTCAGCATCACAACACCCACGAGTTACCTCTTCACAGCAACGCACAGACCAGTGCTATACCACCTAGAAGAACGTCTGACAAGAAAACAATTTGAACTAGGCCCGAGGGCCCTTTGGGGCTTTAAGCCACCACCTGCCTTAAAGCCTAGGCCAAGCCTCAAGGCCCTCGCTCCTGGGGGAAGAGCAGTACCACACATCAAACCCAAGCCCAAAGGAAGCACAGACCCCACAAACTTGTGATTACTTGTGCACGAGGACCGCCATGCCATGCTCAGGCAACAAGAAGCCACAGAGATTCTGGGTGGAGTCATCCAGGAAACAGCGTGGCCTCCTTCTCCTCCCCCTCCCCAGGCTTTACCACCGCCTGCCTTAAACCTTAGGCAAGTCCTCAAAGGCCTGCTCCACGTCAAACGCGAGTCCGAAAAATGAAAATCGTCCAGCAAATTTTTTAAAATACTAATAGTAAATCCGATTGCAGTCCAGTCAACTCCAACTTACAGAGACTCCACGTTTTTCCGAGCAGAAGTCTGTCCCATAGGGTTTTCAGTGGCGAATATGTTAGACATAAACCCTCAAACCTTCTTCTGAGGCATGTCACGGGTAACAGGAACTGCCGACATTTCACACAGCATTGTACGTCAACCATTTGACTTAACTTCCGTAGAAGCCCTAGGAAACGGCCATGAAATACTATCAGCCAGTTTGATGACTGGCTCAGTGCTTTGCATGTTGTGTTGTTAACTAAAAGGCTGACAGTTCAAATCCACTAGTCACTTAGAAGGGAAAAAAGTGGGCACTCTCCTTCTATGAAGATTTGCAGCTTTGAAACCCATTGGGGCATCATTTTAGTGAGAATAAACAGCAGTGCAGTTAGTAATCCACAATGTAAACAAGCATAGCAAAAAGTCCCTGACTTCTTTTGCTACCATACTGAAGGAAGTGACTCTGAGGTCTAGGATGTCTCCGGAAGTAGACACTAGGTCAAGGAGTGAGTATAAGGCTTTTTTTTTTTTTTAATTTAGGTTGTTTATTTTTCATTTCA
>NW_006399761.1:30799902-30815249 GCF_000299155.1 Elephantulus edwardii
CACAGCCCTTGGCCAGTCCCAAAGTCCAGTATAAGGCTTTTACCATTCTGCCCAATCACCACTTGGAGACCAGCAAATGCCAATCCAGCAAATCTTGCTATCTGATCCCAAATTTATTTCATATTGTCATTATAAAAAATAAACTTATAAAAGGGGTTATTTTGTATATTTTAAGAAAATATTGATTGATTGAAAAGTAGACATAATAATTTGGTTCCATTTTGTCTCTTATGATCTTTATGGTTTCGAGCTTTATTCCCAGGTCTCAGATCCACTTTGACTTGATTTTTTTGCATATGGTGTGAGATGTGGATTCTGTTTCAGCTTTCTGCAGGGAGCAGTCCAGTTTTGCCCACACCATTTGTTGAAGAGGTTGTCATTTCCCTATTTCATAGGGTTTATATCCTTGTTGATGATCAGTTGACCATAATTGGATGGGTATTTTCTGGGTTCTCAATTCTGTTGCCTTGGTCTATGTGCTTGTCATTGTACCAGCACCATACTGTTTTTGTTACTACCGCTGTGTTGTAGGTTTTGAGGTCAGGCAATGCTATGCCTCCAACCTTATTTTCAATTTCCAGAAGTGCTTTGCTTATCTTGGGTTTCTTTCTTTTCCAAATGAACTTGCCAATTTTCTTTTTATCTCTTTTAAAAATTAGTTTGATGTCTGTATTGAGATTACATTAAACAAGTAGACTGTTTTTGTCATTTCCACTATATTGAGTCTTCCTATCCAAGAGCAGGAAATATTTTTCATTTAGTTAGGTACCTTATCATTCCTCACAGTAGGAATTTGTAGTTTTCCTTATAAAGGTCTTTTGTATATCTGATTGGGTTTATTCCCAATGTCTCAGTTGGTGATTGGCTATTATAAATGATAATTTTTTTGTTTCCTTTTTTATGATTTCTTTGTTACTGTAGAGAAATCCCACTGATTTTTGTGTATTGATTTTGTGTCCTGAATGCTATTAAACTGTTCCATTGGGTCTAATTAGTTTTTACTGAGTCTTGGGGTTTTCTGTGTACACTATCATATCATCTGCATATAGTGACAGTTTTATACCTCTTTTCCAATTTGGATGCCTTTTATTTCCTTCTCTTGTCTAACTGCCCTGATACATACTACCAATAAAATATTGAAGAAAAGTAATCAAAGAGAGCATTCTTGTCTGGTGCCCATTCACAAGAGAAATGCCTCTAGTCTTTCTCCATTGAGAACTATGTTGGTTCTTGGTTTTGCATATATACTTTTCAATAGGTTGAGAAAATTTCCCTCTATTCCTATATTAACCCCACAGCTTCTAGAAGAAAGGAAATTATAAGGACATGAGCTGAAATCAGTGTGATATAAAACAGAAAAAACAATTGAAACCATCAACAAAACCAGGAGCTTGTTCTTCAAAAGGGTCAATAAAATTGACAAGCCATTGGCAAACTTAACAAAAGAAAAGAAAGAAGTCACAAATAACTTTAATAAGACATGAAAGAGGTAACACCACTACAGAACCAACAGAAACTAAATCAATAATAATGGAATATTATTAAAAGTTATACTCTGATAAATTTGAAAGCCTAGAGGAAATGGAAAAATACCTAGAAACCCATATTTTACCCAGATTGACAGAGATACATGTAAAACACTCAAACAGACCCATCACAAAAGAAGAAATTGAGCTGGTTACAAAAAGATTCCCTCACCAAAAAATGTCCTGGACAAATGGCTTCATGGCTGAATTCTACTAAACATTTAAAGATAAAGTATTACCAATTCCACTTAAGGTATTTCAAAAAATAGAAAAACAAGGAACATTCTTAGAGTCATTCTATTAAGCAAGCAAAACCCTAGTTACCACACTAGGCAAAGACATTACCAAAAAAGAAAGCTACAGACTAATATTTGTCATGAACTTAGATACAAAAATCCTTAACAAAATCTCTGACCTATAATTTATCATAACCAAGTGTATTTGGTTCAACAAACGAAGGATGGTGCAGCGTAAGAAAAACAATCTATGTCATTAATCACATTAACAAAGCAATGAACAAGGGCCACGTGCTATCAATTGATGCAGAAAAGGCTTTGATAAAATCTACTACCCCTTCCTGATAAAAGGCATCATTTTTCTACTGTTAGCTTTATTTGTTGTTCAATTATCAGAAGTGCAGGAAGTAATTGAAGATCATGGATTAGATCAGGCACACACTCATCTTTAAATTGACATCCTGGACAACAGATTTCCCCAATTTGATATCTTTTGATTTCTTGTTTGTTGTTACCATGAATGTTGAATGTGAATCCAAGGAAAAGAAAATCTCTGGCAACTTCAATCTTTCCTCCCTGTATCATGATGTTCCCTGTTGTTCAGGTGTGAGGATTTTTGTTTTCTTGATGTAATCCATATGGAATGTTGGAGTCTGTGATCTTCTGCAGCAAGGGTTTCGAGTCCTCTTCACTTTAGTGCACAATAACATGTCATCTATATAATGCAGGTTGTTCATGGGTTTTCCTCAAATCCTCATGCCACCTTTGTCAGCTGATACACTCTTGTGATGGGTGTTGGGAAGAGTCTTTCTTCTAACTCAAAGATTCCCTGATTCTCAATAGATTTGCCCTCTTGGAGAGGGATGGGCTTTTCTTTTCCCCCTCCTCAATGCCTGATTTATTCTTCCTGTGTAATTATTGAATAAACTCAGATAGCTCAATCTTTTTCACAGAATAACTGACATTAATAAAACCTGTGAAATGTTTGCCTTGTTAGAATCAAGAGAATATGGGTTTCCACATTGGTATCCCATCTTTAGAGAAAGAGGGAGTAAGAACTTTATAACAATTCCAAAAGGCCACAATCAGTCAAAAGACATCAAAAAGAGTTCCTGAATTAGAACTTTTTAGGGCATAATCACCAAATTAATACTCAATGGCGTAACACCTGAAAGCCTTTTCTGTGCAAACTGTTAATTCTGCATTTGTCAGCTTCCACAAAGAATTACTTCTTTTGAGTAAATGTGAGCCCCCAGAAGAATCCAACATGCAGTCACAAAGGCTGTCTATCCTGGAAAGAATAGATGCTAGGATTTCCTTTTCCTTGGATCCACAACTATAGAAGAAGCAATCAAGAAAATAACGGGCATATCACAGTGGACAAATCTGGTGCAAAGAATTTTTTAAACCACTAAAGAGTAAAGATATCAATTGAAAGAGTAGGCCTGACTGACCCAATCATGGTGTTTTCAATTACTTCATATGCATGTGAAAGTTAGTGAGTAGGGAAGACCAAAGAATTGACACCTCTAAAGAGTGATGTTCTTGGAGAATAGTAAATATATGAGGGACAGCCAAAATAACATATAAATCTGTCTTTGAAGAAATATAGCCAGAGAGATCCTCAGAAGCAGGGATGGTGAGACTATGTCTTACATCCTTCATGCACGTTATCAAGAGAGACTAGTCCCTGGAGGATATCATAATGGCAAAGTGGAAGGTAAATGAAAGAAAGGAAGACTTTCAATGGAATGAATTGACAGAAGCACAGCAGTCACATGCACAAACACAACGGAGATTCTGAGGATAGAGGAGAACTTGTTTTTATGTTGTACATAGATAGGTATGATGGTAGGTCTTTAAAACCAGACTTTTAAAATTCCATATTTTTTTAATAATTTTAATGAACATTTACAGAGATTTTGGATTTCCATTCATTCATTGCTGCACTTCTCTCCCCACCTAGCCCTCCCCTCCCCCAGTCCGCTCCTCTTTTTCAAAAGTAAAAGAAACAATCCCTCCCTGGGACACGATCCCCCCACACCCCTCCCGCTGCCCCAAGTACATTCCACTATGCAACCTTAATTGTGGACTCTTGTGATAACCATAATACCCTATCATACATCGCTTTTAAACAATCCCTCATCTGTTTCAGTGCAGTATACACAATTTATCCAGTTTTTCTCAGTTTTACCCCAACCCTGATATCAGTCCCATTTTACAACAGTGGCACCATGCAATATTTGTCCTTTTGCGACTGAGATATTTCACTCAGCATAATGTCCTCCAGGGTCACCCATTTTGAATAATATTGCATGAGTTCCTTGCTTTTCAATGAAGCGTAGTATTCCATTGTGTGAATATATCACAGCTTCTCTACCCATTCGTTTGTTAATGGGCACCTGGGTTGTTTCCAACTCCTTGCTATTGTGAACAGAGCTGCAGTAAACATGGGTGTGCATTAAAATTCCATATTTAAAGAATCATTTTCTCTTTTAAGGAGAGATATTTGAAAAAGGGAAAATTTGCTTGTATAACATTTAGGAGCACAACTTTGCATCAAATAGACCTAAGATCCAATTTTTCTGTGGCTGTAGACTAGCTGTGTGACTTTGGACAACTTACTACTTTCTCTGAGCTTCAGTTCCTCATTTGTGAATGAAGAAAAACAATTCCTGTCTTGTCAGTTTGTTGTGAAAAGTAAATGAGACCAAGAGGCTTAGCACTGCATCTGACAGGTCTGTCCTCATTGTGTGTGGTTGGTGTGGCTGCATTTCACTAATTCTCCAAGTGGGAAAACTGGATAAATTGCAACTCAGTCTGTGTCCCAGAGAGGTTACTATTGGACAAGCAGCAATTTCTATGTTCTAATTTCTTTTACCTTGTTCTCTGAATAGCTCAGAAGGGATGGATAGGCTGTGAAAAATGTTCTTGGGCTGGTCAATTTGAGGTATTTCATTTCACGAATCTGTCTGGAAACTGTCAGCTCATTTCATTGATCAATGACCACCCCAGTGTTGTAGTTTAAGTTATTACCATCCTAAACTAAAACTGAATGAGATCCTTAGGAATGAGGAGCTCTGAAAGGCACTTGGGTTCCTTCAGAGACATGGCTATGCTCTCCAATCAGGCTCCAATCCATTGTACAGGCAATTTGCATTTGTACACAGAGACTCCTTTGTCACTTACTGGTTTTGTCCCCACCAATTTGCAGGGAGCTTTGGCTGCTGTATAGATAGGACTGTCTGCAAAGCCATTGTGATTGCCTTTGCTATTCTCAGTTTCCAGGTAGATCCACACAGACACTATGCCAATCAATTCACCTATCAGTTAAAGAAACAGTAAATGCAGGCAATCTCCTGTCGATTTACAGTCTCTGAGACCCTGCTGAAGGGTCAGTTATTAGTTGGCTCCTACTTGATGGCAATGAGGTTTTTTGTTTTTTATGCTTGATCTTGCATTCAACTCACCCATTTCTGACCTAGGCTATTCATCCCACTTGGTACCTTTGCAAGTGGCTCAGTGTAGAACAGAAACTATCTACTAATTGCCATGGAGTTACTCCCCACTCAATGGCAACATCAAATATGTGCCATAATGTTCTGAAAGTGATGACCTACTAGAAGAATACACTCAAGTCTGACTTGCCAGATGCCTTTGCTAACCTTTTAGTGTTTAGTCATTTGTAACACCCAGGTACTCCTTGCAATTGTCTTTAAAGAAAGAAACAAAACAAAACAAAACAAAGCCTGTAGCCATCAAGTTTATTCTGACACATAGCAACAAGACAGAAGAGAACTGTCATACAGCCTCCAAGGCTGTAAATCTTTATAAGAACAGACTGTCACATCATTATTCTACTCACTAGCCCCTGGGTTCAAACTACTTGCCTTTAGGCTAGTGGCCAAGCGTTTAGTTACTGCATCAACAGGGTGTGTTATTGTTGTTGTTATGTGCCATCGAGTTGCCTGCGACTCATAGCAACCCTATGTACAACAGCCCTAAACTTCGCTCTGTCCTGTGCAAATCGCACTGTCTCTGACACTCCCATCCCAATTATCCCAGTCACTGAATCAATCCACCTCATAGAGGGCCTTCCTCTCCTGCACTGTCCCTCTACCCTCCCAAGCGTGATGTCCCTCTCTAAGGACCGGTTTCTCCTCACAACATGTCCAAAGTATGTTAGACGGAGCCTCAGAATCCTTGCCTCCAAGGAGCCACCCGGTTTAACCCTTTCCAGGACAAATCTGTTTGTTTTCCTAGCAGTTCATGGTACTCTCAGTACTCTTCTCCAGCACCATAGCTCAAAGGCATCAATTTTCCTTCTAGCCTCCTTTGACATTGTCCAACTCTCTGATGCATAACAGGTGATTGCGAAGACCATGGCCTGTATCAGATGCACCTTAGTCTCCAAAGAGATACCATTGCTCTTCAGTACTTTGGAGAGGTCCCTAACAGCAGACGTTCCCATGGCAATGAACCTTTTAATTTCCTGGCTGCTGGTGCCAAGACTGTTGACTATGGAGCCAAGCAAACTAAAGCTGTGTACAATCTCAATCTCTTCACCATCCATCCTGATGCTGCCAATTGGTCCAGTGGTGAGAATCTTTGTCTTCTTGACATTGAACAGGGTACCTAAAATTTTTCTTTAAAAGAATATAAATTTCCACTAATAATTGCTTGATGAGCCCAACTACCCCTTAAATCCATATACTCTGTGTATGCATCAGTAGGATTGTTGTTGTTGCTGCTGTAGTTGTTGTTATGTGCCATCGAGTTGCTTGCAACTCATAGTGACCCTATGTACAACAGCTCTGCATCCTGCTCTATCCTTTGCCAATCTTATTGTCTCTGACACACCTAACTCAATTACCCTAGTCACCGAGTCAATCCACCTCAAGGGTCTCAGTCTCCTGTGCTGTCCTTCCACCCTCCTAAGCACAATGCCCCTCTCCAATGACTGGTCACTCTTTGCAACATGTCCAAAGTATGTCAGACAAAGCTTCAGAATCCTTACCTCCAAGGAGCAGCCTGTTTGTTCTCCTAGCAGTCCATGCTATACTCAATACTCTTCTCCAGGATGCTCAAAGGCATCAATTCTCCTTCTACCATCTCTGGTCATTGTTCAGCTTTCTGAAGCATAGCAAGTAATTGTGAAGTCTGTGGCCTGGGTCAGGTGCACCTTCATCTCTAGACTGGCATTGTTGTTCTTCAGTACTCTGAAGAGGTCCCTGACAGCAGACTTTCCCAATGCTATTTGTCTTTTGATTTCCTGGCTGCTGGTACAAAGAGTGTTGATTGTGGAGCCAAGCAAACTAAAGCTGTTAAAAAACTTGAAAATCTCAATCTCCATTTCACTGTCTATCATGATGCTGCCAACAGGCCAGTAGTGAGAATCTTTGTTTTCTTGATGTTCAATTGTTTTCTTCAATCCATATTGAAGGCTGCAGTCCTTGACCTTCTGCATCAAGCACTTCAGGTTCTCCTCAATTTCAGCAAGCAGGAGTATTATAGCTGATGTTAGATGGATCTTGGCTGAAAGCAGAGAGGACCAAAGAAATGCCTAGCTGGGTTTCAATGACTATGCAAAGGCATTTAACTGTGTGATCACAACAAACTGGAGCTGACTCTGAGAAGAATGGGAATCCCAGAACACTTGCTTGTGCTTATGAGAAACCTATACTTGGACCAGGAGGCAGTCATCAGAACAGAGCAGGAAAACACTACATGGTTCAAAGTTGGGAAGGGTGTAAACCAGGGATGTTTCCTATCTCCATACCTTTTCAATATCTATGCAGAACAGATCATCCAGAAGGCTGGGCTGTATGAGAAGGAATGTGGCATCAGGATTGGAGGAAGACTCATTAACAACATTTGTTATGCAGATGACACAACCTTGCTTGCTGAAATCAGGAGGGTAGGAGGAATCCAGTATCTTTCAGTCATCTACATGTGTCACCCTCATATCAAAATATCTCTATATGTTTCTCAATTCAAATGGAC
Organism: Elephantulus edwardii; assembly: GCF_000299155.1. Lineage (NCBI taxonomy): Eukaryota > Metazoa > Chordata > Mammalia > Macroscelidea > Macroscelididae > Elephantulus > Elephantulus edwardii. The sequence goes on from NW_006399761.1 coordinate 30,807,668, forward strand.
TTTGAAAAGTTGAAGTGAGATGATAGGAAAAGCAAGTCACATGGATGCTAGGAGTAAGAACAGAAGGTGAAGGTACACACACATAAAGAAAGCATTTTCTTCTCCTCTGTACATTTCACTGGCTCTTTGACTTCTTGTTTCAGAGCCAAACACATCATGTCTTAGGAGAGCCGGAGAGTCTCACTTTCTGGAAATGAAACTTGGACAAAGTTCTGCGAGGTCCAACCAGGGTCGCTACCACCTTACCAAGGTTCTGATTAACCATAAAGGACAGGAAATGGCACTTGCCTGGGATTTGTGCAAAAAGTATTTACTTCGAGTTCTTCTAACCATTAATGGTAAGAAAATGTGGTGCAACTGAACCCCAGAGTCACCATGGTCCCTATGCATTCCTCAGCCCAGAAATCAGATCAAAAGTGAACCTGATGTAGTGGCACTGTCCCCTAACTGTTGACAGATGGAGACTAAGAGGCACAGAAATGCTCTTTCTTGTGTCAGCACTATAAAAACGTTGAACTGACCCATGAAAGATGGAGATGGAAGCTCGGCAGCCATTAGAAGCCATGCCTGCCTTCAAGCAATAACTCATTCCCATGGTCTTATGGAAATTATTTTATTGCAGTGGATTAGTTTTTCCGCTCTGCAAAAAAAATTACTGCTTATCAGCATCACAGAAATAAAGCTAAGAACTTTCCACGCTTTCTCTCCTTGACTGCAGTCCCCTCCTTCTGCCCGGAAACTTAATAAAATGGAACATTTCATTATTCTGGTTTGCATACCTCTTTTGAAGCTAAGCTGTCATCTGCAGCAAGGACTCTGAAGTGGCCAGTGTTAGGGTGATCTGATTGCCTCTTATGTTTGCTCAGACACATCTAAATGCTCCAGGAGCCACTCCTCAGCCAGGCCTTTCCTGAACCCTGTTGGAAGTTGCAAGTAGAAAGAAATAATTCAAAAGCAGCATTTTGTAGTGCCTTCAAAGCACAGTTTGGACACGGTTATTTCATGAGCTATTAACTGCCTGTCAAATTCCTTAAAAGAGGAAAACAAAACCAGATGCATTAAGAATTCACGTATTCACAGGTAGCTTAGTCCAGTTAGACTTCCTTGTTTCTCAAAGCCCATCTGTGATTTTTATCATAGGCCTGGCCAGGAGGATCCAACACATTGGGAATACAGGATCCCACAGTAAATGCTTCCAAGTATACACCACTTCCTGTTGTGTCAGAAAACCAAGCCTGTGGTGGGTTAATACAAACAAAGGGATTTCTTGGTTTTGTACCCTGATGGGGGCATGAAATATTGCAGGATATGTAGATCTTGCCTATCAGTCGTTGGCTTTTGGCGTCTTCGATTACCTGGAAAGATGGGATGAGTCTGCGGGGTCTGATGGCTGTCCTCTGAGGTGCCCAACTTCAGCTAGTCAGATGCCTAGACACAAAAGAATTTCATGAAACAACATATGAGCAAGAGCCTATGGTGATGAAAGAAGAAGTTCAGGCTGCTTTGAAGGAAATGGCAAAAAATAAAGCTCCAGGAATAGATGGTATACCAATTGACATATTTTAGCTAAAAGATGCTGCCTGGACTCACCAAGTTGTGCCAAGAAATCTGGAGAACGACCACTTGGCCAACTGACTGGAAGAGATCGATATTTGTTCCTATCCCAAAGAAAGGTGACCCAACATAATGTGGAAACTACAGAACAATCTCACTGATTTCACATGCAAGCAAGATTTTACTGAAGATTATCCAAAAACGACTGGAACAGCACATCAACAGAGAACTACCAGAAGTCCAGGCTGGTTTCAGAAGGGGTTGTGGTACTAGAGATGTTAGATGGTGGCTGATGTTAGATGGATCTTGGCCGAAAGCAGGGAATACCAGAAGAATGTCTATCTGTGTTTCATTGACTATGCAAAGGCATTTGACTGTGTGGATCATAACAAACTGTGGCTGACTCTGAGAAGAATGGGAATCCCAGAACACTTGATCGTTCTAATGCGAAACTTATACTTGGACCAGGAGGCAGTCGTCAGAACAGAGCAAGGGAACACTGCATGGTTCAAAATTGGGAAGGGTGTACGCTAGGGATGGATCCTATCTCCATACCTTTTCAACCTATATGCAGAACAGATTATCCGGGAGGCTGGGCTCTATGAGGAGAAATGTGGGGTCAAGTTTGGTGGACGATTTATCAACAATCTGCGTTATGCGGATGACACAACCCTGCTTGCTGAAACTGAGGAGGACCTGAAGCGCCTGCTGCAGAGTGTCAAGGACTGCAGCCTACAATATGGATTGAGGCTCAATGTCAAGAAGACAAAGATTCTCACCACTGGACCAATTGGCAGCATCAGGATGGATGGTGAAGAGATTGAGATTGTACACAGCTTTAGTTTGCTTGGCTCCATAGTCAACAGTCTTGGCACCAGCAGCCAGGAAATTAAAAGGCGCATTGCCATGGGAAAGTCTGCTGTTAGGGACCTCTCCAAAGTACTGAAGAGCAATGGTATCTCATTGGAGACTAAGGTGCGTCTGATACAGGCCATGGTCTTCGCAATCACCTGTTATGCATCAGAGAGTTGGACAAAGACCAAGGAGGATAGAAGGAGAATTGATGCCTTTGAGCTGTGGTGCTGGAGAAGAGTATTGAGAATACCATGAACTGCTAGGAAAACAAACAGATTTGTCCTGGAAAGGGTTAAACCGGGTGGCTCCTTGGAGGCAAGGATTCTGAGGCTCTGTCTAACATACTTTGGACATATTGTGAGGAAAGACCGGTCCTTGGAGAGGGACATCATGCTTGGGAGGGTGGAGGGACGGCGCAGGAGAGGAAGGCCCTCTGTGAGGTGGATTGATTCAGTGACTGGGATAATTGGGTTGGGAGTGTCAGAGACAGTGTGATTGGCACAGGACAGAGCGGAGTTTAGGGCTGTTGTACATAGGGTCGCTATGAGTCGCAGGTGACTCGACAGCACATAACAACAACAGCAACACGTAGATCTTTGGGCCCCACCGCAGACCTAATGATTCTGACAATCAAACACATCACCACTTGAGATCGTGAAGGGCTCCCATCTACATAAACCTAGAAGTCTAAGCAATATAGCTCGGACTCCACCTTGGAGAGGCCATAACTATTGCCTCTTCCAGCAGTACAACCCTCTTCCAGCTTCTCCACATTCTTGCACCATTTGGTTTTTGTTGTTGTTAGATGCTGTCAAGTTGAGTACAGCTCTCAGATCTGAACCCTGTGTTATCCGGTGCCAGCTGCATGATCTCTGATATGTTCATGTGCAGTTACAGTCACTGTGTCAATCTGTCTCGTTGAGCATCATCCTTCATTGCCACTGCCTCTTTACCATATGATACTTCCTGAAATTTTTCAGGATCAACGAGTTCTCTGTGTATTCCTTCCATATTCTTTTGATGCTCCCTGAATCATTTGATTTTGTCCATAGCATCTCTCAGAATTACACCTTTGAATTTGTTTTTCAGTTCTCAATTTTAGAAATGCCTAGTGAGTTCTTTCCTTTTTTATTTTCCAATCCCAGCTCTTTGCACATTCTGTTTAATTCTTTGTTTTGTCTTTTCCGGATGTCTTTTGAAATCTTCTGCTCTTTTACTTGGACTTTTCTTCCCTGTGTTTTGGCTTCTTGATGCTCAAGTGCAATTTTCAGAGCCTCCTCTGAGATCCATTTTTGTCTTTTCTTCCTCTTCTGTCTTTGAAATGGACTTTTTGTTCTCTTTGGGTGTCGCTGTCAGTTTGCTGGCAACTTGACAGAGACACCCTGATGGGGGTAAGCACAACAGAGATGCACCACTCCGGGAGAGGATCAGAGAGTCAATCCAGTTCAATTTTATTGGGATCTGCAGTGCACTTATAAACAGGAAGATAGCATAGTGTGGGCTTACAGACATGGGACATGTGGATTGGTTAGGAGAACCTCAGCCTCGTGCAGAACACTCCCAGCTCAACAGATGCAGCAGCAGTCTTCCCAGGTGGCGAGCTTTTTCAAGCCGGTACAACCAAACACAGGGGAGCCTTCTCTATCCCATATTAAAGACCAGTGGGAAGCTTGCACTTATCCAGAACTTAGGGAATCTGTCCTGGCCAGAGACCCTCCCTTCCTCCCCAACATTCTGCAACATTTAGGGGTGATATCTTTGATGTCATCCCATAACTCATCCAGTCTTCAATTATAGTGTTCAATATCACGAACTTGTCCATAAGATGATTTTTAAATATAGGTGGGATATTGAATAAGCAAAACACCTCTTAGAAACAAAAACTAAGTGGGAGACATAGCACTCCCAGATTTCAAAACATATTGTACAGTGGCCATAACCAAAACATGGTACTAGCATAATGATAGGCACATAAACCAATGGTACAGAATTGAGAACCCAGAAATGTACTCATCTGTCTATGGTCAGATGATATTTGACAAGGAAATAAAACCTATCAAATGGGGAAATGGCAACTTCTTCAACAAATAGCGCTGGCAAAACTGGACTGCCACCTGGAGAAAGCTGAAACAGATCTACTTCTCAATCGTACACAAAAATTAACTCAAGGTGGATCAGAGACCTGGAAGTAAAGCCCAAAACCATAAAGTCCATAAGAGACAAACTGGGATCAAGCTTAGATGACCTAGTCTAGTATGTAAAGAGACTGCCAAATATAGCCAGAAGTGAACAATCTAGACAGGATAAAATTGATGAGTAAGACTTTCTAAAGATTAAATCCCTGTGCACACGAAAAACTTTTTCAAACAGAGTGAAAAGAAATCCTACCAACTGGGAACATACATTTGGCAATACCATCTCAGACAAGAGTCTCATAAAGAAAGTTTACAGAATACTCCTGGGCCTCCACAAGAAAAAGACTGATAACCCAGTTACAAAATGAGCAAAAGATATAGAAAGAATTTTCACAAAGGAAGATATTTGAATGGCCAATGGACACATAAAGAAATGTTCCAAATCAATGGCAATAAGAAAAATGCAAATCAAAACCACAACGATATACCATCTCACTCCAGTAGCAGTGGCAAAGTTTAACAGGACAGCAAGTTAAAACTGTTGGAAAGGATGTGGTGAGATAGGAACTCTTCTACATCGTTGATGGTATTGTACAATGGTAAAACCACTCTGAAAGGAAGTCTGACATTTCCTCAAAAAGCTGAACATAGAAATTCCATATAATCCAACTATTCCATTGCTTGGAATAGACCCCAAGAATGAAAACTGAGGCACAAACAGAGACTTGTTCACAGCAGCATTAATCACCATCACAAGGACAACAAACAGTCCAGATGTCCAACCACAATCTAATGGATTGATAAATTCTGGTACATTCACATGATGGAATGCAACAAATCCCAGTGTCATGTTTTCCTTTATTCCACTGGCGGGGTTGGAACGCGGCATCTGGTGGCCCATACGGGACCTGGAGGACAACAAGGTCAAAGCTGCAGGTAAGTGACTAGTCAACTAAGTCCCGGAAAGAAAAGGACGAATTTATAAAAGGGGAAGGTATGGGCAATACCGGATGTAAAGGGAGAGTCGAAGAAATTTTGTGCTGGCTGTTAAAAGCCCGAGGATTAAAACTGAAACAAAAAACTTTAAATACCTTTTTTGAAACTGTAGAGGAAGTGGCTCCCTGGTTCCTCGATACAGGACACTTAACTTTGAGGTCATGGGAGAAATTAGGCAAGGATTTACAAAGGGTGGAAAAGGAGAAAACTCTGCCTCCTGGGGTGATTGGATTATGGACAATAGTTCAGACTTGTCTTGATAGCCCTGGTGATCACTTTAAATCTCCTATTCAAGAGGCAGAGGAAGCTCTCGAGGAGCTCAAAGAAATAAGATCAGCCACCAAAAAGGGAAGTGAGACGAGTAGTTCAGAGTCGGAGGAGGGGGAGGACGAGGATGTGGTGGCAATTACAAAAGCTTTGAGTAAGATTGCTCACCCGTCAGACACCCCTCCGCCTATAACTCCATCTGCTCCTCCACCACCATCTGCTCCTCTCCCTTACGGAACTAAGAAAGAGGAAATATCTAGTCATCATTACCCAGAGGTATGGGCTCGAGCCCCCCCCCAACCATGGGTGCGTTTCCTGTTTTTGCAGATGCGCAAGGTGCTAGAGTTCATGAGCCATCGGAGTGGAAAATAGTGCAGAGATTAGCAGAGGCAGTAAAGACCTACGGGCACAATGCTGAATTTACCATGGCTCAAATAGAGACACTTCACAGATATTGCATGACCCCTGGAGACTGGCAAAGTCTTGCGAGAGCCTGTCTACCCCCTGGCCAATATCTAGATTGGAAATCCATTGTTATTGAATTTGCAGCAGCACAAGCAGCCACTAATGCAAGGCAGGGGCAACCCACATGGGATGCTAATATGTTATTAAGTCAAGGAAGATTTGCAAACCAGCAGACTGGCTATCCATAGGCTGTTTACGATCAGATCAATAACATCTGTACTCGAGCATGGAAGACTCTTCCGTGCCGAGGAAAGGCTGGAGATAACTTGTCCAAAATCACCCAGGGACCAAACGAGGCTTTCTGATTTCATTGCCTGTATTGTGGAAGCTGCTGGGAGAGTTTTTGGAGATCCTGACATGGCTATGCCGCTAATTAAACAGTTGATTTTTGAGCAATGTAATTCGGAATGCAAAAGAACAATAACTCCTTATAAAGGAAAAGGATTAGAAGTTTGGCTAAAATTATGTAGGGACATCGGAGGCCCACTGTCAAACCCAGGCCTTGCAGCTGCAGTAGTAGCTGTGGTGAGAGAAACTGCCAAGGCTTCCCGCCAATCAGGTCCTCCAAAGGGGTGTTTTAAGTGTGGACAAATAGGCCACTTGAAGAGAGACTGTCCTCATAAAGATAGTAGGACACCTACATCCAACCCCTCTAAAAGACAACCAGGGATGTGTCCTAGGTGTCATAAAGGGTCACATTGGGCGAGTGAATGTATGTCCGTGAAGGATATAGAAGGCCAGCCCTTACACCAATCAACACATAGTTCAAAAAACGGGACACGGGGCCCCCGACCTCAGGGCCCTCAAATATATGGGGCTTTTCAAGAACCCATGATGCAGCACTGGCCCAGCCTGACTCGACCACAAGAGCCAGGGATGCTAAAACCCTTGCAAAAAGGGCGTCCAGCACTCCTATCCGAAGACCTACAAGAGGAAGCGGCGGACTGGACATCCGTGCCACCGCCTGACTCATATTAACCCCAGAGATGGGAACACAAGCCATTGATTCTGACTTTAATGAAAAGATTCCCCCGGGATGTATTGGACTTATTATTGGGCGAGGCTCAACCACACAAAAGGGGCTGTATGTTCATCCAGGTGTAGTGGACCCCGATTATATAGGCCCTGTATAAATATTAGTCTCCTCCCCAAGAGGAATATCAGCTATCTCCCCTGGGGATCGTATAGCACAATTATTGGTACTGACTAGCCACCATCTCCAATACCCCTCCACAGGGGACAGAAGGGAAGGTGATCTTGGGTCCACAGGCCAAACATCCACGTGGCTATCTTTAGATATGGGATCCCGA
>NW_006399761.1:30816394-30817690 GCF_000299155.1 Elephantulus edwardii
ATTTATCCACAAAGAATCCAAATTAGGAAAGACCAACTCAAAACACTCAATGATTTTCAAAAGTTATTGGGAGATATCAATTGGATTCGCCCTTTTCTTAAAATCAATAATGCACAACTCAAACCTTTATTTGAACTGCTCTGAGGGGATTCAGATCTGAATTCTCCTAGAACCCTTACTCCCGAAGCTCGCAAGACGTTATTTTTTGTTGAAGAAAGCATTAGTAAAGCAAAATTGCAAAGAATGGATTTATCTCTTCCTATAATGCTCTGCGTGCTTGATACAAAAAAGCAACCCACAGCAGTGCTATGGCAAACTGGACCCCTACTATGGATCCATCCTCATTTTTCACCAGCGAAAATAATAGAATGGTATCCTCAAGCTGTGGCAGTGCTAGCATTACAAGGCATTGAATCCTGTATTCAATATTTCGGGAAATCCCCCAGACAGCTTAATCACACCTTACTCAAGTCAACAGCGGAATGTCTTGGCCGCTACAGATGATGACTGGGCAATATTACATACCATATATTCAGGCAAAATAGATAACCACTACCCCTCACATCCCATACTTCAATTCTGCATCCATCACCCAATTATATTCCCTAATATACAACAGAAACAACCTATTGCTAATGCCTTTAATGTTTTCACTGATGGCTCTAAGGCTGGAGTTGGGGTTGTATATGTACAAAATAAGGAGCCTGTGACTTTTCTGTTTCCAGCGGCCTCCCCTCAAGTTACTGAATTGCAAGCAGTCATCCAAGCCTTTAGAATGTTTCCTGACCTGATTAATATCATTTCCGACAGCCTCTATGTTGTCGGAGTAGTTACTCACCTAGAGGCTGCAGGGAGACTTCACTACCACTCTACTATTTATTCTCTATTATTGGAGCTTAAGGAATTACTTCAACAAAGATATGCACCTTTCTATATTACCCATGTAAAATCGCATTCTTTATTACCAGGTCCAATTTCTGAAGGTAATAATCAAGCAGATTTAGCCACAAAATATCTTTTTATATTTTCTGCTATAGAACAGGCAGTTACATTTCATCAGTTGTATCATGTCAATTCCCAAACTTTGAGGAAAAGGTTTGCCCTCACTAAAGATAGATCATGGAAGATAGTTCTAGACTGTGCCACTTGTAGTCAACATATTCCCTCACAACCTGTCGGAATCAATCCTAGAGGATTGAAGCCTTTGTCAATTTGGCAAATGGATGTTACACACCTCCCCGAAGGGGGAAGGTTGAAATACCTTCATGTGTCTGTGGACACATGTTCAGGTATTGT
>NW_006399761.1:30820307-30821554 GCF_000299155.1 Elephantulus edwardii
TGGCAGTCTGTCCAACCTCCAGGTCACTCAGCCCACAGTTGGGATGAATTTCAAAACACCACGTGGAGCCGTTTGAGTCTGTTTGCTGTGCTGTAATATTTTCAATAAATTTGGGCACACCAGCCTTGCCTTTGAAAAAAAAATCCTTGCCTCCAAAGAGCAACTTGGTTTCACCCACCCCAGGAGTATGTTCTATACTCTTCTCCAGCACTACACCTCAAAGCCATCAATTCTTCTTCTGTCATCATCATTGTCTAGCTCCCTGATGCATAGCAATTAATTGCAAAGACCATGGGCTGAATCAGGCCCAACTTAGTCTCTATACTGACATCATTGCTCTTTAGCACTCTACATAGGTCCCTAACAGATTTTGTGAATGTAATTCATCTTTTGATTTCCTGACCACTGAGGCCAAGAGTGTTTATTGTGGAACTGGGCAAGCTGAAATGGTTAATCTCAATCTCTTTTCCATCTATTATGGTGGAATTGGTCCAGTGGTGAAACTTTTTGAGTCAGAAAATCAAAAAGGATGAGCTTCCTCAGCATTTCTTAAACTGAAGAACAAATTCAAGCCTCGATTTTTCAATACTCTACTGCAAGTTTTCCAGCCTTTCTTGTGTTGTGGCACACATAGAAAGTGCTAATATTTATAATATGGAGCTCTGATAGTTGAGTCCATAGGGAGTTGTGCTGTTAACAAAGAGGCCACATCTTCTGGGTGATCTGAACCACTATCAGCTCTTCATGGGAAATCTCCTGCTATGAGATTTTTTAGCCTTGAAAACTCAGTGGAGACTCAGCTATGAGTTGGTTCCTACATGACAGCGATGAGTGATTGTGGGTAAATATTTATAACTTCCCAAATAAGTGGTCCTTCATGGCAATCAAGGTTTTGTGACCCACCCCCTCCCCAAGGGGTGATGATTCCACATCTATAGGTCCATTCATGTGCTCCACGGGAGCCCCAGTGGCAGGATGGCTAAGCATTCAATTATTACCTGAGAGATCAGTGGTTCAAACTTACCCTATAGTAAGAGGTTCATTGGTGGTAGTGGTGGTGGATGTAGTTGAGTCATTTGCCACTCATATCAACCCTATGTACAACAGCTCTGAACCCTGCTCTATCCTGAGCCAACGTCATTGTATTTGACACACATAACCCCATTTGCAAGCTACTCCTTGGAGGCAAGGATTCTGGGGCTTCGTCTGACATACTTTGGACATGTTGCCAGGAGGGACGGGTCCTT
>NW_006399761.1:30821654-30828784 GCF_000299155.1 Elephantulus edwardii
ATACCACAAAAAACTTCACCTTGAAGAATCCCTTTTGTTTGCAGCCACCTTTCTTTTTTGTTTCTACTAACCAATCTACTGTTAATTTATCTTTTTTAAAATGTAGTGAAGTATCATGTAAGTTGTCATCTTGTATTTTGAATTTTACCTTAATGGTTGTAGTTCGCATTCCTGCCGCTATCACCTTTCCGGTCAGCCAAGTTGCCGATTCTCCAGTAATACTTCATACCCAACATAAGCGGGACTTTGGTGTTACTGCTGCAGTGGTGACTGCTATTGCTGCATCTGTTGCAGCAGCAGCAGCGGCGGGAATTGCGATGGCATCTCAAATTTCTACTGCCGCCACAGTCGATAAGTTGGCAGGGGAAGTTGCTGATGCCCTTTCTCTACAGAATGAACTTAATAATCATGTCCGAGTGGGAATACTGAACCTAAATAAGCAGACTGCTTTATTACAGGAACAGGTAGATCTTTTATGGATGCTACAGTCAGTACCTTGCAGTCCAACTTATCCTAATATTTGTGTCACTAATGGTCATGTAAAGAATATGTCTTCCAGCCTACGAGAACTGAATCGGTATATGACCAGAGGATGGGATATAGAATTCCAGCAATTTATGCAGAACCTGACCTTCCAGATATTACAAGTCAATGAAACCAGAGTACCACCTATCACCGGAGATGAACTGTTGAAATCATTAATGACTATGTTTCAAACATGGAGTGGAGTAGGAGCTTTAGCCATACTCCTTGTTCTTGCTTTTTGTTTGGGTATTTGCTGTTTATGTAAATTAACGAGACAGGAAGCCAAACGTGCTTTTGTGGTACATCAACTTTGTGCAGATAAGGAAGACTTAGTTAAGGAAATATGGCTTAGTATGTTAAAATGAAGTTAATTGTTAGGATAAAGATAAGTTTGTATTGGATGGTAATTATAATTTTGAGTTGAGTAATTTTTATGTTTGTATATATTTAATATGTTTGTTAAGACTGAGGAATTTTATTCTGCCCATTGTTGGATTTTAGTTGGATGGTTCTCTTACGAATTTCATCTGCAGTATGGCTCAATATGCTTGATAAGCAGTAAACCCCACAAGCTGATAGACCCAGACAGCCACCGTATCCAGAAAATGAGCAATATTGGTCTGCGCCAGTGACGAATGTAGCCTGGCTATACCATTCCCCCGGACGATCGATTGCACATCTGAGGGATTAAGTGAATGGATAGGCAAGTCCAGGCACATTTAACAGGCAATGGCCATGGCCCCCCATGATACTCCCTTGACGGTCCTTGCAGCTCCCCATCGTGTGGAGCACGAACATCTAGCGTTCTGCAAAATGGAGGCCTGATGTACGAAAGCTCAGACAGGATCAGGAGTATAATGGAGAGAGAGCCTAAAAGAAGAACAGAAGACGCTGTCGCTCATGGATCTCAAAACAAAAAAGGGGGAACTGCAGGAGCTGCAGGTGCTGATGCATTAGGAAGTATGAATGGTAATGGGCAAGTGTGGCAGAAATTGATTGGAGAAATAAAGTTAAGTATTAGCCAATAAGAAAATGTTAAGTGTTAGTTATAAGTCAATAGGAATAGAGAGTTAATAGCCAATAGGAATAGTTAAGTTAGTAGAGTAAGAGCCAATGGGAATTAGGTTAGAAGTTATCTAGGCTAAGGGTATATAAGGGGTTGAGAAGAAGGAGAAGGTAGAAGGCGCCATTATCAGAATAAAGAAGTATCAAGCTGCAACGAATCCCAGTGTCGTGTTTTCCTTTATTCCGCTGGCGGGGTTGGAACGCGGCAATGGAATACTACACAGAACACAGAAGCAATGATTTTGTAAATTATTACCTAACTTGGGAGGGAATGGAGAGCATTATGCTGAGTGAACTCAGTCCCATAAGGACAAATACTGTATATAACTATTATTATAGAATGAGTATGAAGTTTCTAGGGGTTGGAGGGTTGAAGCAGAGTGGTGAGTATGTGCAGGAAGGCATGGGGAGTAATCATGGAGTTGTACAATTGGATGGGGAGGTGAGGAAAATGGAAAGTATCTGGTGTGAAAAACAATGTATTCAAATTTTCTAAATAAACTAGTATTTTTAAAAAAGGAAAAAATATAGATGGGATAGACTCAAAGTCATACTTTTCCTGCCTCACAATTAGCACCTGGTCTGATTCTGACAGCTGATACTGAGCTGTTTCATCAATTCTTTCCACAGATGTAGTCAATTTGATTCCATGAAGTCTGTCAGGTGTAGTCCACGTGCAAAGTCGACTTTGAGTTTCTTAAAAAAAATAGGCACTTACTATGAATAAATTATTGAGTGCAAAAAATTCAGTCATTCACTCTCCAGTTTCATTTCTGTCACCAAGTCTGTACTTTCCAACCTCCATTACTTCATCATCATTTTCAACCTTTGCATTCCAGTTGCCAATAATTATTAAATCATCTTGATTGTATGTCTGATCAATTTTGGACCTTTGAATTGTGGTGTTGGAGAAGACTACTGAATATTTCATGGATGGTCAAAAGAACAGATACATCTTGGAAAAAATGCAGCCAGGGGGCTTCGTAAGGAGTGATGGTGAAACTATTTCACATACTTTGGACATGTTGTTAGGAGTAGTTATTCCTTGGAAAATGATATCATGCTTGGGAAAATGGAGGCTCAGACAAAGAAGACAACCCTCAAGATAGATCAACACACTAACTGTGGCAATAGACTCAAGTATGCCAGAGATGACAAGGATTGTACAAAACTGGGAAGATCTTTTGCATAAGGTGGTTTTGAGTCATACTCGACTCGACAGCACCTAATGACAACAAATGTTTCTATAAGTTGAACAATGAATAAGTATGAAAGAAGAAGAATTGAAACCTTTAGTTGTGGTGTTGGAGAAGAATACTGAATATCTCATTGATTATCAAATGACCACACAAGTCTATCTTGAATCACCAACAAGACGCATTGATTCTGTGACTGTAACAAAGTGCTTGAGCACGATGGAGATTGTGAGGAAGGCACAGGGTAGGGAAAGTGTCTGACCTGTAATTCATGTGAGTGCTGCCTATCACCAGTACACAAAAACAACAAAATGTGACAAGAACAGCTCAACTAGGAAAGAACTCCTCTTGCCTACTCAGCTCTCCCTCAACAGGAAAAATGCATCTATACCCTTTTATTTGAAATAATTACTCCAAAGTAGAATGATATGTGCTCTTGTTTGGGATGCCTTACGTTATTGCTGTCTTTTTATTTATTACCTCCCCCTTTCAGCCTCGGTGTTGGTTATTGGAGATGACAAACAAATGCAGTTTCGATTAGAATCAATGATTATATCAAAAAGTGTCAAATGAAAGGAAGCATTAGACCAGGTTATATATACTGGGGGCGGGGGAGAGGAGACAGTGGTTTACAGCTTCAAGCTAAAGTAAATGTCCTGGTTAATCTTTCAACCTGCTTTTCATTTCAAATGTGTAGACATAGCACTAACTAGAGTCAGACTTCCCTTTGCCTCATGACTCACCCCTGACTTTTCTCTTTTCCAGTGAACTTTATCCAGTCTTGTTGAGCAAGATGAGCAGCTATTTCCTGTTGGAAGAAAGCACACCAATCCATGCTGTGACTTTAAATAGCATGCAAATAATATTTAAACCGTCTGTTGCAGAATGTTCCTGTCTGCCTGACACAATTCTTTTTTTAGAGGAAAGGGTTTCTTTTTTTTTTTTCTTTTTTTCCTTTAGACTATCATTTAAAAATTATGAAAGAAGGGCACACCCACAATAGAAGTCCCACTAAAATCCTGCACATTAACAATCTGATTTTAAGTGCTAAGAATCCAGGTTGATTCTGATTTAGAACTGAAATCCTGCCCTATGTTTAGTGTCTTCTGCATGGTTGTGGAAAAACCTCCTATCACTTAGAAAGTCAGAATACGAATACCCACTGTTACAAAGATCTCCAGATAGAGGATCTGAGTCATGCTGTATGATAAGATTAAAACAATAATAATAACACCATAGGGAGCTCTGGTGATAAGGAATTGCACTGCCAATACAAAGTTACAAGGTTTGAATCCTCTCCCTGCTCTGTGGGAGAAAAATGGGCAATCTCCTCTTGTGTGATATGTTGTCATCGTTGTTGCTATGTGCTGTTGAGTGGCCTGAGACTCATAGCGACCCTATGCACAACAGCCCTAGACCCAGCTCTATCTTGTGCCAATTTTATTGTCTCTGACACACCTATGCCCACTACCCGAGCCTCTAGATCAATCCATCTCATTGAGGGTTTTCCTCTCTTGCAATGTCCCTCCACCCTTCCAAGCACAATGTCCCTCTCCAATATGGCACCTCTGAAAACATGCTGGAGGGTCATCTGTGGTTCAGTTCTAAATCAACAGCACACAACGACAATAAGACTCCTGAACCAGTCTCATCATCTCCGACAGACCTGATCACATTCTTCCAGTTAATCCATCTCATCCTGGGTCTTCCTCTCTTGCACTATCTCTCCATTCTTCTAAGCATGATGTCCCTCTCCAAGGACTAGTCCCTCCTGGCCACGTACCCAAAGTATGTGAGACAGAACCACAAAAACCATGCTTCCAGGGAGCGGCCAAGACTATAGATGATCTTCAGCAGTATTTTGCTTGCATGTTTTATCAGTTATATTTTTCAGTAATTCTCACATTCAGTTGGATCACCTTTCTTGGGAATGGGAACAAATATGGACCTCTTCCAATCCATTGGCCAGACAGATGTCTTCCAAATTTCCTGGCATAGACACATCTGTTAATTTAAACAAATCAGTCGGTAACCTATGAATTCCTGGACCTTCGTTTTTGCCAATGCCTTCAAAGTAGGTTCCACTAACTAAATAGTAGTAGTAGTAGTAGTAGTAGTAGTAGTAGTAGTAGTAGTAGTAGTAGTTGTTGTTGTTAAGTGCTGTCAAGTCATAGGCCACTCATAGAACCTTATGAATGAAAGTTCTCAACACTTGTGTGACTTTCATCCTTTCTCCAAGTTCATAGGGTTTCTGGAGGCAAGCTGTTATGTAAGTGGATGCCACTCCTGTTTCTAAGCTTGTTTTAATCGGGGATCGCCACCAACACTGTCTGCCACGGATAACCATTAACACATTTGACACATGAGTGTCAGTGTTCAGCTTCACAGAAACCACAAGTCATCTCTGTACAGCAAGTGGACACACCAGGGCTGTATAACCTAGAAGAATGTTTGAACAAAAACAATGAAAAACAGACCTGAGGGCCATAGGCCCAAGGGCACTTCAGTATTTTACCATGCCGGCATGCCCAAATGCTGGCGACTTCTGGGCCAGAGACCCCCCAGTTCATCTGGCAGGTCCGCTCTGCTGACACCCACTTGTGGCAAAAAGAAAACCACAAGCGCCGCCCAAACGTTCCATCCTAAGTAGTAGCAGTTTAATTGTTTTCAGAGGTCCTATTTGTGCATTCTCCCCAAAAGAGATACTCATGGCATTTTTCACCATCAATTGCAAGCACGAGTAGAGCAGGGAGAAATTTGAGTTACCGATGCATACGTTCCCAAATGAGCTAGATCAAAGGGGCATTGTGCCTTCTTGTGTTAGCTCTCATATTATAAACAAGTGTCCTTTCCATCCTGTGTTGACTCCCCCCACCACCACCACCACACTCCTACTCTTTATTGGTGGTTTAACTAAGATTAGTCTCACCACCACACTCCTACTCTTTATTGGTGGTTTAACTAAGATTAGTCTCAAGCATAGAGCTGCAGTGGTATAATGCTGTCTAGTGTTCTTAAGAGAAAGAGCGATAGGATATTTCTTACAAAGAGGATAGATATAACAGGAAAGCTTTGTTAAGACATGAACTTACAGTGTGGTTGACTATGAGGTGATAGTTACTAAAGGAACCATTTATATTCAACAAAATGCATTTAAAAAGAAACACACATAGAACAAAGTCTGAATGGGTCCATTTATTAAAATATTGTGACCAGAAGCTTTCAGGAGTCCAATTCTGTATTTTCTTTAGAAGTAACGTCTCAGTGTTGCTCTTTTTGTATGCCACTGAGCTGATTCTGACTTATAGTGACCCTATTAGTCAGAAAGAAATGCCCCCATGGGATTCTGAAGTCTGTAAATCCCAATAGAAACATATTGCCACATCTTCTCCCCTTGAATCCCCTGGTATCCTCAAACCAACAGCCTTTCGAAGAGTGCTTAGTCACTGGGTCACCAGGAATCCTTGAGAACTAAATTCAGAGTTACTGGTGTGTGCCATTGATTCAGAACCATAGCTGACCTTCCAGTAGATTTTCAAAGGTGGCAGATCCCTCAGAACAAAATCGTCCATCCTTCTCCTATGGAACAACTGGTGGAATAAAACCACGTGTCTCTGGGATTATAGCACTTTCTCTTATCACTAGGCCACTAGACCTCCCCAAAATTAAATTTAAGTGCAAAGTTTTAAAAAGCCATTGCATTTCTCTACTCAAGGACAGAGTAGAGTCAGATTTTGGCTTCTTAGAGAGGGTGCAGCCAGAGTGCTCTTTGGAGGCAAGAATAATGAAGCTTTGCTTCACATACTTTGGACATATTGCTATGAGGTGCTATTCCTTGGAGAGGGACAGGATGTTTGGAAGGGTGGAGGGTCAGCAAAGGAGAAGAAGACCCTGAACCAGGTGGACTGTCGTGGTGACTGCTGCAATGGGCTCTTGTGTGTCAGGAAGTGTAAGGATGGTGCAGGATGGAACAGGGTTTTATTCATAGGGTCGCTATGAGTCATACTCGATTTGGCTGCACCTAACAACAATAACAACCCCCTAGAATGGGTCAGTCTGGTGGCCTAATTGGTAGGAAGTTACACTGCCAACCCAAAGGCAGGTGGTTCAAATCCACCAGTTGTTCTGAGAGAGATTTGTAGCCTCTGAAAACCTGCTGGAGGCTCCAACTTGTAAGCAGTGAGTTTTAGTAAGAACCCAGAATGTTGATGTTGGATAGAAAACAGTGAAGGGAGGGAAAGAAGGGAGGAGCGAGAGGGAGAGGGAAGGAGGGAAGAAAAAAAGAAAAAGAGAGAGAGAAAAACTGGTCCCAAGAAAGGAACAAGCTTTTTTTTTTAATTAAAT
>NW_006399761.1:30832243-30836820 GCF_000299155.1 Elephantulus edwardii
TATGGATATAATCCTGTCACTCACGATGTTGTACTTCAAGATGGATCTAGAAATTACTTTTTTTACTATGAAGGCGACCCCATTTTTCCTTGTCTTTTCATCTCCAGAGTAATATATCATATGGTCATCTGACTCAAAATGCCCCATGCCATCTCATCTTTCCAATGCCCAATATGTCATTGTTTATGCCTTCCGTTTCTTTCTTAACAGTTTCTAATTTTCCTACATTCATGGCTCTCACATTCCATGTTCCAATCAGTAGGGTCTGCTTACATATGTTCTACATATAAAAATCCTTCAAATACATCATCTTCTTGTTACTCTTCTGCTCCTTTCCTACTATCCCTTCCATCTCGCCCCAAAACACTATTCCTGTTTTCTTAAGAATATCCATTTTTTCTGTCCTCTCCTTCCAGAAACTTCCTAGAGATCCATCAGTTTTTCATGAAACAAAATCAACTCATAATATGAGTTTCTAATTTTCTTGTTTTATTTCTTATCACATAAAGGACATTCACTAAATCCCTTTGATCAAAATTCTTTCATTCACAACCCTAAGTTACTTTAATTAAGCATTACTCTCTAACAAGTTGTGTTTCATTTTTTCTTCCCGTGAAGATGTTTAAGTCTATACCTATTATTTCATCCATATCTGTGTCTGTTCCTGTTGTTATTGTTGTTGCTATTGAGTTGGAATCAATGACTATACAATTAACACTCTTGGCATCAGCAATCAGGAAATCAAAAGACAAATTGTATTAGGTAATTCTGCTGTCATGGACCTTTCCAGAGTACTGAGAAGCAATGATGTCAGTCTAGAGAATAAGATGTGCCTGGTCCAGGCCATGGTCTTCGCAATTACTTGCTATGCATCTAAGAGCTGGACAATGAGTAAGGATGACAGAAGAATGGATGCCTTTGAGTTGTGGTGCTGGAGAAGAGTCTTGAACATACCATGGACCACCAAGTAAACAAGTAAGTTTGTCTTGGAGAAGGTGAAACCAAGTTTCTCCTTGGAGGCTAGGATTTTGAAGCTCCAACTCACATACTTTGGGCACATGGCCAGATGGGACCAATCCTTGGAGGACATCATGCTCGGAAGGGTAGAGAGACAGAGCAGGAAAGGAAGACCTTGGATGAGATGGATTGATGTAGGAACTAGGACAATGGAGGTTGGTGTGTCAGAGTCAGTGAGACTGGTTCAGGACAGGGCAGGCAGGCTTCAGAGCTGTTGTACATAAGGTTGCTATGAGTTTCAGGCAACTCAAAGGCACACAGCAACTACAACAACATAGTGAATTTGACTTTTTTTTAATTTGACTCTGTGTGACCCCAACACTTGGAGGCCCCAGCTCAGGATGTCACCAGCATCATCCAAGTGTATTGGACTGCTATCATCTATAGGATTTTCTTTCTCTGACTTTTGGAATTAGATCATCAAGTCTTTCTTCTTATGCCATAGAACAACTGGAACCTTTTCAGCATAAGCAACATTCAAGTCTCCACTAACAGACATTAGCTGCACTGGCCAGTTGAACTCAGATCTCCTGATTGGAAGGTGAGACACCATGTCTCAATGGTTCTATATTTACACCTGTATCTATTCATCTATCCACATTTTTCCATTGCCACAAATCACAACTCAAACTGCTCCATGTGCTTCATGAGATTGTATATGGCTATCACCTTACACAAGTGCATCGCTGTGCCTGTGTCCACGGAGCTGCCAGGTGAACGGGAACTGCCAACAGTTTGTACCACCCAGGAACCTTGCTCAATAAGCAAGTTGTCTGCCAGGCAAAGTCTGAAGTTCAGGAAAGGAAAAATGGAAAAGAACAAGGAAGAAGAAAAGAAAAGAAGCAAAATGGAAGGAGAAAAAGAATTAGAAAAATCACCAAAGATCAGTTTGCCTCTTTCATAACCTTGCCAAGGGCCAGACCTAAATATAGTCCCCAAGGAAAACTTGGCAGTGACCCTAGACCTTCCCTCCCTACAAACCAGGTGGGGCTGGCAGCTCTAGGGCAGGAAACATGCACAAGCCAACCTGCCCTACAGTCTTCCCAGGGCTTATCCTGGGACTCAGGCAGCACCAATTGTTCCAGGAGAGAGAAATAATTAGGGAAAACTGCTCCTCCCTCCTGGCCTCCAGGCTGCCCAGCCAGCATGATTAGCATAATTACAATATGTTCCTCCAGCATGGGGATGAAAACTTATGTGAGAGGGGAAATGTTAACACATGCAAGCCAGCCTTTGTAATTAGCTAAACAGTTCCTCTTTTTGGCTTTCCTGAGATACTCCCTGGAAACTCCAAATTTAAGCCAATGCCTGCAGGGCTGAAGGCAGCAACCACAGCTGGAATGCTAAGCACCTGCTATAAGCAGGGGGGAACCCCCCACCCCCACACATCCCCAAAGTAACAAATGCCATTGTGAAGGGGAAAGTGACATTGCTAGACATGGCCTTGGGCATTAGGAAAATAGGTCTTGACCCCTTGGCTGTCCCTTTTTAACTAGCCTTTGTTGGTATAGTTGTTGGAAAGAATTCTAACTTATGGAGTACTCGTGTGTGCAAACCAATGTTCAAGTCCCGATAATATGTCCTTATACTAACTGAAAGTCAGCAGTTCAAATTCACTAAGCCTTCTGTAGAAGAAAAATAGACAGTCTCCTCTGGAACAGACTTAAAACCTTAGAAACCCAACTGGGTGGAGGGGGTCTATGTTATAGCCTTAATTCTATAGCAGTGAGTTTTGGTTTAATATTTCAGAAAGCCACTGTCACACTTTACTTCCAAGTTACCACTCAGTGTGCTTGAACCACCAACCTTTTTAATTGGTTGTCCAAGACCTTACCATCAGCTCTATTAGCAAGCCTCAGTTGTCCTCAGGTCAATTTCCTCATTTCCAAAGAAAAGAAAACAATCCAATATTTTGAAAAGCAATCCAAGCAACGACCAATAGACTTAATAGCAATAAGTTTGGATTTTTAGGGAGTTCTCCTAAGAAATAGTTAAATTACAGCTGTTGTCGTTGTTCTATTTATTGTTATGTGTCATCAAATAGACCACAACTCATAGTGACCCTATGTACAACAGCTCTACCCTACTCTACCCTGAGACAATTTCACTGTGCAAAGAGCTGGAGTCAGAAAATCAAAAGGGCCAAACCCGTTCAGCATTTCTTATGTTTAAGGAACTGAAGAACAAATTCAATCCTGGATTTGTAATACTTAACGATGCTTAGAGTAGAATTTTAAATGATGCAGGAAGCATTACAAAAAGATGGAAGGTGTATAAAGAGTCAATGTACCAGAAGGACTTGGCTGACACAGAAGAATTTCATGAAACGACATATGAGAAAGAACCTGTGGTGATGAAGGAAGAAATATAAACTGCTCTGAAAGATTTGGCAAAATACAAAGTCCCAGGAATTGACGGCATACCAACTGACATATTTCAACAGACACTGCCCTGGATGTGCTTACCAAGTTGTGTCAAGAAATCTGGAAGGTCAACTGATTGAAAAAGAACTATTATTTTTTTTCCCATTCCAAACAAAGGTGACCTGAGAGAATGAAGAAATTATTGAACAATATCATTAATATCCTATACAAGCAAGATTCTGCTGAAGATTATCAAAAAACACTAGAACAGCACATTAACAGAGAGGTGTCAGACGTGCAGGGTGGGTTTAAAAGAGGACATGGAACTAGGGATATTACAGGTAATGTTCGATGGTTCTTGGCTGAAAGCAGGGAGTACCAAAGGAATGTCTATTTGTGTTTCATTGACTATGAAAAGGCATTTGACTGTGTGGATTACAACAAACTGTATCTGACTCTGAGAAGAATGGGAATCCCATAACACTTGATCATGCTTACACAAAACCTATACTTAGACCAGGAGGTAGTCATCAGAACAGAGCAAGGAAACACTGCATGGTTCAAAACTGGGAAAGGTGTAAGTCAAAGATGTGTCCTATCTTCATACCTTTTCAACCTATATGCAGAACAGATCATCCAGAAAGCTGGGCTCTATGAGGAGGAATGTGGTATCAGGATTGCTGAAAGAAGACTAATCTTCGACCTGTGATATGCAGACAACACAATCCTGCTTGTTGAAACTGAGGAGAGTCTGAAGGCTTGCTGCAGAAGGTCAGGACTGCAGCCTTCAATATGGCCTGAAGCTCAACATCAAGAAAACAAATATTCTTACCATTGCATTAATTGGCAGCATTATAATAGATGGTGAAGAGATTGAGATTGTTAACAGCTTTAGTTTGCTTGGCTCCACAATCAGCACACTTGGCAGCAGCAGGCAGGAAATTAAAAGACATATTGTATTTGTCAGTGTTGTCCCTGCCTTTCTCACACGCATCCTTACCCACTTATTTCCCTGCTCCACCATCCAGCTTTGAACAGCCCTCCATCTAAGAACTTATATATGAAGCTTCCATGGCTTCTGTGATTCCAAACACATCAGCTGATGAGGCGTGTGACAAAGGCAGGGACAACACTGACACTAAAGTTAACTCCGCAATAAGGGATATACCTTTAACTTGCTGGTCTGTCTGATACTTC
>NW_006399761.1:30842060-30848147 GCF_000299155.1 Elephantulus edwardii
GCAGGAAGGGAAGAACCTCTATGAGATGGATTGATTTGGTGACTGGGGTAATCGGGATGGGTGTGTCAGAGGCGGTGCGGTTGGCGCAGCATAGAGCAGGGTTTTGGGGTGTTGTGCATAGGGTCGCTATGAGTCGGAAACGACTCGATGGCACATAACAACAACAACAACAACAACCCCATTTGCCCAGTCACCGATTCAATCTATCTCATCAAGGGTCTTCCTCTCTTGAGTGGTCCATCTATCCTCCCAAGCATGATGTCCCTCTCCAAAGACTGTCCCTCCTTAAAACATGTCCAAAGTATGTCAGATGAAGCATCAGAATCCTTGACTCCAAGGAGCAACCCGGTTTCACCCTCTTCAGGACAAACTTGTTTGTTCTCCTAGCAGTCCATGGTACCTTCAACACTCTTCTCTAGCAACACAGCTCAGAGGCATCAATTCTCTATCATCCCTAGACATTGTTGTTATTGTTAGGTATCATCGAGTCGACCATGACTCATAACCATCCTGTGCTCCATAGCCCTGAACCATCCACTGTCCTAAGCCAAAATCATTGTCTCTGACATACCTTTATCACAGTTATTGTGTCAATCCATCTTATTCAGGATCTTCCTCTCCTGCACTAACCCTCTACTCTTCCAAGCATGATACCTTTCTTTAAAGACTGGACTCTTCTGGAAACATGCCCAAACTACATGAGGTGGAGTTTCAAAATCCTTGCCTCCAAAGAGCAAACTGGTTTCACCCTCTCCAGGACAGACCCGTTTGTTCTCTTGATTATCCATGGTATGTTCAATACTATTCTGCAACACCACAACTCAAAGGTATAAACTCTTCTTCTGTGAAAGCAGGGAATACCAGAGGAATGTTTATCTTTGTTTCATTGACTATGCAAAGACATTTGACAATGTGGATCTCAACAAATAGTAGCTAATTCTGAGAAGAATGGGAGTCCTGGAACACTTGATAGTGCTTGTGTGAAACCTATAATTGGACCAGGAGGCAGTCGTCAGAACAGATCAGGGAAATACTGCATGGTTCAAAATTGGGAACAGTGTACTCCAGGGATGTGTCCTATCTCCAGACCTTTTCAATCTATATGCAGAACAGATCACCTGAGGGGCTGGGCACTACGAAGGGAAATGTGGCATCAGGATTGGAGGAAGACTCATCAACAATCTGCGTTATGCAGATGACACAACCCTGCTTGCTGAAACTGAGGAGGACTGAAGTGCTTATTTCAGAAGGTCAAGGACGGTAGCCTTCAATATGGATTGAAGTTCAACATTAAAAAAACAAAAATTCTCACCACTGGGCCAATTGGCAGAATCATGACGGATGGTGAAGAGATTGAGATTATAAACAACTTTAGATTGCTTGGCTCCACAATCAACCCTCTTGGCACCAACAGCCAGGAACTTAAAAGACGTATTACATTGGGGAAAAAAAATCGTCTGTCAGAGGTCTCTCCAGAATACTGAAAGGCAATGATATCAGTCTGGAGACTAAGGTGCACCTGATACAGGCCATGGTCTTTGCAATCACTTGTTATATACTAAAGAGCTGGACAATAACTAGGAATGATAGAAGAAGAATTGATGCCTTTGAGCTGTGGTGTTGGAGAAGAATATTGAATATACCATTGACTGCTAGGAAAACAGACAGGTTTGTCCTGGAGAGGGTAAAACCAGGCTGCTTCTTGGAGGCAAGGATTCCAAAACTTGGCCTAACATACTTTGGGCATGTTGCAAAGAGGTACCAGTCCTTGAAAAGGGACAGTATGCTTGGGACTGTGGAAGGACAGGGCAAGAGAGGAAGGCCCTCCATGAGATGGATTGGTTCAGTGACTGGTATAATAAGGGAAGGTATGTCAGAGACAATAAGGTTGGCACAGGATAGAGTGGGTTTCAGGGCTGTTGTACATAAGGTCATTATGAATTGCAAATGGCTGGACAGCACATAACAACAACAACATCCTTTGTCATTGTCCAGCTCTCAGATGCATAGTAAGCAATTGAGAAGATCATGGCCTGGATTAGGTGCACCTTAGTCTCTAGACTGACATTTTTGCTGTTTTAGTACTCTAGGGAGGTCCCTGACGTCAGACTTTCCAAAATTAACTCACTTTTTTTTCTTTCTCCCTACTGGTGCCAAAAGTGTTGACTGTAAATTCAAACAAGCTGAAATTATTAAAAACATCACATTTTCTTCATCTATCATGATGCTATCAACAGGCCTGATGGTTAAGAATTTTGTTTTCTGGATGTTGAGGTGCAACCCATATTGAAGGCTGCAGTCTTTGACCTCTGTAACAAATATCTGAAGTCCTCCTTCATTTCAGTAAGCAAGTCTGTGCCATCTGTAAAACACAGGTTGTTGACGAGTCTTCCTCCAATCCTGATGACACATTCCACCCCATAAAGTCTAGCCTTCCGACTGATCTGTTCCACAAACACATTGAAAAAAATATGGAGAAAAAAACGTATCCCTGATCTACTCCTTTCTTGATTTTGAACCATGCCATGTTCCCTTGCTCTGTTTGTACAACAGCTTCCTGGTCCAGGTATAGGTTTCACAGAAGCACAATCAAGTGTTCTGGGATTCTCATTCCTCTCTGAATTTATCTGTCAGTCTTTGTATTGTGGATGCATCCTTGCATGTTGACATGTCTTTGTATGATGTTCTTAATAGCCTAGATACATTCATGTTTGCCTATTTGCTCTTTTGGGTAAATTGCTTGCCTCTCAGAAATTGTGCTAGAGTTGAACGTCCAAATTAAGACAGAACAAGAAGAAGGATTGGCCATCCACTTGCGAAATAACAGACCTTCTAAAACCCTGTGAACAATAAAGGACACAAATTAGTAGATAATAGCATTGGAGACTGGGCCCTCATATTGGGAAATGAAAAATGAGGAGGAGCAGTTGTAAACAGCCACTAATAATTGGAATGTGAAATGAATGAAGTGTTAATGTAGGAAAATTGCATATTGTTAAAAAAGAAACAGAATGCATAAATATTGACGTACTTGGCACTGGAAAGTTGAAATGGATTGGCTTGGGCCATTATGGACCAGACATTATAAAGATTGTTGTTGTTGTTGTTGTTGTTGTTGTTGTTGTTATGTGTGGTAGGGTTGGAATTGACCCATACTGACTCTCCAGCAAAGGAGGAGGTTGCCAATTCTGCAGAGCAGCTGGTGCTTTTGAGACTGCAGCACAACTTCTTATTACTAGTCCACCAGAGCTCCTTGGCGTGTCAGGTCCCCATGAGACAAAAATCAACTTAACCATGGCCAGAAACAACAAGCCCTCACATGGTGTTGGGAAGCTCTGCTTGGCATTACCACTTTTATTCTAGTGACTGCATGGTTTGCTTGTGGTTGGTTTTGGTTTTTACCAAACTGCCTGTGATTCTGGAGCTCTGGTGGCCTAGTGGTAAGAAGCTGAGCTGTAATCACAAAGGTACAGTTTGAATCCACGACCTGCTCCAGGGGACAATGATGGGCAATCTTCTCCCATGTGAAGTACTTCTCCATGTGAACCCACTGGAGGGTCAGCTATGGGTCAGTTCCAACCCAACAACACACAACAACAACCACCTTGTGATTCTAGAGTATACAATGATCCAATGAAACAGCTCTCATGGCCACATATTAGAATCACCAGGGAAACATTCATAAACACCATTCATAAACAGCCATGCTCCCATGAGATTCTGATTTAATTGCTTCAGGTGGGACGTGGGCATCAAGTAAAACTAACATGTAGCCAAAGCTGAGAACAAGAGCTCTGCATCAGGGCTTCTCAAACACTGACGTGCAATCTGTGAACCTGGGGCTTCTATTAAAATGCACATTATGGTCCCCTATAAGGGAAGTGATCTGCTATTTGGCATTTCTCATAATGTCCCAGGAGAGGATAATGCTGTAATCCACAGGCCACATTTTAAGCAGGATGGGTATAAAAGAATGTATCTCAATCTTGTTATATATCATGATTCCTTGGAAGGTTCTCCTAAAAACAGATTGTTGAGACTCATCCAAGAATTCCTGATTCAGTAAGGGTATGAATTTCTGATTCATAAGGAGTCTTTGTGAAACAACAGTTAAGGGCTCAGTTGCTAACCAGAATGTCAGGAGTTCAATTCCACAAGCTGCTCAGCAGAAGAAAGACAAAATCTAGTACTTTGAGGAAGACTGAGGCCTCCGAGACCCCATGGAGCAGTGCTGCCATCCTGCAGGATCATGATGACTCTTGCTTGGCAATGGATTAAGTCTACTGTGTTGTTCAAGAAGTACATTTCCATTAACTTTTCATATGATGCTGATGCTGATGGTCCAGGGATAGGTGTGCCATAGTCAGTGAGACTCCCTCGGGACGGGGCTTCAGAGCCATTGTGCGTAGATAGGGGAACTATGAGTCTCAGGCAACTCAACAACACATAACAACAAGTATAAAGTATTACAGCACAGGATCTTGGTCTTTAAGAATTGGTTGCACCTAAGTGATCAAGAATCCCTAAGTTGTGTAAACAATCAGTAAGCTCTGCTGCTAGCTGGAATGGCAAAAGTGCACGTCAATGTAGAGGTGCCCTGCAAGAAAAGGGCTGGTGGTCTCCTGAAAAATGAGCCATTGAAAACCCAGAGGAGCCAAGCCCTACTGAGACACACATGAGTCTCCATGAGCCAAGGGCAGCCAGTCTTCTGTTTTGTACCTAGAAGACAGAGAAATTATCTGGATATGAACCCTAGAATCCCTTAGACTGGAGACCCTGAGGAAGCTATTACAGATTGAATTATGTCTTCCAAAAAATATGTCACCCTAGCTTGACTATGTTTCCTGCTATTTCATAATTAACACCTGTATAATGAATTCTAACCTCATTGATGTCAACAAGGCAGGATTACAGGCAGTTATACAATAACAAAATCATTCCCTATGAGAAGAATTTCATGAAACAATGTATGAATGAGCAAGAGCCTATGGTTATGAAGGAAGAAGTTCAAGCTGCTCTAAATGAATTGGTAAAAAAACAGGAATTGATGGCATAACAATTGACATATTTTAACAAACAGATGCTGCTCTGGATGTGCTCACCAAGTTGTGTCAAGAAATCTAAAGGACAAACACCTGGCCTATTGACTAGAAGAGATCTATATTTGTTCCCATTCTGAGTGTTGAATATACCATGGACTGCTAGGAGAACAAACAGGTTTGTCCTGGAGAAGGTGAAGCCGGAACGCTCCTTGAAGTCAAGGATTCTGGAGCTTCGTCAGACATATTTTGGGCACATTGCAAGGAGGGACTGGTCCTTGGAGAGGGACATCATGTTTGGCAGAGTGGAGGCGCGACGAAAGACAGGAAGACCTGTGATGAGTTGAACGATTCTGTGACTGGGGCGGTGGGAATAAGTGCGTTTGAGATGGCTAGGTTGGCTCAGGATAGAACAACGTTTAGAACTCTTGTACATAGGGTTGCTATGAGTCGCAAATGACTCGATGGCACATAATAACAACAACAACAAACAACATCACATGCAAGCAAGATTCTGCTGAAGATTACCCAAAAACAACAGTACGTCAACAGAGAACTATCAAATGTGTAGGCTGGGTTGAGAAGAGGACATGGTACTAGGCTATAATGATCTTGGCTGAGATAGAAAGATCTTGGCTGAGAGCAGAAAGTAACACAGGAATGTCTATCTGTGTTTCATTGACTATGCCAAGGCATTTGACTGTGTGAATCACAACAGACTGTAGCTGACTCTGAGAAGAATGGGAATCCCAGAACATTTGATTGTGCTTATGTGAAACCTATACTTGAACCAGGAGGCAATCATCAGAATAGAACAAGGGAACATTGCATCGTTCAAAATAGGGAAGGGTTTATACTAGAGATGTGTCCTACCTCCATACCTTTTCAATCTCTATGCAGAGCAGATCATCTGGGAAGCTGGGCTGTATGAGGAAGAATGTGGCATCAGTATTGGAGGAAAACTCATTAACAACCTGCATTATGCAGATGACACAACCCTGTTTGCTGAAACTGAGGAGAACCTGAAGTGCTTGTTGCAGAAGGTCAA
>NW_006399761.1:30848487-30876134 GCF_000299155.1 Elephantulus edwardii
GGGTAAAGGAGTTAGTGTGTCAGAGACAATAAAGTTGGCACACAATAGAGCAGGGTTCAGAGTTGTTGTCATTATGAGTCACAAGCCACTCAATGGCACATAACAACAACAACATGATGTGATCAGATATGTCAGCCAATCAGTTGTCAGGGGATTAAAGTGAGATGTTAGTTAGGTCATAGCCCTGACCTGATGTGAGGAGTATTTTCTCAAGATGTGGTCTATATCACCTTTTGTCTTACAATAGAGACAAGGAGAGTGAAAACAGTACAGAATGGTAGGACACTTCACTAACATCGAGAAAGAACACCCCCGAGTAGAGTTCATCCTTTGGACCCAGGTCCCCGGTCTGAGAAACTCCTTGATCCAGGGAGAGGCCAAGATGTGTGGAAATCTCCAAGGAATGTTGGGCTTATAGATGCTGAAAGGAGAAAAAGACCTGCTAGAGAACCAACATAGAAAGCTTTACTCTAGAGCCAGCCTCTGGAGGTCAGGCTTCTAGCTTTCTAAACTTGCACAGAATAAATATTTTGGTAAGAGCAGTGCTATATAACTGAAATGAAAGTTTACTCTAAACTGATGAGCACAGTCAACCTGCTGAGGAGGTCAAACTGAGTGCTTCCCACACCTGTCTCGCAAGGCCTGGAAGCAGCTAACCTTTTTTTTTTTTCCAACACACTGAGCATGATTTTGTTTATTTCTTTTTCACTCTGTATATTAAAAAAAACCCAAAAAACAAAAACTACTGTATTAACTGATTCCAAGTGGAAGAAAAGTTTTCTTGATCAAATGATAGTGATTGAGTTTTGTATTTTTCAGATGCAGCAAAGTGCACAGGAAAAATAAAATTTACAAAAATGCGCCTAGTTACTGCGGCTAACCTTTGAAAGGAGCCAAACTTTCCTCTTGTCTTGAATGATCAGATCCTATAAAGTGAAAAGCAGCTTCTCCAAGAGAAAGCCTAGGGAGACCCCACAGACACCAGGCTTCAGGCACACTGACCTCTCTGTCGATTCAGTTCATGCTCTCTTAACAAAGTCATGCATCTTTTCACTGAGAAGCTAAAGAGACCACCCCCCACGCCCACCCCATCATCCGAGCACAGAAGAGTGAATCACTGCAATGTGAGTCAGACACCTGTGGACGCCGTCCTCTCCAAGCCTGTAAGTTCCAACCAGGAAGGAAAGAATGGAGTCAAGAAGAGAAGGGAGACTGGAAAAAACAATGAACCCAAAGTGGCTTAGAAACGATGCTCAGTAACTGCCACCTTTGCCAACACTCGCTCAGTCATGGGCTGCTGGTAATTGACCACGACAACCAACACCCAAGCCAGTTTCCATCATTTGATCTGGACGGTTCCCAGGGAACAAGCTCCTAATGGGAGGGTTTGATCACTATCAGTCAGGTGAGAGAGGCCTTCAGGCCTTCAGATGCGTAAAGCAGAGGGGCACATGAGTGATCATTGGCTCCAAGATGCCTCTGAAGAAAAGCCTGTTAACGCTGGAGCCAGGAAGCTGAGATGTGCTCCAGGGCTGCCTCACAAGACACTTGCTCCGTAGGACATCCGCCCAGCCTCAGGGCAAGCTCACCAGGGTTAGCGCTCCTCTGGGTTCATTGGCAGCCATGACACACATCACAGAGCCCACTGACAGCAGGAATTCGGCT
Source organism: Elephantulus edwardii (assembly GCF_000299155.1). Taxonomy (NCBI): domain Eukaryota; kingdom Metazoa; phylum Chordata; class Mammalia; order Macroscelidea; family Macroscelididae; genus Elephantulus; species Elephantulus edwardii. The sequence goes on from NW_006399761.1 coordinate 30,850,153, forward strand.
GTGTGAGTAACTACAGAGTCATTAACCAGGGTCAAGGCAGCGTCTGGTTTCAGAGAAGCTTGCCTTGGAGCCTACATCACATTCCAGGCCCCGGGGAGCAGTGCAAGCTTGCCTTGTTCTGCCTGGTTTGGCAATCAGATGGTGTGTCATTTGTCTGTGGGTGCCAAGCTACCATTCATCCCTTGAATTTCCCTTCAATGAGAACCTTAAGTCTGTTTTCATAAAGCAAAGAGTGCCCCACAACTAACAAGAAGAGGGCTGTGGCCTGCTATATTGGATAAACCTAACGCTTTTCACTCATATGAACATTACTGAAATATTGGCCACCAGTACGCAATGAGTTTTTACCCATGGATAAATCATTTACCCATTCTAGACCTCAGTTTTCTCACCTATAAAACGGTAACAAAAGCTAAAGCGAAAACAAACAAAAGAAGACCCCTTTTGTTGGCAATGTTGTATAAATTTTTATTTTTATAGTGTTACTATTCTTTATTATTAACTCTGTTCCTCTCTTCTACCAATTTTCTTGAGTACAGCCAAGCTTATTTTGCTGAACAAGAGTCATACACACAAATGTAATATATAGACTTCAATCTAGAAGTCTATAATTCAGTGGCCCAAAGAATAAATTTCCCAATTCCATTCTAAAAGCATTTACTGAGTTCCCTTTGAGCTAAAAGGAGTCTGCCAGCCAAACCATTCAACTGGCAGCTCAGCTACAGAGTCCTCAGTGTTTCTAGCCCTAAAAATGTGAACAACAGCAAGAGAAGTGCCCATGTAAGTGAAAGCCGGATTCGGTGCCTTCTAATCCCCCTGAACCTTTTCGGTACAAGAAACCTGGGCTTAAAAAACAAAAACAAAAAAACAAAACAAAACATCAAACCACTTTCCCACGCAGTAAAATTGGCCAGTTCTCCTAGAACTAATTAAAACTAATCAACCAGTAAGTATTTCTTGAGCGAAAAATCTTGATGAGTATGAAAAATTGGCTTCCAAGGCAACAGGAGTCACGTGATGGTTATGAAAAACATGCTTTCAGGAAACAAGAGTGATAGACATGATTGAACATGGAAAGTCACATAGCTGAAAATTCAGGGTCACAAAGCATTTGTGGTTCAAGGTTTACAACTGGATGTGTTTGACTGGCATCCTGTCAGTCAGTGGGACTGGGGATCATTTATTAGATGTTATACTCAGGATGTCTGGCACAAGCAGAGAGTTGAGAGAGAGAAACCAAGCAAACACCCAGGAAGGTGTAATTTACAGAAAAATACCTATTAAATTCTAAAATGTTGGTCACATGAATAATGGGCCACCTCCCTGGTAGTGATGAAATGGAGAGTTCTGGAAGGAGATGAGAATCACAGTGGGATAGGATTTGGAACCCAGTAGATATCTAGAAGATTCAGCCCAGGTCCATGAGAATGTTCATTTCCGAAGATCCTTTAATCCACAGGACACCCCAGGAAAATCTGCATAGGCTTTGCTCATGTCTTTTCCATGAACATTCAGCTTAGAAAGACTGGCTATTTAGTTTTGCCAGAATGATAAAATGAAAATATAAACAACACTTAACCATTGTTTACAAACAATGATGTTTAATTGAGTATCTCATATTTTGTCTGGAATCCTGAGAGGTATGCCTCTAAAACTTAAAAATTTTAGAATCAGTGTCATTCTATCAAAGCATCTCTCCTCAAAATCAAGAGTACAATCCATGTTATTATCCAGAATTAAAGCTAAGTATTGATGATTGGAGGACCTGAGACATTTGCTGTAGGTCAAGGACTGTAGACTTCAATATGGATTGAAGCACAACATCAAGAAAACAAAGATTCTCATCACTGGGCCAATTGGCAGCATCATGACAGGCAGAGAAGAGATTGAGATCTTTCATGAATTTAGCTTGCTTGTTTCCACAATCAACACTCTTGGCACCAGCAGTCAGGAAATCAAAAGATGAATTACACTGTGAAAATCTCTTGTCAGCGATCGCTCCAGAGAAGAGTGACAATGTCAATCTAGAGACTAAAGTGTGCCTGATCCAGGCCATGGTCTTGGCAATTATTGCTATGCATTAGAGAGCTGGACAATAACTAAGAATGACAGAAGAAGAATTGATACCTTCAAGTTGTGGTACTGAAGAAGAGTATTGAACATACTATGGACTGCCAAAAGAACAAGCAGGTCTTTCCTGGAGAAGATAAAACCAAGTGGCTCCTTTGAGGCAAGGACTTTGAAGCTCCTCATCTCACACACTTTGGGTATGTTGACAGGAGGGACCAATCCTTGAAGAAGGACATCATGCTTAGAAGGATGAAAGGACAGCACAGGAAGGGAAGACACTGGATGAGATGCATTGATTCCATGTCTGATAATGTGTGAATGTGGTAAGTGTTGGAATCAGTGAGACTGGCTCAGCAAAGGGAAGGGTGTAGAGCTAGTATACATAGGGTTACTATGGGTTGCAGGTGACTTGACAACACATTACGATAATAGCCATGTTAATATTTTTTTTTCTTGATTAGAGTAGTCCCTGGCTGGTGTAGTTAATGTTCTAGGCTGCTAGCCAAAGAGTTAGTGGTTTGAATCCACATGAAGTACCTTGGGTAGAAAATCTGGGGATCTCCTTCTACACCCCCCAGGCACTGCAAAACCGGTGAAGCACAGCTCTACACTGACGCGCAGACAGTCCCCAGGAGTCAGAGAGAAATTACTGGAAACTTATTACTAGTTTATGTACAGCAAGAGAGCTCAGACTCTATATCTAGGGAGGGCAACAAATTTCTGGCTTGCCCTCAATTTTTTTTTATATATAAACCTTTAAAAATAACATTCCCATCTGGTTAAACATTCAGCCAACATCCTCATGTTGCTAATTAACCAACGCGTGAGCCCCGCCCCACCCCATGTTGCCAAAGCAAGAGACTGGACAACCGGAAGCAAAGAGACAGCAGAGCCAGGAGCCACCAGGCAGCTCCTTCCTGGCAGGCCACAAGGCTGCTGAGTGGGGGTGGAAGGGAAGCCAGGCTTCAGACAAGTCAGGGATTTATGGCCATTTGGGGAACTCTGGTGCCCTTTGAACACATTTTCACTTGAAATGAGTATTGAGGAAAACAGTGTCTCACTATTCATCTGCTGCCTTCACTTTCCAGAAAAGAGTCCGTCTCAGACCTCGTTGCCCCCCATATTGCAGCATCAGAAGAGCTACCTACCTATCATTTGCCTCACATCAATGTTTGCAGCATGCCCGTTATGAACAAAGCCATCCACAACCTGCCTCCATATGAGCCCCTCACATTCAGAGGCTGATATCTGCACTTTTTGTCCTGCAGGACTCTCACGCTCTCTGTGTGTCTCTATCTCTCTGTCTCTGTCTCTCTCTTGCACACACACACACACACACACACACACACACACACTCTTCCACATTTCTCGATGACTCTCCAGTTGCCATAGCCACTCTATGCACAACAGAACAAAACACTGCGTGGTCTTCACAGTCTCAGCGGAGCCTAAATCTATTGCTGTAACTACCAGCAATCACAAAGCCAATCCATCTCATTGAGGATCTTGCTCTTTCGCTAACACTCACTTTTCGGAGCTTGAGGTGCTTCACGAGGGTTTGTCCTGCCTGACCATATGCCCCGGGTATGTGAGATGCAGCCTTCCCGACCTCAACCCCCACTGGTACTCTGACAGCACTTCTTCCCAGACAAATGTCTTTGTTCTTGTAAAGTTTATGGTATATTTGGTATTCTTGTCAACACTAAACTTCAAAAGAATAAATTCTTCTTTGGTCCTCATTATTAATTGTCCAACTTTCACATGCATATGAAGCAAATGCAAATGCCAAAGCTTAGGTCTGACACACTTTAGCATTTAAACTGACACCCTTGCATCTTTTATTCCCTCAGAGTTACAACTTTTTAAAAAGTTTCTTTTATATTGGTGGCCTAGTGGCAAGAAGCTGCACTGCAGTCCCGAAGACACACAGTTCAGGGCCACCAGCTGCTCCATGGGAGAAGGATGGGCAATCTCCTCCCATGCGATTAACTGCCTCTGAAAACCCCCTGAAGGGTCAGCTATGGGTTGGTTCCAACTCTAGTGCACAAGAACAACAACACTGGTTTACATATAAAAGTAGTGTTATCGTGTTTTCATTTATATACATTGTGTTTCATGCATTCCTCCACTCACATTGTTTTTCACATTATCAGTCCCACACATCGTGTTTTATAAAATTAATCTCCATTGATCCATGCCCATAATTATTTCACCTTTTCCAGTCCCCACTGGATCTTTCCTAATTCCATCATCCCCTCACTCTGGCCACCAGCCTTTGCTACCTTGAGATTTCCCCTACACCCCCCCCTTCCCCCCCTCCTATTCTCTCTGGATTTTTGGCATCCACTTCCTAAACAACATGCCTCCAGAAATTCTATGAACTTTGATAAATGTTGATAGTTGTAGAGGGGCTTCAGTCCTTTTGTTCATAGTGGTCGATGTGAGTCGTGCTTGACTTGAAGGCAATCAACAACAATTTACAAATTATTCTTCTGCTTTTACAATGCAGTATTTGTTCTGATGAGATTGAGTTAGTTTACTCAGCATAATGCTCTCCACTCTCTCCCATGTCACATAGTATTTTTCAAAATCATCACTCCTGAGTGCTGCATAGTATTTCATGTTGTGAATGTACCACAATTTCTCAATCTATCCAATTGTTGATGGACATTTTGGCTGTTTCCATCTTATTGCTATTGTGAATAATGCTGCTATGAACATTGATGTACAAATCTCCATTTGTATTTCAGCTCCACTTTCCTTGGCACATATTCCTAGGATGCAATCTCATAATGAAAGTTTATAGAATCCTACAGGGCCTCCACAAGAAAAAGGCTGATAACCCAATTACAAAATGGGCAAAAGACATGGAAAGACTTTTCACAAAGGAAGATATTTGAATGGCCAAAGGACACAGATGCTCAAAATCACTGGCAACAAGAGAGATGCAAATCAAAATCACAATGGGATACCTACCATCTTACCCCTGTAGCAGTGGTAAAGTTTAGCAGAGCAGTAAGCAATGAATGTTGAAGAGGATGTGGAGAGGTGGAACCTCTCATACACTATTGGTGAGATTTAAAATGGTACAACCATGCTGGAAGGCAGTTTGATGTTTTCTCAAAAAGCTGAACACAGAAACTCACTATGACTCATACTTCTCTGGAAAGGCTCTTGACTGTCAATTTACTCAGTGCAGTGTGTTGTCTGATTGCTTGAATGCTGTTTCCATGGGTGTTGATTATAGATCCAAGTATATTCTCTGTTCTGACCATGATATTTCTTATTGGACTAGCTGTAAAGATTTATTTCTTCTATGTTGATGTGTAATCAGCAAAAACAATCAATCAAACAATTCTAATGAGGTTTTTAAAAACCAGTAAAACAATACTTTTAAATGAGCTTAACGTTAGTCTTGTGTACTGTTTGTCACTGCAGAGAGAGCCCTTCCTATATGATAGGGAAATGTGCAAGAGTGTGTGTTAAAGTTACATATAATCTTTGGTCTTCTTTGTCGATTGCTTCATGTCCTCTTCACTTTCAGCAAGCAAGGTTGTGTCATTTGCATTCAATAGGTTGTTGGAAAGTCTTCATCCAGTCCTGATGCATTCTCCTTATTATTTGTTCATCTTCTCAGATTATTGCTCAGCATACAAATGGATTAGGTATGGTGAAAGTACACAACCCTGATGTACATGCTGCCTGATTTTAAATCCATGTAACAAGTTTATCCTTATTCTGCTTGAACAACTGCTTGTTGGCATTATCCACTGTCATTGAGTCAGTTCTGGTTCATAATGACCCACCACCGGCTTCCTGAGATTGTGAAACTTAATGGGAGAAGATTGTCCACCCTTCTCTCACAGAGCAGTAAGTAGATTCGGGCCACTGGCCTTTGGTTGGCAGCGCAACATACTATGAGCTAAGCCACCAAAGCTTTTACCCTGGGCAGAAAGGCCTGGAAATTTACCTTCAAAAAACAGTCACTAAGAACTCTCTGGGTTACAACTGTCCAATTCTAATCCTATCATGTTGTTGTTGTTGATTGCCATCCACTCAAGCATGACTCAGAGTGATCCTATTAACAAGAGGCCTGAAGTCTTTTGTCTACTGACAAAAGACTACTATCAAAGTTCATAGAGTTTCCAGAGGCATGTTGTTTAAGAAGTGGATGCTACTCCTATCACAGAGGTGATCAAAGTTAGGCAAATTTTTTTCACCAAGGTTCAAGGACCAACTAGAAGAACCACTAAGAGCCCTCAACTACTATTGCAGCCTCTGTTCTGTACCCTCTCCAAACTTTTCGCTCAGTCCTGTCAACAACCAAGGGTCATCCTTTTTTAAATGCTGGTAAGTTCACCCCCACACACACACACTAAAACTGACGCAGAATTAGGTGAAACTCCATCTAGGAAAGCCTCCAAATCTGGCCAGAGCATCTTTTCTGCTAAGCACAAGGTCAAACCCTTAGAAACTAGAAAAGAGTATTGTGTGACTTCTCAGAGTCACCTTGAACATGAAAGACAAATTAAATAAATAAATACTGCCTTGGATCCACCTGTTGCCGTAGGGCAACGAGGCTTTTGTTTAACTTCCTTATCACTGTTGATTGGATATTGCCTCACTGGTGTCAAAAGGTAATGCTCCAGAGAAGACACTTCAACCAATGAGTTCAAAGGGATGAGCTGGAGTCTGTCAACTTAGTTGTTAACTTACATGATATCAGCAAGGTAAAAATTATTTTTGTCCAAAAGAATTTCAGGTGAATTCTGTCTGGCAGAAAAGTTAACTCCACAGCTTATGACTTTACCACTTTGCAGAATGTTAACCAGTTTCCTATCTAGCGGTCTTCCTCCACCATTCTTTCTTTTTTATCTCAAAAATATTTGTCTGAACTAGTTTTACCATCCCACTTTCAATAGTTAATCAGTTAATTAAGTCTTGGACCCACCACATGGACCCACCACAATTTCTGTGAGTATTTCATTGTATTGTTGTTGTTCTGTGCCATTGAGTCACTTGCAACTTATAGCAACCCTATGTACAACAGCCCTACACCCTGCTCTGTCCTATTCCAATGTTATTGTCTCTGACACACTCACCTCTATTTCCCCAGTCACTGAGTCAACACAACTCATTGAGGGTCTTCCTCTCTTGTGCTGTCCCTCCACCCTCCCAAGCATGACCTCACTCTCCAAGGACTGGTCCCTCCTTGCAACATGTCCAAAGTATGTCAGACAATGCTTCAAAATCTTTGCCTCAAAGGAGCAGCTTGGTTTTACCCTCTCTAGGATGAACCTTCGTGTTCTCCTAGGAGCCCATCTTATGTTCAACACTCTTCTCCAGCACCACAGCTCAAAGGCATCAATTCTTCTTCTATCATCTGTGGTCATTGTCCAGCTCTCTGAAGAACAGCAAGTAACTGCACAGACCATTACTTGGATCAGGCATGCCTTAGTCTCCAGACTAACATCATTGCTCTTCTGTACTTTGGAGAGGTCTCTGACAGCAGACTTTCCCGATGCAATTCCTATTTTAATTTTCTAGCTGCTGGTACCAAGAGTGTTGATTGTGGAGACAAGCAAACTAATGCTGTTAAAAATCTCGGTCTCTTCACCATCTATCATGATGCTGCCAATCAGCCCAGTGGTGAGAATCTTTGTTTTCTTGATGTTAAGCTTCAGTCTATAAAGGATGCTTTAGGCAGAATATTAAATTATCCAGGAAACATTAAAAGAACATAGAAAGAGGATACAGAGTCATTGTATCAAAAGGAATTTGTGGAAAAAGAATTTCATGAAACAACATATGAGCAAGAGTCTGTACTGATGAAGGAAGAAGTTCAAGCTGCTCTGAAAGAACAGACAAAAAACAAGGCCCCAGGAATAGATGGTATATCAATTGACACATTTAAACAAACAGATGCTGCCCTGGATGTACTCACCAAGTTGTGTCAAGAAATCTGGAGGGCAATCCCCTGTTCAACTGACCGTTCCCATTCCAAAGAAAGGTGATCTGACAGAGTGTGGAAATTATCAAACAATTATCAAACAATATCATTAATATCATATGCAAGCAAGATTCTGCTGAAAATTATCCAAAAACAACTGAACAACACATTGACAAAGAACTGCCAGAAGTGTAGACTGGGTTTAGAAGAGGCTATGATACTAGGGATATTACAGGTAATGTTCAGTGGATCTTGGCTGAAAGCAGAGAGTACTAGAGGAATGTCTGTGTTTCATTGACTATGCAAAGACATTTGACTGTGTGGATAAAAACAAACTGTGGCTGACTCTGAGAAGAATGGGAATCTCACAACACTTGATTGTGCTTTTGCAAAACCTACTCTTGGACCAGGAGGCAGTCGTCAGAACAGAGTAAGGAAACACTGCATGGTTCAAAATTGGGACGGGTATATACCAGGAATGGGTCCTACTCTCCATAGCTTTTCAATCTCTATGCAGAACAAATCATTCAGGAAGCTGGGCTCTATGAAGAGGAATGTGGCATCAAGATTGGAGGAAGACTTATCAACAACCTGTGTTACATAGATGACACAATCCTTCTTGCTGAAACTGAGTATTTCATTATTAACTTGAAAAATTATTCTAATTTGTGCTAGAAAAGCAGGCATACAACATACTTGTCAGGGCAGCCGCACGCCTATCAGCCCTTGCTCCACTTCTTATTCTTATTCTACCTGAAAGTCTCCATCTTTCAATTGTCCCACTCATCCTTCAAGGCTCATCTCCCAGGGAACCTTCATGAGAACTCATTTCGTTTATACCATGCATGCGTGTTCCTTCTACAGTTGACTTGTTAATATCCCTGCTTGGGCTGCTTTGGCCCTGCCTTACTCCTCTTCTGTTACCTAGCTGCCACCACCACATCCAGCTCAATGCCCCACCAATAAATGTTCAATGACTATTTGTTTAATTGAGACTAATCAGTCTTAAGCAACCCACTATTTCAACACTTGGCCTCAGCCAAAGTCTATGCAATTCAATAGATGATGGTTGGAGTTTTTCCAAACTATTTCTCCCATCAAGGAACGGGGAAGAAAACCCATAAAAGATTATTTAAATTTAACAGTCTTTTTTTTTTTTTAGCTTCTTCTGAGTGCTAAAATCAAAGATGAATAAGACATGGAACTAAGTTTATCCTCTCAGGAGTAGCTGAACTTGCTTTCCAAGCTGTCTCTGCTCTGTTTATAGAAAACAAACAAACAATACCACTGAATCCTAAATGAATTACAAGAGTGAACAAGCTACATTTACCAGTGTTTTCCTTGGCCTCTGGGGCCTTCCTGAGGCAGAGGCACTGGCAACCTTGAACATTTTTGCCCAGTGGTGCTCCCACCTCCCTGAAACAGCTTGGCCCACAGAAGATGGAAGCAGCTGCTCGGTGGGCCCCCTAAAAACTTGGGGGCAGGAAATGGGCTCAGCCAGGAGGTTCCTTCTGTGAGATTCCTTGGTAGCCATGTATACCCAAAGTTCTCTTTACACCACAATCGCACAAGACTAACTCCAAAGGTGTCTCACTGGTGCCAAAAGGTGAAGCTACAGAGAAGGCACATCATCCAATGGCGTCAAAGGGATGAGCTGGAGACCACCCACTGACCCCTCAACTTGCAAAATACCCCTCCACTTGCTGCTTCAGACTTCAAAAGAATATTGTGTTTTAATGATCTGCTGTATAATTAATAGGCAACCACCCCTTCCAGCTGAAATTACCGACGGAAATAAGCAAACGTCCAAATTTGTGATTTCCCTTTCCCGCTGCCAACAGTGAGGAAATGTTCCCATGTAAATCAGTGCTGGGTGTGGATGGGCTCTGGGCTCCAAGCAGTCTGTTCTTCAACCTTATAATTCAGACTCACTGCCCAGACCTCAGTTCCTCGGAACAGATCAGGATTCACGAAGCCTGCTCTCAGTGTCCAGCCTGCAGAGGACACTGCTCTCAGGGCAGTCTGCTTGCAGAGGTTAGAGCTATTTAATCCTTTCCAGGTTCTAGGATCCAGCCACACAACCACACAGCTAGTCATGGCCATAGGAAGCCACTGGCTTTCCGTCTCATCTCTGCCCTTGGCTATGTTTGTCTTGGGCAAGTTATTCTCCACCCTATCCCACACCTCCCCAGGATTCTTCATCTCCAGTGTTAATATCAATAATAACAGACCCTTTTCTGATTAGCAAGCATAGTATAATAGTTATGAACAAATGTTCTGCAGCTAAATGTTATTGTTAGGTGCTGCTGTGTCAACAACAACTTGAAGCAGATCTGTGAAAAACCACCTACGATCTTCACCATGCTTGAGTTCATTGCTGCATACACTGTGTCAATCCATCTGATTAAGGGTCTTTGTCTTTTAGCCATGCTCTATTTATCCAAACATAATGTCTTTTTATAAGTATTGGAGCATCCTGACAACGTGCCCAAAATACATGCACTTCCTCTAAAATGAATGTGTTGCTCTAAGTGCAGTTAAATATGCTTGGTTAAAAACCCAGATCCACCACTTAGTGGCTTTGTGATTTGAGCAAGTGACTTGACCTCCAGGAACCTTAGTTTTCTCATCTGTAAAGTGGGATGATAACGCCTACCTTGCAGGGCTCAGGGCAAGTATTAAGATGCGAAGGCTTGAGCAAGCTGTTCCACTCAGTGCTTGACATGGACAAAGCACATGAGAAATCTATTTATGAATTGATATTTTTAGAAGCAAGAATGGCATTCACTTCCTAAACAACATGCCTCTGGAAACTCTATGAACTTTGAGAAATGACGATAGTTATACAAAGACTTCAGGTCTTTTGTTCATAGGTTCGCTGTGAGTTGTGCTTGACTTGATGACCATCAACAACAACAACAGCAAATTAATATTTTATAACTCATATGCATTGTGCTTCATGCATATACATTATGTTTTATATAATCATTCATTTACATCGTATTTCACTCTTATATCCCTATAAATCTTATTGCTTTTAGTATTGTCATCATAATAACAATCATCAAGCATTGTGCTTTCATAGAGATACCTACTTCAATCCTTGCAAGAACACTATGAGGTAAAATCTACTTTTATATTTCACTTAATAAATGAAGAAATAAAGACCTACAGAGATTAAGTATCTTGGTTAAAGTTCTAGATCTAGTAATATTTACCGTTGTTGGTAGGTGCCAGTAAGACTCATGATTCACAGTGACTCTGAACAATGGATTTCTCTGCTATGTTCAGACCCATTGCAGCAATTTGTGTCAACCCATCTCCTTAAGGTCTTCCTCTCTTTTGCTGGCCCTCTTTTCCCCAGCATTATGCCCTTCTCCAAGGACTGATAGATAATAACCCCAAAGTATGTGAGAGGAAGTTTCAACAGCTTTGCCTCTAAGGAGCCTGTTGGTTATGCTTCCTCCAAAACAGATTTGTTTGTCCTTTTGAGAGTCAGAGATACTGAAAATCTTTATCACTGCAGAACTGCTGTGAAAGTGTAAGCAAAGTGCTAAACTCAGAACAACATATTCTCAATAAATATAATAATAATACTTGGAACAGAAAAAAAGGACACAGGAATAAAGCAGAGCACATTTGATGAGCACTATTTCTGATTCCCCTGTGGAATTCAGACACAGTCAGAGGAAAGACAGCCTCCTCTCCAACAGGATGATGAACTTAAACTTGAATTATTTCAGTGGCAAGATGTTGGCAGGGACCTTCTCCTCTTGAAACTTGAATTGAATATGCGTGTCCTCTGATCCTCCAAACTTCTTTTCCTTTTAACATCAAGTAAATTTCAAATGTTTCCAACCCATGTAATAAGGAAACTTCAGAGTCTCCTCCAGCAAATCCATAGCCCTCAACAGGTCTGTTGATGAGCTAGAGAAATTCAGGTCTCTCTCCAAGGTCTGACTCCAAGACTGCTACCCTCATCTCTGCACCTGCCTAATTCCCAAATGCCACTAGCTTGTAACAGTGTAACAGACTTCATTGAAGGGTTGGGAATTGACACAACCCAACCAAAAAAAAAGCAAATTCAAACTGACATCAGAGCCCACTACACAGACTGTTATCTTTCACTGTATGCTCTTGCTAGCTGCCATTTTTACTGGAATCCTTTCTTCTTAATAATAATTTTAAAAAAAATAGTTCCTCTCATCTTATTCCTTTTTCTCCCTATTCTACATTCATTTGCCAGCCAGTTAAAAACAACAACAACAAAAAAAAAACACCAAAGCCCAACCCTCACAATGCCTGTATGGTATGTTATTGTATATAGTCTACGGTATGGTAAATGGAATTAATAATGAGATATGATACAATATGGTATATGAAATATGATATACAGCATATAATTTAGCAAGAGTTCTCTTTTGTGACTGGAAAGCTCTCTCATCTACAGTAACGCTCCCTAAATGGAGGTCTACAGAAGGATACCAATCCATGAACGTTCCCCACCCCAGTCCACAACAGGATAAGTATGCATGTTAAGATTTTACGCCATGTTTGAAGAGTAATATTATGGCTTCTAAATATCATGACAGTAATGAAGCGTGTGCATTTTGTGGCTTTTTGTTTCACACTTTTAAATAATAGCTTTTATTCTAATTTTTTACAAGTAAAATGCAATATACCTCCATGCTGGATTAAGGAGCTGTTGGTAGTATAAAAACAAAAAGGACTCAATTGCTAACCAAAAGTCAGGGAGAAGTCCCAGCCCACCAACTGGTCCAAGTAAGAAAGACAAGGCAGCCCGCTTCGGTGGAGATTCACAGCCTTGAAAACACCCTGGGAGTTCTATTTTGTCCAACGGTGAGTCAGAGTCAGCTCAACGAGGATTTTAGTTTTATGATGGATTGGGAGTTAAACACTGCTCACTCACTATGAATCATTAGAAAAGCAGTGATCTAGACTCATCTAGCAGAGGCCTGCCTTGTAACAAAACATCCTTTCACTGTACATTTCCAAGCAAAAGAGCAGCTTCCTCCTCTGAAGAATGCTACTACTCTCTCAGGACAACTAGGTTAACAGAGTATTTATCCCTCCCAAGTAGAGTAAGGTTGAAGTCGCAAAAGTTCACCACATGATTTCTGACAATCAGTGCAGCTTCCATTCAGGAGACCTATATAAGAATGACAAAGACAGCTATAAGAATCACCCCTTAGTATTTATCAATCACATCCACATGTATCATTTCATTAGATCATCACAGCTCTTCCATCAGGCAAGATTAGTGTGTCCCGTACTTTATAAATGAGGAAATAAGCCTTTAAGAAATCAAATGTCTTGCTGAAGGCAATTCACCTAAAATATCTGGGGACCAAATCCCAAACCAGGTGCTTTCATTTTGACCCCATGCCCACACCATGATACCACAATGTGATAAATCTACTGGCGAACTCATTTCAGATAATAGTCTATTGTCATTATTTCTTGTTATCAAGTTTGTCCTCAACTAGGGTAAGCCTGTTCATAACAGATTTGAACTATGATCCATAGGGTCTTCATTTGCTAATTTTCAGAATCTTTACTAATAGGCAGCATCATGATGGATGGAAAGGAGACTGGAACTGTCAACAGCTTCATCTTGTTGGATTCACAATTAACATTCTTGATACCAGCAATTAGGAAATAAGAAGACACATTGCACTGGGAAAATCTGAAGTTGGGAAATTCTCCAAATTATTGAGAAGTAATGATGTCAGTCTGAGGACTAAAGTGTGTCTGATACAGCCCATAATCTTTCTAAGCACTTGCTCTGTGTCTAAGAGCTAAACAATGAATAAGGATGACAGAAAAAGAATTGACACCTTTGAGCTGTGGTGTTGGAGAAGAGTCCTGAACATCCCATGAGTGGCCAAGAGAACCAAGAAGTTTGTCTTGAAGAGGGTCCAGCCAGAGAGCTCTTTGTTGTTTAGATGAGTTTAATTATTTATAATTATTATACTAGGTTTTTTTACAAAATTGGAATACATTGTTTTCCAGACCTTGTTCTTCCAATTTCTCTCACCTCCTCACCCATCAAATTGTACAAACCTGTGGTTAATCATCCCCCCTACTACACAGACACACACACACACACACACACACACATCCTCATCCCTCTGCTTCCACCGTTCCCCTTTGGATCTTCATATTCATTCTACAATAATGGTTTTATACAATATTTGTCCTAAGGAGACTAGTTGTTTCACCCAGTTTAATGCTCTCCAGTCTCTCCCAAATTAGATAATAATTTACAAAATCATTGCTCCTGTGTAGTATTCCATGGTATGAACGTGCCATAATTTTTCAATCCATTCAATTATGGTTGGACATTTGGGCCATTTCCATGTTCTTGCAATGGTTAATAATGCTACTATGAACATTGGTGTACAAGTCTCTGTTTATGCCTCAGTTCTCATTTTCTCAGAGTGTATTCCAAGCAATGGAATAGCTAGTTGGGTCATATGGAATGTCTATGTTCAGCTTTTTGAGGAAGCACCAAACTGCCTTCCAGAATGGTTGCACCATTTTACAATCCCACCAACAATGTATAAAAGTTCCTTTTTCACCACATCCTCTACAACATTTATTAATTGCTGTCCTGTTAAACTTTGCCACTGCTACTGGAGTGAGATGGTACCTCATTGTGGTTTGATTTGCATTTCTCTTATTGCTAGTGATTTGGAGCATTTCTTCATGTGTCTGTTTGCCATCCGAATGTCTTCCTCTGTGAAAATTCTTTCCATGTCTTTTAACCATTTTGTAATTGGGTTATCAGTATTTCTCTTGTGGAGGCCCAGGAGTATTCTGAAAACTTTCTTTATGAGACTTGTCTGAGATGGTATTACCAAATGTTTGTTCCCAGTCAGCGGGTTTTCTTTTCACCCTGTTGGAAAAAGGTTTTGATGCACACATGGATTTAATCTTTAGAAGGTCCCATTCATCAGTTTTCTCCTCCCCAGATTTTGCATTTTCTGTCTGTATTTGGCTCTTTACACCAAAGACTAAAACCTCTAAGCTTGATTCCAGTTTATCTCTGATGAACTTTATGGTTTGGGGCTTTACTCCCAGGTCTGTGATCCATCTTGAGTTGATTTTGTTTTCAATGTGAGATGTAGATCCTGTTTTAGAGTGCTTTTGGAGGCAAGAATGATGATGTTTCACTTCACATACTTGGGACATGTTGCTAAAAGAGGCTGTACCTTGAAGAAAGACATGATGCTGGGAAATGTGGAGAGTTCCCGAAGGAGAGGAAGACCTTCAACCAGTGGACTGACATGGTGACTGCTGCAATGTGCTCTAGACTGTCAGGAAGTGTGAGGATGGAACGGGATAGAACAGGGTCCAGATCTTTTTTCATAGGGTCGTTATGAGTCCTACTCAACTCGATAGCACCTAACAACAACAACAATTTTCTGACACAAATTACCTGATCTTTCACCAAGGTCTATCTTAGTCTGGAGGTTTAGATGTATCCTTTTCATCATCGTAACAGCATAGGAACCCCTGCTTACATGTATCAGCACTTGAAGACCATTCAACTCAACTCATTGTTGACTAGTCCAAACCAACTCATACCTGACCCTCCACTGGGTCTCTGAGGCTGTAAGTTTCACTGGAGGAGATTGCCCATCTTCCTCCCATGGAGCTGCTGGTGGATTTGAATTGCCAGAAAGGCTGAGCTTTGGGGCGAATGGAACAACTCCCTATGGACCACAACACCAGAGCTATCTCTTTACCTTCATTGGTTGGAAATGCAGTCAAAGTCTCCCACATAAAAAAAGTGAAAACACTACCTGTGAACCACCAGTACAGATGGTAGTCTGCATCTGAATAGTTACCCAAATAATGCTTTATCTTTACCCATTTACTTGGAACTGGCCTCTAGATCCCTAGTTGATTCATTCAAGTAGCTGATCTTTACTCTATTTTCATGCTGCTTTGCCTAGATAAAATGCCTCTAGTAAGGAATTCTGCTGCAAACCCAAAGACACATGGTTCATGTCTACCAACTGCTCTTTGGGATAAGGATTAGCAATCTCCTCCCGTGCAATTGAAAACCTCTGAAAGAAAACCTGCTGGAGGGTCAGCTATGACCTAGCTCCTCCGTGATGGCACACAATATATACCCATGTAGGAAGCTCTGATGGCCTAGTGGTAAGGAGCTGCACTGTCAAAACAACAGCAGGTGGCTTGAATCCACCAGTTGCTCTGCAAGAGGAAAGTGGGCAATTTCTTCCTGTGCTATTGACAGTCTCTGAAAAGCCACTGGAGAGTCAGCTATGATTTGGTTCTGAAGCCACAGCACATCACAACATGCCTAAGCATGCAGGGGGCCCTCTCACCTTTGTGTATCCCCCCTTGTACTTCATAGTTCCACCGACCTAACTACTAGATCCTTGACTCTGAAGGGAAAGCCAAAGACAGGCAGGAGCTGTCAAGGCCAATTTCAAGAATCAAAACACAAACTCTGAGGGAGCCTGAGCTTTCTCAACGGCGTTCCTGCCTTGAACCCGGCCGTCTAATACGTTCTCTAATAAGGCAAACACACAGGGTTGACATTGAATGCCTTCGCGGGGCACAGCCACATGCTGACAAAAGAGACGGCCAAAACAAGTGTGTTGCAAGAGTTGAAAAACAATTATGGCTTTAATCTGATTAAACTCTTGCCCAAAAGAAAACCAGAGGGGATTTTTAGAACCCTGTCTCTGTAGTTCTGATTTCCTTCCATTTTTATAGCATATAAATAATTAAAATTATGCCCACAATACATTTGGCTTCATTCGGCAGGCATATTGAAGAATATTACATTTGGTAATTTACAGACACTAGAAACAAAATACATTAAATGTTCCAGAAAGCTAAGAGCAGCAGGCCAACATGGACAAATCTCTTATGGAACGTCCGTGATGGCCTGACGCAGGCACATAGAGAGAGCTCGAATTTTCCTAGGAACCATTTTCTTGCAAATGAAACATTTAATTACAGAGCTGAGTCCATAAATAGACCGTTAGCACTGGGAGGGAGAGCAGAGAGGGATGTAACTATACTGCTGGATTAGTAGGGGACTATGCTACAAGAAATTCATCAATGCCATAGATAATTAATTACAGCTCACCTTCTCCTCACACCGCCAGACCTTCGTCAGCCAGCATCGGGGAAGCAGCAGATGGCCGGCCAAACACAGAATGCAATTTTCTGTCAACTCATTACTTACAGAAACTCGGATTAGGGATGGGACCCCTGGAAGGTCACCCAGGCCATTCCCCAGTGCTCAGAACAGTGTGCATCAAAGCTGTTCCACTCACTAAGTATCTAGCCACTTTTTTCATAAAACGTCCCCGGAGAAGGAAATTTCACTGTCCACATCAGTCTGTGAATTCTGGGGGCTTTGAGGCCTTCTCTTGGGAAATGCTGTCTAAGGACTAAATACTTCTGGGCTATCTCCTCAGTATAGGTTAGTCAATGTTCCCACATAGTATTGAGGTCCTCACCCCAAGTCTGCTTAACATACTAGGATCTGCTGGAAGGCAATAGCTGTATGTACTGTTAAAAAATGCTGTGCAGTCAATTTCAATTCTTGGCAATCCTCGGGCTCCATAATTGTGCAACAATGAAAGAATCTTGTTAAAGACAAAAGTGAACTGTGGAGGGAAGGGAAGGAGGAAAATGTGCAACAATAAATGAATGGCAATCCAAGTTTTCTGTAAATTTTCATGGAAATAAAACATTTTTTAAAAAAGGAAAAAATATTTTATTGACTGTGTTCTTTACAGAAACAGATCCCCAGGCCTTTAACCACCAGCCTTAGGTTAGCAATTGATTATAGGACAGCTCTTCCACTCAGGGACCTTGTAAGCACTCTTCATATGCAGAAAACCCTCAGTATTGTCGAGCTCAAACTAACTCCTGGCTGATTCTCTGTTGAGTCTCCTCAGCTAAAAGAGCAAAGGAGGAGAATGCTGGCTTTCTCCCAAGGAGCAGCTGGTGTATTCAAACTGCCAGAGAGGCCTTTGGGTTAACACCACAACTGCCTGTGAATTCAGCCCCCAGAACTCCCTCATCAGCACCCTTCACTCCCTACGTCTCAACTTTCACTGCCATGGAGTTGACATCAACTCACAGCTGACCCTCAGGTTGGTTTCTGAGGTTGAAGCCACATGAACAGTCAGGCATTCAGAGGAAATGACTTCTTTCTATTCCTTAAAATGCTTTCTTTGCACCTCTGCTCAGGTCCTAGCTAGCTCAAGATAGGGGAAAAAAAAACCGAAACAAACCAAAAACAACCAACCATGGACTTGTGAAGTAATACAGAAAATCGTCTCTGAAGGAATCAGTCCTCTCAGAACTGAACTCCACATCCAACCAGTCCCTTTCAGATGGGTTGGTGTCCTCTCTTCCCTAAAACAGCATGGTGATTTGCAAAGGGATTGTTTTTCTCCTCTTGCCAAGAGGAGAGTTCTCCAGCAGTGAGTGTCAGCATATCAGCCTCAAATGACTGCCTCTCTTCAGCATCTCTAAGGTAAAGAAACTCACCTCTGCTGTCACCTCTCTAAGGACAAGATCTGTTCTACTTGATTGTGTGCTGTTATTGTTATAGACTGTCAAGTGGAACCAACTTATAGCTGACCTTCCAGTGCATTTTTCAGTGGTGACCAATTGCAGGAGGAGATTGCCCACATCGCTGGAAACATTCTGGTCCTAGTTGCAACCAGGAGCTCTGGTGGTTTAGAGGCATTGCGCTGCCAACACAAAGGTATGCAGTTCAAATCCACCAACTGCTCCGCAGGAGAAAGATGGGTGCTCTTTTAAAGTGTCTTTACTCATCCAAGCGTGATTTCTTTTTCCAAAGACTTGTCCTTCCTAACAACATGCTCAAAGTGTGAGAGACAATTTCATCCTCCTTCCCCCTGCTTGTACTTCCTCCAACACAGCTTTATTTGGCCTTTAGGCAGTCCATGGGATATTCAGTAATCTCCACCAACACCACAGTCCAAAGACAGCCATTCTTCTTAGTTCTTTCTTATTCATTTTCCAACTCCATGTGCATATTAAGCAATTTATATGCACATTTTATAAAGAAAATACCATTACTTGTATCAGGTACCTTAGTCTTTAAACCAGCATCCCTGCTCTTCAGCACTTTAAAAGGGTCCTTGGCAGCATATTTGCCTAATGCAACTCATCTTTTGATTTCTTGACTGATGATGTCAAGGGTGTTGACTGCAGAAAATAAAGTAAATGGAATTAAATCACTGACAACCTCAATCTATCATGAAGTTGCCTCATAATCCAGTGGAGAGGACTTTTTCCCCCTTAATTTTGAGGTATCCATACTGAACCAGTACGGTTCAGGCTTCTTCAGTAAGTGTTTAAAATCCCCATTTCTGGACATTTTCACTTGTCTCAATTGTAGAATGTAAGTTTTCATTGAGCTTACAGATGCTGCATTCTTCTTCACAGAATCCTGCTTCTCTAGTGTTTAGCATACAGACTTAGTAAGTGTGGAGGAGTATAATCCCGAGGCACACTTTACCTAGTTTTATTTTTGAGGATCTCTTTAGTCTGGTAGAGAGTTGTACAGCTAGCCTAAATAGGCTCTTCTCTGGCAATTCAAACCCACCATTGGCTCTTTAGGGGGAAAGATGGGCATTCTCCTCCCTTTCAATTTACTGTCTGGAAACTTGCTGGTGAATCAGCTCTGAATCAGTTCAGATTTTAAGACAATGAATTTAAATGAGGGAGCATTTTCAGAACTGGATGACCAGCCCTGCTTCTTAGACTAATAAGCTAGTCTGAAAACTGTCCATATGGGTAGCTCTTCCGGTGTTTGTGATAAAAGGTGGCACATCTTTCAGCATCACAGTGATACGCAAACCACTACAGAGTGACGGTAGCACCAGTGTTCAATGCAGTGCTGTGTGAGAGAAGCCACCAACACCAGGGACAAATCTTACCTCTGCCCCTAGTGACCACGAATATGACAGCAAATCTTTGTATCATAAGGGTTTTTGTTGTCGTTTGGTTACCGTTCATTTACCAGCTGGTTCCTCATGGTCATGTGGAATATGCCGTATTGTTGACAGATATGGGGGAGGATTGTAATCTCAGCCTCAGGCAGACATCAGTGCTATTCTCTCAAGGGCGGCTTTTTTGTGGTCACTGTTTCACGTGATCACAGGAAAGGCAAGCTCTGAGGGCATACCTGAAATGCAAGGAAAGGGGTGAGGAGGCACGAGGAGAAAAAGTCAAAGGTGCAAGAGAAGGGCCGTGGGTGCAGTAACTCAAATTCCATTCACCTGGCAGGAAGCTCTGCCGAGGGTGGTCTGTAGGGAGTTGTGCTGTTAATCGAAACACTGTGCCTCTCTGGAGGTTCAAACCCAGCTCCCCAGAAGAAAGACAGGTACTCTCCTCCTGTGTGATTTACAGCCTCTGGAAACTCACCAGGGGGTCGGCCCTGAGTTGGTTCCAATTCCACAGCAGCCACTGACTGACTGACTGAGGGTAGGGGTGGTGGCAGAGATGTGGAAAGTTCTTGGTGGACCTTATCCCTCCAAGCCAGGTGTGAGTTGGGCTTCGCTGCACAACAGCAGACACCAGATTCTTTCCGGAAACCTGACCTCTCCAACTGCGCCCCTGCACTCATTAAGGGGGCTGAGGAGCCACTAGGATCTGAAGTTGCCAAGGCACCTCCCTGATCTCCGCGCCTCTGAGGCCCAGCTCAGCTGGCTTTCTCATCCTCGCCCTGGGCGCTCCTCTGACTGCGGCTCCTATTACAGGGCCCTGGAGCACCTCACTGAGGGTCTTCTGGACCCTTGGACACTTGATCCTCAGTCACTGCCTTCCTCTGACCTCATGGGCTACAATAAGTCAGATTGAAAAGAATACTTTTGAACTTGTGAGCTCAGTGTTTTCTTCCAGAGAAGGCTCATCTTAATCCACTAAAGTAACCCTGGCTATAGTCATTCACGCACGCATGCCTTCATTCTTATAGCATGTTCCACTGCGTAATGGTTAGCATATTGTTGTTAATCCAAAAAGTTGAGCATTCACACGCAGCCAGGGTTTCCATGAGTGGCAGGACTTAGTGATCTGCTCCCACAGAGACGGCTGTTGTTAGGTGCCATCAAGCAGAGTGAACTTACAGTGACCCTAGATACAACGGATTCGGGCCACGGTCTATCACTTGCTATGCAGCTGAGAGCTAGACAATTAATAGTGATGATAGAAGAATTGGCGGCTTTGAGCTATAGTGTTGGAGAAGAGCACTGAACATCCCATGGATGGCCAAGAAAAGAAACAGGTATGTCTTGGAAAGGGTGCAGCTGGAGTACTCTTTGGAGGCAAGAATGATGAGGCTTCACCTCACATACTCCAGGCATGTTGCTAGGAGGGGCTATTCCTTGGAGAAGGACATGATGCTGGGAAGGGTGGAGGGTCGACGAAGGAGAGGAAGACCCTCAACCAGGCGGACTGACACAGTGGGCTCTTGTGTGTCAGGAACTGTGAAGGTGGTGTAGGATATGACAAGTTTCAGATCTGTTGTTCATAGAATTGCTATCAGTCGCACTTGACTAGACAACATCTAACAACAGCAACAAGATAAAACAGGACAAATTCTTACCAGATCTTATACCATCAGTTTAGAAAACCTTATGGGACATTCTCCTCTGTCCTGTGGGATCTCTATGAATCAGAATTGACCCAACAGCACCTAATAACGAGTGTATCCTGCTAAGCAGACAGTCTGAACTCCTCAAAGATCAGAACTCTCTTGAGAATTGTGTCTCTTTTCCCCCCAAAATCATCTTCAGATAAATACTCAAACACAGATTGAAAAGAACACCAGACCAGGGTCATTGAACTTCTCCCCCACCAGGAATTGGAGGTGAGAAGCGTGACTAAGTGGAGAAGTAATCTGGCCACTACTGACCACTTCATCTGGTGCCCTGCGACCATAAATCAGGAAACATATCAAGCCTGAAGGATTTTCGGGGAAATCAGGGGGGAGAGAGAATGGATTGGGGCCAGATGCCTGGCTCCAGGCCTCCCTGGCCCTCTCTCAGATCCTTGGGGTGCTGTGGATAATGCATGTGAGTCTCTAGTGTTCCATCTCTCTCCATCCAGCCACAGCTTGGTTCAGAACAGCTTCTACTGGACACCATGTTCCAAACACCATTTGGTAGATGGGAGAAGATAGGGAATTATCCCAATAGCCTATCATCCTGCATGCCAGAGCGGCTTGGCTTCCTCTCTTCCCAAAGCCGTACTCAGCGGCATCATGTTAGTAGCTTGAAACTGGCCATAATGGGAATATTTATACCATTGAAGTTGGCAAACATCTGTGAGACCACTACTGCCCTGTGTTCCAGCTCCCTTCCAAACTCTGTGAAACTCTACCCGGGCTGCCTGCATGCCAGGAGATGACAAGTCAGGCCACCATGTTCCTAGAAGCATAGGGGCACCCTTCTCCTTGCTAAGAAGGTGATTGTTCTGACCCATTATCCCTCTAAACTCAGGTCATTACTCTGCGCATTATTGTATATAAGGTCAACCTCCTCGGGCGTTCGATTATTTATAACTTCAAGAAAGTTCTTCAGCACAGTGATTTGCTGGCTTTCATCTACAGCAAGCAGCATTCGATAGAAATATGGAAAATGGCCTGAACCTTAAATGACAACCAGATGAGAGAATACGATGAAAATCGCACATGTTCGAAAAGCATGTGTTTTCACATGGAATATATATGGGATTTTTAATTGATGGTGACTTCAGCTCGCAGTAACATTTTGAACTACCTTAATTAGTGGGTTACAGTCAAGAAAGGAACATGCTCGGAGTGAACCCCAGAGAAAGGCTGGCTCTTGTGCCCTCTCCTACCCCCATGCTCACTCCCGCCCACCCAGGTGCCATGAGTTTGTTGAGAAGGAGGCGCTCTCTCATCTGATCTGTCCCCTGACCCCCGTGCACCCCGAGCCACCCTGCTGACTTCACCACCCTCCCTTGTCACGTAAGACCCCACCGGAGCAGGTTGGCTCACTGTGCGGCGTTCATTAAAGCTGCCCTTTAAGTGGTCCCAGCTGTTCACCTTTTAAGGCACATGGTCAGATTGGGCCTTATAACCTACTGTGATTGAACAGGGCCATGGAACCAGTTCTGGTCAAAGAGTTTGGGGGAAACCACACCACATGTTATTTCCTGAGTCAGAGCGTTTCATTTCCCGGGCCTGCCTTCTCTGAGCTCCAGCGACCTGAGACACTGGGGATGGGAGTCACCCTTCAGCTTGGGTTTCGGAGGATGACTGAGAACCCCTGACACCTGACATAGATATGAAAGCACATGAGAAAAGGCGTGTGTTGTTTAAGGCGCGCAGATGTGTTGCCTCAGCAAAACTCAGCCTGTCCTAACTACTGCGACATTCTTCCTCACGGGAAAACCAGCGTTCAGGAGGTACTCGGGCCCAATTTCAACCAGCACTCAGGAAATACAGCACAAGAATCTTGGGTTCAGGCCATCTGAAAAATCACAGAAGCTCAGACGTTACAACTTACCCATCAGCCTTCATTTACTCCTAAGAAACCAGAGACCTAGAGAAGAACCCCTTTGAAGCGCCTTCAACCAGCCACTAGAATCCCTGGCTAGGTTAAGTGCTTGGCCACTAGCCACATGGTTGGCTGTACAAACTCACTCAGTGATGCCTCAGAACAAAGAAAGTAGTAACCTACTTTCGAACGGTCAGAGCCTCGAAAATGCTAAGAAGCACAATTCCACTCTGGCGTACACTGAGTCCACAGGTCAGAATCAATATGACAGCAGATAGGTGTTTGTTTTTATTTTTACTTCATCATGCAACTAGTTAGTGGGGATTTCGC
The DNA here is from genome assembly GCF_000299155.1 of Elephantulus edwardii. Lineage (NCBI taxonomy): Eukaryota > Metazoa > Chordata > Mammalia > Macroscelidea > Macroscelididae > Elephantulus > Elephantulus edwardii. Next base: position 30,874,078 of record NW_006399761.1, read on the forward strand.
ATATCCTGCTTCTTTAATTAAAAAACTAGATCTAAGTACAGCTGCCCTGAGCTTCCATACTTCAAGATACCATGCCACTTTGAAGCCTCATGATTGAAAGAATAGAATCTGCAGGTGAACTGGCTGTGAGCTCCCCAAGTACACTTCTGCTCAGCTGGCCAAAGCCTGCAGAGTGAGTCCTACCATGGTTACACCTAATGACATCTGTTCCATGCCTAGAACATGTAGCAGCAGAGTAAATACTTGTTTATTATTGATATTATTGATCAATAAATAATATTGATATTATTACTTGATGGTGGGTCTACTGGGTGCCATTTCCTTAGAGAAGAACCAGAACAATTGAGGTCACTGATTTCATTCATTCAGAGCATCGCTAAAAGACAGTAGGCTTACTTTTACGGGAAACTAAAAGGTAAACAGATTCCATCATTTGGTTAACTCCAAAGTCTGTGATTCGCGCAGGATAGCTGGTTGTTTTGTCCAAATTACCTCAGCTCTCTCTCTGCGTTAGCTGGAAACCCCCCAGGGCAATAACATCTGATTTATTAGACTTCCTTTTCCCGAGAGACAGCAGTTCTTTTCCTCATCAGAAGGAGGAGGACATCCCTCAGAAAGCGGCAAAGGCCAGAAGAGAATAAAACCATCCCCCTGAACCCCATTCAATCCTCAAATGCCAGCCCAAGGAGTGTTGCTCAGGTAACTGTGCGTGCAGTTTAAGCATCAGCTGGGAGAGTCCAAAGGGCCAAACCACAGCCCACATTTGCAAGACAATTTCCTTATGTGCTTTCTGTCTTCAGGACTGTACTAGTGACAATCTTGCAAAACACAAGTACCATCACTGGGCTCCAATCACAGGAACCTGGCCACAGGTTTTCATTTCAAAAGCACTGAAAAGCACAAACTCATACCTCTCAAAAAGATTCCCACTTGCTATGCATCTGAGAGCTGAACAATGAATAAGGTTGATGACAGAAGAAGAACTGATGCTTTTGAGTTGTGGTGCTGGAGAAAGGCACTGACTCTCCTGTGGGTAGCTGAAAGAACAGACACATCGGTGAAAGTGCGGCGAGAGTGCTCCCTGGAGGCAAGGATGACGAAGCTTTGTCTTTCATATTTTGGGCATGTTGAAAGAGAGGCTATTCCTTGGAAAGAGACATTGTACTTGGAAAGGTGGGGGGGTCAGCAAAAGAGAGAAAGAGGGGACCCCACACACACACAGTGAAACGGATGAACACAGTGACTAGAGCACTGGACTCCAGTGTGCCAGAGATGATGAGTTTGTGGCAGGATAGCACAGAGTCCAGGTCTGCTCATAGGGTTGCTACAAGTCATATTTAACTCAATGACATCTCATAAGAACAGAGAAAATCCTCTGTAAATGTGAGGAAGCTCCTTATTGTCAGTTAGAGATAAGACTTGAATGATAAGAAGCACTGCAACAGTTGACATTTCATGTTCCCTAAGTGGATTCCAAAGCCACCAGGCACTCCAAGGTAGAAAGATGGGAATTCTCCTCCCAACAAAATGTACAGCCTCTGAAGTCCAGTGGAGGGTGCCAATGAGTCGGAGCTGTACCTAAGTGGTAGAGACAGCAGAGCATTGGGGAATGCTAGGTGAAAGGAAAAGCCAGAGGTTCAAACCCACCCAGAGTTTATCTCAGAAGAAAGTCCTGAGAATTTACTTCCTAAATTAAAAAAAAAAAATCATCCCTTGAAGCCCTATGGAGCACAGTTCTGATACGTGAGCTCACCTGAGTCAGAGATGATTCAACAGCAACGGATTAAAGTGTGGTGAATGTTGTTGTTGTTGTTGTTGTTGTTGTTGTTGTTGTTGTTATGTGCCATCGAGTCATTTGCAACTCATAGCGACCCCATGTACAACAGCCCTAAACTGTGCTCTATCCCGTGCCAGTCTCATTGCCTCTGACACACCCATCCCGAGTACCCCAGTCACTGAATCAATCAACCTCATAGAGGGTCTTCCTCTCCTGCGCTGTCCCTCCACTCTACCCAGCACTATGTCCCTCTCTAAAGACTTGTCTCTCCTTACAACAT
>NW_006399761.1:30878189-30878744 GCF_000299155.1 Elephantulus edwardii
TGACTATGAAAGCAACTCCATTTTTCCTCACCTTTTCATCTCTAGAATAATATAGCATATGATCATGATAATTTTTATAAAACCCATTAACAATGCCCATATATGTTCAACTCAATCAGAAAGGCCACAAAGCTTTCCTGGGTCGAGAAATTGAATTCAAGATCCAGTTTCCTAGCTTCAACTACTTGAAATTCTGGGATGAAAGTACCCACAAAGTCTTAAGGCTGCCCGGATATGTGTAAAGCAGGCCCAGGGCCTCAAGACGCGTCCGTAATGGCTTTCTACCATTCTGCTTTTCCTGAGCACTGTCCTGGGATCCTGCTGGCACTGAGATATGGCTTAAGACATCTCTCCTGCAGAAAACAAGGTCTCACCAGGCTGGTCTTCCTAGTCCTCCAGGAGCAGAGAAATCAGACTGGATGAGGCATAAGGAGAAGAGAGTATATGTATTTAACCATGAAATCCCTGGGAGGGGTGTTAGGTTCTCTCTTTCAGCAGGAAAGGTGATTTGGACCCACCTTTGGTGCTGGAGAAGAGTATTGATTATACCATGAA
>NW_006399761.1:30879884-30881623 GCF_000299155.1 Elephantulus edwardii
ACACACCTATCCCCATTACCCCAGTGGCAGAACCAATCCATCTCATTGAGGGTCTTCCTCTCTTGCTCTGTCCCTCCACACTCTCAAGCATGATGTCCTTTTCCAAGGACTTGTCCCTCCTCGCAACATGTCCAAAGTATGTCAGAAGGAGCTTCAGAATCCTTGCCTCCAAGGAGCAGCCTGGCTTCACCCTCTCCAGGATGAACTTGTTTGTTCTCCTAGCAGTTCATGGTATAATCAATACTCTTCTCCAGCACCAAAGGTGGGTCCAAATCACCTTTCCTGCTGAAAGAGAGAACCTAACACCCCTCCCAGGGATTCCATATCAATGAGAGTTGCTTGACCAACTCACTATCAACTTGGACAGCAGCTACATGACAAAAGGCATGGATAGATGTTGTTATGTGCCATCGAGTCACTTGTGACTCATAGTGACCCTATGTATAACAACCCTAAACCTGTCCTATCCTGTGCCAATCTTACTGTCTCTGACACACCCACCCCCATTACCGCAGTCGCTAATTCAATCCAGGGTCTTCTTCAGAGTACAATTGAAAGCATCAATGAAATTTGTTAGCCTAGCAATTGCTTTCTAGGCTGAGAGATTCAGATCTCTAAAAATCTTTGTCCACTTATATTTAAGTGTGAGGCAACAGACAGAATATTTGAACTCTGGAGCTCAAAATTAATCAGCAAAGAGCTAGCCCTATCTATAGAGGACCCTCAACACTCAGTTTATGGCTTTTTCCTTTTTTCCCCCCTCATTTTTTTAAAGTTTTATTTTCTACTAGTTATAAAATTTGAACACATTGTTTTCAAGAACAAATTCTTTCAATTTTCCTCACACCACACACCCACCAAATTGTACAACCCAATGATCAATCCCCCCCCCTCACCCTGCACATCCACATCCCTCTGCTTCCAACCTCTCCCACTCATTTTGAATCCTTATACTCATTCTAGAATAGTGGTTTTATACAATATGTGTCCTTGTGGAACTGAGTTAATCCACTCAGCATAATGTTCTCCAGTTCCTCCCAACTTAGGTAATAATTCACAAAATCATTGCTCCTGTGTCTTGCATAGTATTCCATTGTGTGAACGTACCATAATTTCTCAATCCGTTCATTTGTGATTGGACATTTGGGCTGTTTCCATGTTCTTGTGATCATGAATAATACTGCTAAGAACATTAGTGTACAAATCTCAGTTTGTGCCTCAGTTCTCATTTTCTCAGGGTATATTCCAAGTAGTGGAATAGCTGGGTCATATAGAATGTCTATGTTCAGCTTCTTAAGGAAGCACTAAACTGCCTTCCAGCATGATTGTACCATTTTACAATCCCCCCAACAATGCATAAAAGTTCCTTTCTCGCCACATCCTCTCCAACATTTATTACTTGCTGTCCTGTTGAACTTTACCACTGTTACTGGAGTGAGATGGTACCCCATTGTAGTTTTTATTTGCATCTCTCTTACTGCCAGTGATTTGGAGCATTTCTTCATGTGTCTGTTTGCCATCCAAATGTCTTCCTCTGTGAAAATTCTTTCCATGTTTTTGGCCCATTTTGTAATTGATTTATCAGTCTTTTTCTTGTGGAGGCCCAGGAGTACGTTGTAAAACTGGATGAAATATGTTTACGGCATTGAAGTCTCTGGGGGAGAGAATAGCTAAAAGTATTATATTTTAGGGCATTATTTTTATCGTAGGAGTATGCAATGAGGGTTGCAGAGTGGATT
>NW_006399761.1:30881828-30892848 GCF_000299155.1 Elephantulus edwardii
AAAAAAAAATAGAAAAAGAAAGACTCTTGACTGAGATGGTATTACCAAATGTTTGTTCCCAGACTCAATATTGTGAAAATGACAATTTGCATGTTCAATGGAATCCCAATCCAGATACCAAATTCCTTTTTCAAGGAAATTGAAAGGTAAATTATCAAATTTATTTGAAGAAGCAAGAGACCCTGAATAAGCAAAACAATTCTGAGAAACAAAACTGAGGATGGAGGCATAGCACTCCCTGGCCTCAAACTCTACCACACAGCAATAATAACCAAAACAGCATGGTATTGGTACAATGTCAGACACATAGATCAATGGAACAGAATTGAGAACCCAGAAATAGACACAACTGTCTATGGTCAACTGATATTCAACAAGGAAATCAAAGCTATCAAATGGAAAGATGAAAACCTCTGCAACAAATGGTGCTGGCAAAACTGGACTTCCCCCTTCAGAAAGCTGAAACAGTATCCACATCTCACACCATACACAAAAATCAACTCAAGGTGGATCAGAGACCTGGAAGTAAAGCACAAAACCATGAAATTCATCAGAGACAAACTGGGATCAAGCTTAGAAGCGTTAGTCCAAGGTATATAGAGACTACCAAATATAACCAGAAATGCACAATCTCAAGAGGATAAAATTGATACATGAGACCTTCTAAAGATTGAATCCATGTGTGTATCAATAACTTTTTCCAACAGGGTGAAAAGAAAACCTACAGACTGGGAACAAACATTTATGGCTCTTCTTGAGGTACTTGGTTTCGTCAGAGTGAAATACTCAGAACACATCCATAGGCTGAGGCATTCCCTATGCCTTAATCTTCATGAAGCAAACCCTCATGAAGACTTACAGTCTTGGCAGCCAACTCGTGTGGTTTCATGCCATTCTACAGGGATGCTGTGAGGCAGAGCTCGCTGGATGACATTCAGTCTGGTGTTGGTTCAGAATCTTTATAAAAGATGATCTTGAGGTCCTTCTCCTGCAATGTCAGTGGGCGGATTCAAACTTCCAACCTTTCTGTTGGCAGCCAAGCACTTATATATTGTGCTACGATAGGTTCTCAAGCCACTGGGTTGGACCAGTTCATTTGGTCACTGAAGAACAATTAGCCAAGTCATTGCTCCATATATATTAGGCTTTTGGGGGCCAGGGAAAATTAGTACTACTCAATCTTATTTATGTTATAGCAGACTTATACAATTATACTATCCATGACTGGAGGAAACTTGGCCTAACAACATGACTCCAACTGCTCCAGGCCTCTTCCAGGCATCCCATGGCAGAGGGGACTCAATAGCCAAGAAAATATTTCATTAATTCATGGCACATTAACCGATCAGGAAGCTCTGTCTCAAAGCATCTGTGGAAACCAATCTCTTTATTACCACTCCATTGAGGACTGATGTAAAAGCCCCCTGCACATGACCAATGCATAGCTTACTACCTGAGTTCAGTGCCTCACAAGCTGTCTGTAGCCCACTCAGTGGATGGTCCACAGATCACACACCTGGAAATCCCAGGAAAGTCAAGCAGCTCTAAAGGTCTTTGAATACTTCCTTCAGATTTTCTGTCTTATCAGTCAAGTAATGAAGTGTTCACAGGCAATAAAGAACAAAACAATGTTCAGTTTACAATTTTATAAGACTATTTCCTACCCAAATAAAGTTATTATAGCTATAACACAGTTAAAGAGTTCTTCCCCCTACCCAGATTTATTCTAGTCAACATTCTACGTCCATAGGCACAATCATTTTTTTTAGTCACAAGCATTTTTTATATATTATTCTTCCCTCAAGAATTCATTAAAATTCCATATTTTGCACATGAAAATATTGAGGCTCAGAGAGGTTAGATGACTTTCTTAATGGCACACAGATTTCTAAAACAGCCTAGATGGTTTTGTCCCAAAACTTAATCTGATCAGAAACAGAAATAAATACGTGTTATTCTTAAGCATATTTCATAAATATTGACATGCCTTTTAGTAAAGCTATGTCCTAACCTCAGCTGCCATCTAACATAAGAAAGTTGTTTTTAACTGCCCTGGAGTTGATCTCTCAACTTGTGGCAGGCAACCTTATGCACAACAGGATCAGACAGAATCACTCATAATGTTGTCATTGATTTATTTGTTTCTTAGAGGTAGATTTCCAGCCCTTACTTCCTAGTCCATCTTAGTCAGTGTGAAAGCTGTGTTGAAATCTGCTCAGCACAGTAACAATACACAGGCCTCCACTGAAAAACAGTAGTGGGTGGTTACATATGAGTTACACTGACCAGGAATCAAACTTTTGTCTCCTGTATGAAAGGCCAGAATTCTAACATTAAACTCCATCACCCCCAAAATAAGAATAAACTTAAAACTCAAGCTCATTGCCATCAAGTAGGAGCCAACTCATAGCTGACCCACCACTGAGTTCTTGAGACTACACTGCCTTTCTCAGAGGGCTGAGCTGCCAGAGAGGCCGTACACGTGGGCTGGAATGAAATTCCCCACGGATGCTGTTACTAGAGCAGCAGAAATCCCATCTGGAATATCCAAGCGTATGCACTTCTCCAGTGACCCTCAAGCTTCAGCCTGACAGGGAGTGGTACTATTTCTGGAAAAAGTGAAATGGTAGGCTCATGAGGAACAGTGAACATATATATATGCAACACTGGGCACAAAGTCAAACTGTGGTTTAGGCCCCGAATCCCATTTGATTACAAGGGACCTGAACAAACTAGAACACAGGTAGAGGTTGGGTCTGCAGCCCTGACACTTTCTCATAGGAGTGAAAATAGAAAGAGTAGGAGATTTCCAAGCTGGAGAAGAGGAAATTCAAGGAGACACAGAGCTGTTCATAATCATTCAAAGGTGAATGAGACCTGTTCCAAGTGACTTCCTAAGTCACGAGGAGTAAATGAATGAAAATGTAACCACAGAAAAGCATTCCAACAATCACAGGTATCAAAGGGTGAAAGGGAGGGAGTTCCTTCTCACCAAAGAAACAAATGTGACAGAGATGTCCAAACAAGTACTGAGTACCGCCAGGTAAAATACCAGGAGAAGGATGGGCAATGTCCTCCCCTGAGATTAACTGCCTCTGAAAAGCCAGCTGGTGGGTCAGCTATGAATTGGCTCTGACTCAATGGTACTCAACAACAACAACAACAACAGATAAAATACAAGATACTCAATAAAGTTTAAATTTAAGATAAACAATTTTTTTTAAATATATGAAAGTCCCAGGCAGTATTTGTGACAGAGTTATGCTAAAGAAGTGTTTGTGGGGTATCTTTTTCCATTTTTAAATTCAAATTTAACTAGGTATCCTGTATTCTTATTTGATAAATCCAGCCACCGTATGTCGTTTTGAGGGAAACTTCTACGCTATGATTTCACCACTCTTTTAAGATTACAGACAGGCTATTGTTGGTCTAAATGAAAAACATAATTTTTCTGAAGAAAAATTGTCCTCCCAAGCCTCTTAGAGCTAACACAAACAACCGAGCTGTTGCAGCCAGGGCTATCATCACAGAACTCAATAAAATAGATCCTCTTAACCTCCAGGGGATTGAGAGCCACAGAGCCTCTTCACACCAGCTCTGAGAACTTGTCTGTTCTGTTTAGTAAACACAATGTATGACACTAGGCTCTCTCCTGGATTGTTTATATCTGGCTTCACTGCCAGTTAGAGACAAGGCCCTTGGCTCCATGATTAGGAAGATGTTAGAAAGGAAGCAAAGACCACAGGTGTTTATTACAGAAAAGAACAGGAGCCAATTGGAAACAATTCTTATGAAATACCACTGCCTCCTTCCAGGACACAAAGCCCTGGCTGTGGGAGAGAGTGCTCCATCTCCTCTACCCCCCACCTCTGCCTCTGCACTTGCTAGCAGGTGCTCTCAAGTTACTTCAATTCCACCTATGTACATCATAGTCCCCAAATGTACAACGGAATGAAACCTGCCCTATCCTGCGCCATCCCCACAACCATTCCTTGAATCCATTGCTTTTGCTGTGTCAGACAATCTTATTGACAGTCTTCCTCACTTTTCCTTTAATATGATTTTGTTGTTGCTGCTGCTGTTGTTATGTGCCATCAAGTCACCTGCAACCCATAGCGGCCCTATGTACTGCCGCTCTGAACCATGCCCTGTCCTGAGCCAGTCTCACTAATTCCAACACGCCAACCCACATTGCCCCAGTTACTATATCAATCCATCTCATCCAGGGTCTTCCTCTCCTGTGCTGTCCCCTCCACCCTTCCAAGCATAATGTCCTTCTCCAAGGACTGGTCTCTTCTGGCTACGTGCCCATAGTATGTGAAATGGAACTTCAAACTTCTAGCTTCCAAGGAAAAACTTGGTTCCACCTCTCTCCAAGACAGACATATTTGTTTTCTTGGTGGTCCATGGTATGTTCAAGGCTCTTCTCCAGCACCGCAATTTGAAGGCATCAATTCTTCTGGCATCTTTACTGATTTCTAGCTCTCTGATGCATAGCAAGTAACTGCAAAGACCATGGCCTAGATTAGGCACACCTTAGTCTCTAGACTGACATCGTTGCTTTTCAATACTCTGGAGAGGTTCCTGACATCATATTTTCCCAGTGTAATTAGTCTTTTGATTTCCTGCCTGCTGGTGCCAAGAATGTTTATTGTGGATCCAAGTAAGCTGTAATTATTTGTTAATGACCTCAATCTCTTCTCCAACGTGGTGCCGTCAATTGGTCCAGGGGTAGAATCTTTGTCTTCTTGATGTTGAGCTTCAATCCATATTGAAGAATACAGTTCTTAATCTTCTGCAGCAAGCGCTTCAGATCCTCCTCAGTTTCAGCAAACAAGGTAGTGTTATCTGCATAACATAGGTTGTTGATGAGTCTTCCTCCAATCCTGATGCCACATTCCTCCTCATAAATCTCTGCTTTCCAAATTATCTGTTCTGCATACAGATTGAAACGGTATGGAAACAGGACAACTCAAAAAAAGAAATCAAGACTCTTTTCTTTGGCCTGGTAATCTCATTGTAAAGTTAAAGAACCCTAAACTAAAACAGAATAAGACTCTCAAAATATGGATTGACACAGTGACTGCAACAATGGGCTTGAGCATAGCAGAAACCATGAGAATGGCCCAGGAGAGAGTGAGATTCAGATCCGCTATTCACAGAGACACTCTGAGTTGTAATACACTGGATGACCCCTACAACAAAGGTATGGAGATAGAATATATCCCTGGCGGACACCCTTTCTGATTTTGAGCCATGCAGTTTCTCCTTGCTCTGTTCTGACGACTCTCTCCTGGTCCAAGTATAGGTTTCACATAAGCACAATCAAAAGTTCCCGTTCTTCTCAGAGTCAACCACAGTTTGTTGTGATCCAAACGGTCAATAGCCTTTCCATAGTCAATGAAACACAGACATTCCTCTGGTACTCTCTGCTTTCTGCCAAGATCCATCTAACATTAGCCTTAATATCCCTAGTACCACGGCCTCTTCTAAATCCAGCCTGCACATCTGGCAGTTCTCTGTTGATGTGTCCCTCTAGTCATTTTGGGGTTATTTTCAGCAGAATCTTGCTTGCATGTGATATTAATGATATTGTTCAATAATTTCCACACTCTATCAGGTCACCCTTCTTCAGAATGGGAACAAATATAGATCGGTGCCCCCAAAATACCTGTGTAGCATTCATTGAGTTGAATCAGGTAGTGTGATGTGATTAAAATGTCCCTAGACAAAGAGGCTAGTTGCCAAAGTCAGCACCAATTCCCTGTGTCACACTAAAGTAATTTCATTTCTCTGGATCCCAGTTTCCTCTTCAATAAAGTGAAGCTGTTAGACCCTCCTATGCCAAAACAAACCCTGTGAAGGAACTCCAAGCAAGAAAGCTGCTGGGATGGAGATTACAGGCTGCTCATTGCCATTTTCCAGACACACTCATAGTCTCGCCAATCTTCACCCACTTGAAAACCCAAGAAAACTGTCCAAACTGTAGCACAGAAGGCCCGGGAGATAAATATATGAGAGGCTCATTGAGATAAATCTTCCACACTCAGTCTTCTCAAACTTCATTTGTATGGCCTCCTCCTCACTTGTGTAGTTTTTATTTAGTGTTCTGCATTGTTCTTTGGGTTGTCCGAAGAAGGGTTCGTGTCTTCATCAATCTGTCAAACTGATTCTAGACGTCACTTATCAACATTTTCTTCCTCTATTTTTTCATAGCCTTTGACACTGCTGACTTCTGATTGTTTCTTTTTTGTTTTGTTTTTTACTGTTCAAGTCAAATATTATTATTATTATTTATTCCTATCATGGGACACTATTATGCAACAAATTAAGTTCTTATTTAGACTTTATAGTAATACATCACTATTGATTTATTTACCTTTTTCTGCAATAGCCACAATACTGAACAGGCTTTTTTTCCTGATTTTAGTATCTTTTTAAAAATCTTTTTCTTTTTTACTAGTATTTTAATGAAAGCTTACAAAACAACTTTTATTTCCATTCATTCATTATTGCACACAAGCTGTCCCCTCTCTGACTTTGGCGAATGACTCTCGTCATTCTTCTGTTCCTCCTTCTCCAATGCTCTACTGCTTCTACTTCCCTAAAATCTGTCTGCATTCTACCTGACCATATCCTCAGCTGCCACATATGGGTGTTGATTTCTAATACTATTATTTTGGCCCATTACTCTCCTATCTCCTGGGTCCGATTTTTATATCTATTAAAAAATATCTACCTGTTCAATTTCTCCTCCTGGGAGAAAATAGTTCCTCCAAAACACAGAACTTTATAATTGCACTATTTCTGTACCTGCCTTCTTTTTATCTCTAAAATGCATTCTTTCCCAAGTATTTGTATATATTTTCAGTTTCTTATTTCCAATAGCATGTAGAAAAAAAACAAATGTCACGATGGAAGGATAGTGATTATAGTTCAAAGAAATGTAATACGCTTATTTATATAATTCTGAACACTTGCAAATACATCATAGTCAATTTGATGACATAGAGAAATGACTTTGGAAAGGTAGAATCAAAAAGAAAAATGAGAAGAGAAAAAATAAAGGAGAAGAGGGCAGTTGTGCTTATTACATAGTTTTCACAATATCTAAAATGTAGACTCAACCCAAATGTCCATCAACAGATGAATGAATAAGCAAAATATAGCTTATCCACACATGAAATGCTACTCAGTCATAAAGAGAAATTAGATCCTAAAGCATGGCACAATGTAGATGAACCTTGAAAACACCATGCTAATAAAAATAAACCAGTATATGCGATTTCACCTATATATGAAATATGTAAATTTTTTTATTATTATTCTTTTGTGTGTACCATCAAATTGTATCTGACTGGTACAGGGGGAGATTTCCCTTCCTTCTCCATCTGGTAGATTTGAACCGCGTACCTCTGGGATTGCAGTGCAGAAACACGCAAATTTATAGAAACCAAACTATTAGTGGTAGCAAGTGTGGGAAAGAGTATTTTTCTGAGGGGACATTTAATTTATGTTAATGGTAAGTAAGTAATATGGAAAAGGATAGCCAGAAAGATTTCACAGGTTGAAAAAGTGTAATCAGTGTTACTGAATTGCATGTGTAGAAATGTTTGAGATTAAATATGCTTCCCTATGTATATTTTCAACACAATAAAAATGGGAAAAAAAAGTTCTTCACATCTTAAAAGATCCTTCATGGGAGGAAAATTTTTGCAGAACCAGCCACACTTGTAGAATATGCATCACACATCTTTCTGAAACGGGCACCTTCCCATGAATGCCGCACACAGCCCTTTTCTTGATGAGGCTACCTTAAGTTACCCATCCATGGAAACTTTGCTGGTGAAATGCTCAGCACAGAAACCCATGCAAACCAGAGAACAGCAAACTATAGTGGCTGATCAAATCTAGCCAACTTCCTGGTTTTGTACAGCACACAAGCTAAGAATGTTTTTCTTTTTTGTTCAGTGGTGTTAACTATAAATCATAATGATCCTATGAACCACAGATCAGAATCTTGCCATACTCTATATCATTATAATCATCTCTGCCAGGTTCAAGCCCATTGCAGTCAACTTTGTCAATTCAGCTTCTTGAGCATCTGCTTCTTTTTCACCAATCATGTGTCTTTCCTAAAAATATCTTTTTCTGATGTCTCATTCTTCTTGACAGAAGAGTCATATGCAATGTTTATCAGATTAATTTTCACCAGCCTTACCTCTAAGGACGACACTAGTTGGTAGTTCTTCTTCCAAGACAGATTTGTTTGTTCTTTTGGCAGTCTATGAGATATTCAATACTTTCATTCAACACTACAATTCTTCTTCAGTCTTATTTATTCATTGTCCAACTTTCAGATGCATATGAAGCAATTGAAATTACCATTCCTTACATCAGGTAAATCTTGGACCTTAAATGTAAATTTTTGCCCTTTAACCCTTCAAAAATGTTCTTGTCAGAAGATTTTTTTGCATGTCTTTTTATTTCTTGCCTGCTGCTACCATGAGTGTTAACTGCGGATCCAAATAAAATTAAGTCTTTGGTAACTGCAATCTTTTCTCCACTATCATAAATAAGACCCCTAGAAATCATGGAGAATACCAAATGGCAAATTGTAGCCCTGGATATGTTCACTAGGCCGTGCCAAGAAATCTCAAAGGCAAATACCTGTCCAACTGACTGGAAGAGATCCATATTTACTTCTATTCCCCTAAAGAAAGGTGATACAACAGAATGTGGAAATGATCTAGTAATATTATTACTATCACATGCAAGCAAAATCTTGTAGAACATTATTCAAAATTGGCTACAACAGAGAATTGCCAGAAATTTAAGCTGGATTTAGAAGGTGTCATGATACTACAGATATCTTTGCTGATGTCAAATGGATTTTGGCAGAAAGCAGAGACTACCAGAAGGATGTATATCTGTGTTTTGTCTACAACAAATTATGGCTAAGATTGAGAAGAGTCAAAATCCCAGAACATGCAATTGTGCTCATGGGAAACCTATAACTAGACCAAGAAGCTGTTTCCCAACAGAGCAAGGGAATACTGCATGGCTTAAAATAAAGAAAGTGGTGCATCAAGGATGTGTTCTTTCTTTATATCTATTCAATTTGTATTCTGAACAAATCATTTGAGAAGCTGGATTTCATGAGAGAGGAAAATTCATCAACAACTTGCATTTTACAGATGACACAACTTTACTGGAAGAAAATGAAAAAAATTTTAATAACTTTTAAAATATATCTTAAAATACACTTAAAATCTACTAAAGCACTTGCTGCAGAAGGTCAGGGACTGCAGCTTTCAATACGAATTGAAGCTCAACATCAAGAAAACAAAGATTCTTGGTCCCAGCTGAAAGACACCAGCCAAGCCACTGTGAAACCCACCCACCAGGAACAAGTAGACAGCAACTGCCTGCCACCCTGCAACTCCAGAGGAGCAACTGATTGCCCCCAGCTTCTAAGAGACCCAGGAGGAGCAACAGTCTGCCAGCCACCACAGAACTCCAGAGGAGCAAACAACACCAAACGTGTGACCCCAGAGGAGCGAAAACTACCTGCCACTGTGTGACCCACCTGCATGACCCCACCACACAGGGTGTCTCTGCATAAACCCCTAGCAGTGTCCAAGCCCCGCCCCCTGCCTCCTGATGGTAGTGTCCCAGCCCTGTGCTCCTGTGCCCCTCCCCCGTCCCTTGTTTCCTCCCCATTCCCCGCCTCCTACTGATCCAGCCATCACCCTAAGCTATCAGCTGAGCTGCTGTGGACCTAATCTGGCAAGAGAAAGGTTGGTAGGATCCTGACTGGGTTTACTGGGGCATTGCTGACTACCTGGGAGAGCACCTAAGGGCGCGCCCACAGGTGGGGAATTTGGCCAAGCTCTCTTGGGCTAAACCAACTGCCCAGAAATGAGCTAGCCACTGGCTAGCTTCTGTGGATTCTGCAGACCAGCCAGAAGTTAGTGAGTCGGTGGTAATTAGACCTTGACTTTTCAGGTTCTGTTGGATCCAGGACTCTGCTGGAGCAGGGCCTGTTGTGTGAGGGAACCTGCATAAGTACCACCAGGCAGGGAACACTAAGAAAACCATCGGGTAGGAAACAGACAGCAGGAATTTGAATAGGGACCCCAATCGTGAACACACTCACACAGCAGAGGTTTGAGCAAGGTCCCCCAAGTGTTTGACCTGCCCTTGCAATCATCCCAACCCTATGCCTGCCTTACCCCATTTGGCTCCACACCAGTGCCTACACATCTGGGCAATCAACTTTCCTTTAATCGGGAGCACCTTGGCCTGTCTTACCAAGAAGAGATTGCCCTCGCAGACTCTGATCTGACATTTTTCTGAAGTCAGAAGTTCAGAGAAATGCACAAGTGGGTAGCTGCCCAGTTGATATCAAGAGCATTGTCTTCAGATCAAGAACATATCAATGTCCCGAAGAAAGCAAACTATCCCACACAATACACAAGAGCAAAGCAAGATGTCACTCACAAAGGGTGACACAGTATCAGTGGATTCCCTGAAGCCAGAAAGTCTGATGGAACTTTCTGACACAGAATTTAAAAGAGGAGTGAATGAATATATCCAATGGATGAATGACAAACTTGATAAATTACAGGATACTACAAGCAAAAACCAGGAGGAGCTAAAAAAAAAACCAATGCAGAACATTGCAGAGAAAACAAATGAGGCATTAGCAGCACTGGAAAAACAACAATCCACTATGCAAAATATAAGGTCCCAAGTTTCAGAAGCTGTCAACATGATGGAGGGAACATATGAGCAGAGTTGATGAGATGGAACACAGAATCAGTGAAATTGAAGACAGAATTGTCACCACTAATCTGCTAGACCCAACTGAGTGTGGAAACTACAGAACAGTGTCATTGATTTCACATGCAAGCAAGATTCTGCTGAAGATCATCCAAAAGCTATTAGAACAGCACATCAGCAGAGAACTGCCGGAAGTCCAGGCTGGGTTTAGAAGGGGTCGTGGTACTAGGGATAT
>NW_006399761.1:30895213-30896294 GCF_000299155.1 Elephantulus edwardii
GCCTTGCTTGAACATGACTGGGTAGTAGAAGAAATAAAAAAATGAAATTAAAAAGTTTCATGAAACTAATGACAATGAAAGCACCACTTGCCAAAACCTCTGGGAAACAGCCAAAGCAGTAATCAGAGGTCAATTTATAGCAATAAGCAAGCACATCAAAAGACAGGAAAAAGAGACTATTGACTCTCTAATCCAATATCTCTGGAAAATTGGAAAAGAACAGCAAGAAAATCTGACACCCTTTTAAAAAAACTGAAACTATAAAAACTAGAGCATAAATAAATGAAATAGAAAACAGAAAAACAATTGAAACAATCAACAAAACTAAGAGTTGGTTCTTTGAAAAGGTCAATAAAATCGATAACCCACTAGCAAAACTCACAAAAGAAAAGAGGGAGAAGACACAAATAATCCAAATAAGAGATGAATCAGGCAACATCACAACAGACCCTACTAAAATAAAAAAGCTAACATTAGAGTACTATGAAAAACTATACTCAAATAAGAAAATCTAGAGGAAATAAACAGGTACTTAGAAAAACACAACCTACCTAAACTGACACAAACCGAAATTGAACATCTGAACACACCCATTACAAAAGAAGAAACTGAAAAGGTGATACAACAACTTTCAACCAAAAAAAGCCTTGAACCAGATGGTTTTACAAGTGAAATTTATCAAACATTCAGAGAATAACTGTTACCAAAGACACCACCAAAATAGAAAAGTATAGGCCAATATCTCTCATGAACATTGATGCAAAAATCCTGAATAAAATACTGGCAAATAGAATCCAAGAATACATCAGAGAAATAATTCACCATGACCAAGTGGTATTCATAACAGGTATGCAAGGATGGTTCAACATAAGGAAAACAACTAATGTAATTCATCACATTAACAGAGCAAAGAACAAGAACCACATGATCCTATCAATTGATGCAGAAAAGGCCTTTAATAAAATCCAACACCCTTTCCTAATTAAAACACTCAATAAAATAGGATTAAAGGGGAATTTCTTCAACATAGTAAAAAGCATTTATGAAAACCCAAGAGCCAACATTGTTCTCAATGGAGAGA
>NW_006399761.1:30900809-30929934 GCF_000299155.1 Elephantulus edwardii
GGTGGAGGGACAGCACAAGAGAGGAATACCCTTGATGAGATGGACTGATTCAGTGACTGGGTTAATGGGAGTAGGTGTATCAGAGACAGTAAGATTGGCATAAGGTAAAGCAGGGTTTAGGGCTGTTGTACATAGAGTCACAGTCAACTCGACAGCACATAACAACAACATATTGGAAAATAATTTAAGAACTTGCTGCAGAAGATTGAATATGTATTGCATCTCAATATGAAGAAAACAAAAATCCTCACCACTGTACCAATAGGCAACACCATGATATATGGAGAAAAGATTGAATTTGTCAATGATTTCATCTTACTTAGACCCAAAATCAACACTCTTGGTACCAGCAGTGAAGAAATTGAGATGTATCACCTTGGGAAAATCTGCTGTCAGACCATCTCCAGGTGACTGAGGAATAGTGACATCAGCTTGATGGCTAAGAGGTACACCTGTTCCAAGCCATGGTTTTCGCAATTGTTTGCTATGCATCTGAAAGCTGCACAATGCTAAGGAAGGCAGAAGAAGAATTTGAAAAGAAGAAGAGTACTGAATACCCCATGTTCTGCCAAGATTACAAATAGGTCTGTCCTGGAGAAAGTGAAACTAGGGTACTTATGGGAGGCAAGGATAGTGAAATTCCATCTCACATATTTTAGGCACGTGGCTAGGAGGAGCTAGTCCTTGGAAAAGTCAATCATGCTTGGAAAGATGGAAAGTCAATGCAAGGTAGGATGATTCACAATAAATGGGTTGACCTGGTGACTGCAACAGTGTGTTGGAGATGGTGAGGAAGACACAGGACAGGGCAAGGTTGAGCTCTGCTATTCATAAGGTCACTACGTGTCACAGTTAACTGAATGACACGTACGAACACCACCACCACAATGTTACCTATTAGTCCAATGTTGAGGATTGTTGCTTTCTTATTATTGAGATATAATTAATATTGAAGGCTGTAGTCTTTTATCTTCTGTAGAGTTTCACATCTTCTTTACTTTCTATAGGAAAGGTTTTGTTATCTATATAAAACAGGTTGCTGTTTGGTTTCCTACAACCCTAATGCCAAATTCTTCTGCATACAGTTTAGCATCTTTGCTCAATGAAGAGAATAGGAGCCTGACACACATCTTTTCTGATTTCAAACTGTGTAGTATTCCTAGGTTATGTACAGACAACTGTTTCTTGGACTATGTACAGGTTTCACACTAAACACGCTAATGTGTTCTGGGATTCCCATTCTTTTCAATTTTACCATAATTTCTTATGATCCACATAGTCATTGTGTAGTCAATAAAATATAAGTAAACACCTTTCTGAAATAAATATATAAAAGACAAAATAGCACCTCATGGCACATTGTGAATTTTATAACTTTGTGCTAGAACTGTAAACTTCTTGAAGTAGACGCTGTATGTTCATCAACATACATTGATTTGAGCCTTTTTTACATGCAGAGGACTATATGGAGATTTAAGGTATTTATGAAACAAATGCTGTCTTCATAGAGTTACAGTCTGGTGAAGGAGGGATAAATAAATTACTATTTCTGATGTGTTCTCACTGTGTGTGTTTAAGTAAAAAGATAAGAAGTTTCAAGAGGGAACAGTTTCACCTAATTGAGGCTGATCCAGAATCATCAACATACCCAGAGTCAGCAAAGAGTGGTGAGATTGACAAGAGATGAGTCAATTACCCTTCCCACCTGGAAAGCCACCTTCAAGCTAGAAACCTGGTGGTTCTGAACTTTCTTTCTGTAGGAAGAGGTGTTTCCTAATCCTCACCACAGGTATTGTGCAGGGCTAATGGATAAAGCACAACGTTCTTCTGCAAACACTGGTCCCTCCTGGCCACATGCCAAAAGTAAGTGAGACGGAGCTTCAAAATCCTTGCTTCCGGGGAACAGCTTGGTTTCACCCTCTCCAAGACTGACCTGTTTGTCCTCCGGGCATCCATGGTATGTTCAACATTCTTCCCCAGCACCACAACTCAAAGGCATTGATCCTTCTTCTATCATCCTTGGTTATTGTTCAGCTCTCTGATGCATAGCAAGTAATTATGAAGACCATGGCTTGGATCTGGTGCACCTCAGTCTCCAGACTGACATTGCTGCTCTTCAGTACTGTAGAGAGGTCCTTGACAGCAGAATTTCCCAATCCAATTCATGTTTTGATTCCTGACTGCTGGCAACAAGAGTGTTTATTGTGGAAACAACCAAGCTGAAGTTGCTAACAATCTGTCTCTTCTTTGTCTATCATGAAGCTGTCAATTGGGCCAGTGGTGAGAATCTTTGTTTTCTTGATGTTGGAGAACATCATGCTTTGAAAGATGAAGACACAGCACCCAGGAGAAAGACCCAGGATGAGATGTATTGACTTAGTGACTGGAGGAGAAGTGGGATTGAGTTTGTCAGAGATGATGAGATAGGCTCAGGATAGGGCAGGGTTCAGAGCTGTGGTAGGGTAACTATGAGTCTCAGGTGACTAGCTGGCACATAACAACAACAATGGATAAATGTAGGACTAGAGGTTATCAAGTCGTGGGTGTTGCCATGTAAAAAACTTATGTTCAAGTTCTTCCAAGCCAAAGTAGTTATGTTACTACTAGGAGGAGAGATCTAAACCTGGACGGGATGTGTGTTCAGAGAGAACTCGGGCAGTGGTCAGAATGGACTCTTTTTCTCCTTAGCACAGGCTGCAGAACAGCAGCATCTGCAGATACAGCTAGGTGTTCTCGGCTGCCACCCCGAGTCACTGAAAGTTAATTCCTCTAGGTCTACTTATGGGAACTGATGACACTGCACCTGGTTCACAGGCACGCCTGCCTGTGAGAAGGCACTTCATGAGTTTAGAGTTCTGGGAGCTGGAAAACCTTCCCGTTTCTTTCCGACTTTGATGATCTCACTTGGGGAATTAGTAACTGACTCTTGGAAAGACAAGGCATTAGTAGCTATTGTGGAAAACATCTTTTCTGCTTCTCTACAAGACTCCCTAAAACTAGCTGGTACTAGTTGGAGGCATCAAGGAAGAATCAAGAAGATTCCAGAACTGTACAAATAAGACTTTCTAAATGATATGCCATTAGAAATGTGTGAGCTCCATTTCAACATGCAAATTACAGAAACCAATACTTTCCTGGTACATATCAAAACAAAACTACATGCACATTCACAGCCTCATGGGGCCCTGTGGCCTATTTTGACCCAGCTCTCGGAGAAAGCCCACTTCCTGGGGTTTTCTGCTGTCTCAACAATGGCTGTCTTTTAGCTGACTACTTGTAAAATGCTACCCTAGCATACTTTCCTCACTCTCAATATCAAAAGAAGGAAGGAAGGCGCAGAATTTGAGCAGCTCCTTCCCAGTCTCCCCACTCCTGCCCAGATTGTATTCTGCACACACACTGAAGCATTAGCATCG
Source organism: Elephantulus edwardii (assembly GCF_000299155.1). Classification (NCBI taxonomy): domain Eukaryota; kingdom Metazoa; phylum Chordata; class Mammalia; order Macroscelidea; family Macroscelididae; genus Elephantulus; species Elephantulus edwardii. The sequence continues at coordinate 30,904,226 of NW_006399761.1, forward strand.
GCTGATTTGGAAGGAATATTGGAAATGAAGTGATAGCAGAGTAAATGTCAATGCATTCAGTGTGACACCGTGAGCACCAGATCTTAAACAGCTTCATCATTGTGGCATTTACTGTATCCTGAAATAATATTAATCCCACTGTTGTCCTTCTTGATGGAATCATCCATGAATATGGTTTATGGGCCTGGCCAAGGTGATAATAGGTTAAAAGAACAGCCTATCCAGTGTTCTACTAAATTAAGGTCGCTTCATGAAATTTAATGAAACAAGTGCTACATGGGGTTTTCAAAGGACGTTCTTGTAATTCATGTCTATTTAGGGCTCCTGATAGCCAGAAACCTAATTTCTTAGAGTAAAATAGCTTTTTGTAGAGCCTGGTCATATAAAAAGAATAAAAAAGAAAACACTTTAAAGGGCAACAACCAGACCTCAGCTGTAATATTTTGTTATTTCAAATCAAAGTTTAAAGAACACACACACACACAAAGTTGGGAAAGAGGCAACGGGATATTTTTAACAAAATCAACTCTGAGAGGAACACCTCATGTCATCCTGCAGGTGAATGCTGAGATAAGGATCTTCTCCTACCCACTCCCTTCAGCCACATACTAGGGTGAATTGAAAAGCCTTAAAGTATTTGAGAAACTATGAGAACTGAAGGAACTGTTCTGACTTTGAGAATGACAGAGGGAGATGACGACAAGTGTCCCTCTAATCTGCTCATCAAGGGTCAGCACGTTTCTCAGGTATGAACCTTCTCTAAGAAAGCCACAACCCAGATTCTCATGCCTGGACATTTAGATGTGTTCCACTGTACCTTGCCAAAAACTGGGCCCAAAGATCTTAGACATCCCCTGATGTTAAAGGGCATCCAGTGTGTAGAGGTTGACAACTCCACAGGCAGTTGTGCTGATAACTCAAAGTCTGAGTTTCTCTCTCTGGTGGTTTGGACTACTCATGCATGGCTCCATGGTGGAAGGATGGGCAATGTCTTCCTATACGATTACAGCCTCAGCAAACCAAAGGAGGGGCAGCTCTGAGTCCATAGTGATGTGACAACAATAAATTGTTTGTTTTCAAATGTGGGGATTGTGTTTTCAGGACAGAGACAAGTCTCACAGAGACTTCCCAAGTTCTTTCCAGTCTGTGATTTTTTTACTCTATTACTGATGACTTTGTACATTTTTTTAAGGAAGAGGTTGTAAAGTCAACTGTCAACAGGGCCCACACAGTTAACCACAGGGTGGTGTGGATAAGAAAAACAACACACAGGGGCTGGCTAGGTGGAGACATCATTCAACAGACTCTGAAAAATTGTTTACATGCAGGAATATAGACTCATTGTGACTAGATTTTGTGATTTTTCAAGAGATTTCAGAACTTCCAAAATTTTATGTGACATAACCTAATTCTTAAGAGGCACAATTTTTATCAGGACCCACCTCAGCCCACTGGTTGAGAGCTCACCACCCGGCTAGGGCAGTAGTCAACAATGTAAGATAGATAGGCTTTCGGCCACTGGGTTGAGAAAGGGAAATGGCCAAGCAGTATTAAATACAAATCCCTCAAAGATATATAATAACAGTGCATGAAGCAATCTGTTGGCTTTATCACATTAGGTAAAATGAAGTCATCTGTTTCCTATCTAACCAACTTTCCTTCTACACTGGGCCTGAATCTTATTTTTTTATGTAGTATTTGTAACAAGTTTGAATTCAGGATTCTTTTCTCTAACTTCAGAGAGGTAAGGAGGCTGTGTAACCACCCACCACCACAGGATTCTTCCTGTAGGAGTAGTAGAAAATATCTCTATCCCACTCCAAAATGATCAAGATCTATTTTGTACTTCCCTGCTTTTGCAAAAAAAAAAAAGAGTGATAATGTCTTTCTCTTCCTCTCTCTCAGCCTATGTCAGCTCTAACTCTCAAGACAAAACTGGGTTAATTACCTAGAAAGCTGTGTTTTAAGGGCTTGGAAGAACATTTACCTTTGTAGTAGGTTATATTCAGCACAAACTTCCAGGGCAGCCTCTCCCACACTCAGTCCAGGGATGGTAGGGCAGGAAACCTACTTTTTCTACTTCTAAAAATGAAAAAGGGTAATCTGCCCACAGAAGGTGCCCAGGTACTTCCAGGTCAGTGCCATCTGACTGTGGGCCACATGGAGGATAGAGAAAGCATTAGCCTCAGCAGTGGAGGAGGGACGGGGAAACAGCAGAAGTTGCACCTACTGGGCAAGTTCATATGGGTCGGAGCAGAACAAGGTCTCCAGTTGTCTGATGTTCCAGGAGAAAGTGAAGTGTCAACACATAAACCAAGAACCAGGTTCCAGTACCTCTTGTCATTACGTCATAGACTTGTCTCTTTCTCTTGTGGGCTCACGGCAAGTACATTCTTCACCACGTGACATCATGTGATGCTCTGTTGTTTTACTTCTTCTGTGTCTATGTTTTGAGTTCAATTACAAGCTTTTTAAGAATAAGGCATATCTGTGATATCTCTTTGTTTTCCATACAGAACTATTTCTTTGTATTTCACACTGAGGCTTGAGATACATGAGACTCAGTTAATATTATAGGAAAAAAGGAATAGAATTGTCTACCAACATATCAAAATCAAGTTCAGAAAGGGCATTTGGAAAACTACAGAAGGGCATTCCACTGCAAAAAGGATACAATCAGAAGCAGAATAATTGACAAATAATGCATCAGTTAACAAATCGTTTGTAACATTGGATTCTCTTGAAGCTCTGCTCAAGCCGATATCTCACACTCTAGACACAATAACCTGACATGAAACAGTGATGGGATTTCTACATAATCTTATGGGTTAATTCTAGCATATTTTTAAAATGTGTATTTAATTCAAACATAATTTTCAATTACTTGCTAGGCATTGGAAAGCTGGATAGTGAGTAGGGATGATAGAAGGAGAATTGATGCCTTTGAGCTGTTGGTGCTGGAGAAGACTATTGAGTATACCATGGACTGCTAAGAGAACATACAAGTTCATTCTAGAGAAGGTGAGACCAGGCTGCTCCTTGGAGGCAAGGATTCTGTTACAAGGAGGGACCAGTCCTTGGAAAGGGATGTCATGCTTAGGATGGTGGAGGGACAGCACAAGAGAGGAGAACTCTCTATGAGATGGATTGATTCAGTGACTGGGATAATGGGGGTAGGCGTATTAGAGACAATAAGATTGGCACAGGATAGAGCAGGGTTTAGGGCTGTTGTACATAGGATCACTGTGAGTTGCAGGTGGCTCAATGACACATAACAATAACAACAACAAAAATAATAGTAATAAAAGCTATTAAAACTAGAAATATAGCCTTCTGAAATATGCTTAAATAATTGATGCCTAGGGGAGGTGAGTTTATCCTCCAATAACAAGACAGACATTGGTTTCTAGAGAATCTGGTGCAGTTGTTGTTGTTAGGTGCCACCAAGTCAACACGGACTCACAGAGACCCTGTGAATGAAAGCCTTGCCTGATCCTGTGCTGTGCTCACAATCTGTGTCATGTCCAAGTTCACTGCTGCAGTCACTGTGCCAATACATCTTGTTCAGGGTCTTTCTCTCTTTCACAGACTCTCTACTTTTCAAGCACCCTGTGAATCTAGGAGAAAGGTATTAATGATAGAGTATTCTTGGCTTTAAAACTCAGAGCTATGGAATATCACTTAACAAGTATGAAACTGTCTTATCAGTACAATCCAGGCAGTCATCTGAGGACTCCTCTCACTGGGGACGAAGATGCTCTCCAAGGCTGTGGTGCAGCTCACGTTAAGCCTGTCCTCCTCAGGCTGTCCACTGGCCAGGCGTCTCCTTGCGTGCCTCTAGACAATGCACTGCTTCCCAGGCTCGGCTCCCCCACACCTCTCTATCTTCATTCCACGCTTGCTTAACAGAACCTCGGTCATAGTGAACTATGCACGGCTCCCTGGATTAAAAACTGTTTCCCAAAACAACTATGAGATATCATCTCACCCCAGTAAGAACAGCAAAACTTAACAAATTAACAAAGTAACAAATTCTGGTGAGGTTGTGGAGAAACTGGAACCCTTATTCACTGTTGGTGGGAGTGTACAATGGTGCAGCCACTGTGGAAGGTGGTATGGTGCTTTCTCAAAAAATTACAAATAGAAATACCATTTGACCCAGAAATTCCACTAGTGGGAATATACCCCAAAGAGACCAGAACCGCCACTCAAGCAGATATATGTGCACCCATGTTATTGCAGCTTTGTTCACAATCACAAAGAGTTGGAAACAACCTAAGTGCCCATCAACATAAGACTGGATAGAGAAGCTATGCATATTCACACAATGGAATGCTATGCTGCATTGAAAAACAAGGAACTCATGCAATATTATTCAAAATGTATGACCTGGGAGGACTTTATGCTGAGTGAAATATCTCAGTCACAAAAGGACAAGTACTGCATAGTGCAACTATTGTAAAATGGGACTGACATCAGGGTTGGGGGTAGACTGAGGAAGATGAGCTAAATAATGCACACTGCATTGAAACAGATGAGGGAAAAAACTGTTTAAAAGTGTTATGTGATTAAGTATTATTGTCATGACAGGAGTCCAGAATGAAGGCTGCATAGTGGAGTGGACTTGGGGGGAGGGATTGTATAACAATGAAAGAGTCTTTCCTTTACTTTTCAAAGAGAAGAGTGAACTAGAGGGAAGGGTGAACAGGGAGAAAAGTACAGCAATGAATGAATGGAAATCCAAAGTCTCTGTAAATTCTTATTAAAATAATAACAATTTAAAAAAGGAAAAAAGGGAAAAAAACTGTGTTTGGTCTATTGTTTTTTTACATTCAATGTTTTTTTTTCTTCTTTCCTGCAAACACCACCACCCTACTCCTTTTTCCCAGGCCTCAAAGTCCAACCAAAAGTCATTCTTTCCAGGAAACCATATCAGATCATTCCAAAATCAGCCCCCATATCCCAGGTACAAACTTCTAATACTCCTTCATCCCAGACCTCATTATATTTGCATTTAGACCCTTGAATTCTTCATGTGTTTGCATATTATATTAGAAGTTTTTTAGTGACTGAGTATTGATAATCTCTAGAGATTATCAAAATATATTTTGTTATCTTTATGACTTGTGGCATGTAACTGATACTGAAGCTATACAAATAGCTACACAGAAAATATTTATTGACTCTATTTTAAGTCCCATTATTATATTCCCCTATTCAGTATGAACAGACTGAGAGGTTGGGAATGAAGAAGAAAGAAATTAGTAGGATTCCAGCTGTAGACTAGAATGCTTCCACTTGTAACAAGAATATCAGAAATGAACTGAAAAGCTTCACCTTATCTCTCATCATCGCTAGAGACCACAGTGGAGGGGTCAGGTCCTAAAGGGCAGAGAGACTGTTGGCCACAGTGAGTGGACTTTGTTAGAAGGTGCCCTGCAACAACAGACATTATATCACCAGGCTCAGGAAAAATGTCTCAAGCACAACTGCATGGTATAGAAATTCCATGGCACCTGTTATTTCTCTCCTTCCATCAAATACAGCATCATCTGAGACTCAGGAGGAGTATATATGCCTGAAACTAGAGTTAGCCACAGCAAGTCAATTCTAAGAGAGCTTCTGAAACCATTAGGAAGGAACTACTGTCTATCCACTGGAGCTGCTGCCAAGTCACCTTTTCTCCCCCGTGGAGAGGGCCTGTGTAAAAAATAAAGGCAATGCCCAGTATAGCCAGTCTGTGAGATGGAAAATGAGAAATGTACTGTCATTAAGTCCTTAGATCCAGCTGTGCATGAAGCCAATGCATTCCTCTATGTCTCAATTATAAGAATTTATACATCCTTTTATCTGCTTAAACCGTTAGATGCCTGTCACTGATAATCCAGAGAGTTCCAGCCACAAAAGTGGGAAGCACTGTGCAATAAAACACAGACTTCCTGGCTCCCAATGGGCACATGGATTGACTATGCAGCTGTAGGCAATTGCCTTATTGCCTGAGACTTTTTCTTCAGCTGGTTACATGCATCTATTGATCTGAGTTCTTGAAGGACCTCGTAGTGGTGGAGTCCAATGTTCAAGAATTTCCTTCCATTGCTGATATTCTAGGAACTCTTGGAAAGCATATGACTCAACAGATGATCGCCATAGTGTGATAAGAGACAATGTTCTGTCTATTCGTTTTCATCGATAGTAACCTGGTTCTTGACAACACTCTCATCTGCTCAATGGGGAATTAAATATAAAACAAACCACACATAGAGCTGCTTGGTGGGAGAAATAGAAAAGGTAACACACACACAAGTCAAACACTGGGGAGCAAATGTCCAAATTCTTTCTTTTTCTTCCTTCACATCCACTCAAAATTCTCTCTCCCTTATTCTGTGTTCAAGGAGAGCTCCGGTGGTGTAGTCATTAAGGAGTGGTGCTAACTCAAAGGTGGCCTTTCTTTGGTAGTTCAGATCTACCAGTGTCTCCACAGAATAAAGCAATTAGCAAGCAATTAGCTGGGAGAAAACTATTTCAAGCTGGTTTTACTCTGGTCAGCTGTGTGGTTCTAGTTCTAGTGGCCCTACCTTGTCTATCTAGGGCCTGATGAGCAGAGAAGCCTTCTTATACTTCTTTGGCTAACTTTATGATTAATCAATAACAAGTAAACAGTGCTTATTCTATGTCAGGCTTTGTCTTTGTTTCTTGGGGGAAATAGTCCTTTCCCTCCAATCATTTACTTACAGCTCACTGAGAAAATAGGACATCCAAAAAGAGCTTAACATCAGTATGAACAGCTACTATGAAGGCAGCTGCCCTCCTTCCTTCTTCTGACAACAATGTACAAGGTATCCTTTTTGGGAACTGAAGCCAGAGCCTGCCATCTGCAGAAGTAATCCACTTTGCAACGTCTCACTTGGCCTTTATGTTTGCTCGTCTTTGAACCATGAATCCCCTCCTACTGCTACACATACACACACACACACACACACACACACACTTTTTTCACTCTCTCTACTTCTTTACTTCTTTCTGCGTATCTTCTCATTTCTTCTCCCTTTTGAGCCTCTTGCCCCCTTTCCTTTTTCCTGCACTTTGCTTTAGAAATGAGCCTCTCATGTGACACCCTGGGGTCTAACACAGAAAGTGTGAACTGAGGAGTGGGCAGGGGGTTGGAGGCATAACACTGAGTTATTTAAATAACACTTAATGAACAATAAACACAATCCTGCTCAGCCAAACCAGTACTTAGCTACTAAGGGCCCAGTCAATGGCCCATCTGTCATATTGTTAAGACCTTTAGAAGTTGTTTAACAAAATGTTAAATGAGATGACATTCAGCAGGCAGCAAAATGCTTGACTGCCTAATGCAAACCCAAAAGAACTGGCCTGTTGGTGGTGTTTGATATAATGCTTTGTGTCCCCCTCCCAAGAACCTAAGAGCATGAGTTCTCCCTGCCTGTCACTTCCTATCTAGGTAAAGTGAGCAGAGAGGGAGAAGGACATGATTAACCACTGGCAAGAAGGCCCCAGCCAGCTGATGAGGCTCTTTCTGAAGATGCATGATTGAGAGGGGGCACTAGGAAGTAAAAGCAGTAGGGATAAAAAAGAATAATTCATCTGGGGTTTCATAATCTCCCCTGCTTTGCCGCCAATGGACCGTACCTCTCACTCTGTTGGCCTTGAGAGGAGAAGGCAGGGGTGGTAATGAGAGTCGACTTTTTCTAAGAGCTGAAATATGAAGCCAATTACTAAGGAAAAGATTTCCAGCAAATTGGCTCCTGATAGCTCACATTTATCTGCTTTAGATTTGCATAGTCGGGGAGGAGAGCTGAGGGCTTTGGTCCAGGTAACAAACACAAAATCTATTCAGCAGGCAGAGGGCAACTTATTCAACTTACCTTCAGCACTATGGAGTTCAGCAACTCGAGACAAAATAAAACAAACCACACATAGAGCTGCTTGGTGGGAGAAATGGAAAAGGTAACGCACATACACACACACAAGTCAAACAAAACAGAAATAGTTCCCTTTGACTCCTCCTCGCACAGGTCCCTGGTGCACAGAAAGGAGACAGCGCCTATCCTATTGTAATGACAAAACTCATCACTGGGGAGCAAATGTCCAAATTCTTTCTTTTTCTTCCTTCACATCCACTCAAAATTCTCTCTCCCTTATTCTGTGTTCAAGGAGAGCTCCGGTGGTGTAGCCATTAAGGAGTGGTGCTAACTCAAAGGTGGCATTTCTTTGGTAGTTCGGATCTACCAGCATCTCCACAAAATAAAGGTCAGGCCCTTTTGTATGATTTACAGCCTCTCAAAATCCTACTGTATGTTCGGCTCTGAGTTGAGTCCAAAGTGTCCAGGAAACCTAGTTGTCCCTGAGGAAGCAGAAATTAGAGTCCTCATCTGTTGTGAAAGCTCGTCTTATTGTTGTTGTTGTTATGTGCTGTCGAGGCACCTGCGATTCATGGCAACTCCATGTACAACAGCCCTAACTCTGCTCTGTCCTGTGCCAATCTCATTGTCTCTAACACACCTATCCCCATTACTCCAGTCATCGAATCAATCCATCTCATCGAGGGTCTTCCTCTCTAGCACTGTCCCTTCATTCTCCCAAGCATAACATCCCTCTCCAAGGACTGGTCCTGCCTTGCAACATGTCCAAAATATATTAGCCAAAGCTTCAGAATCCTTGCCTCCAAGGAGAAACCTGTTTTCACCCTCTCCATGATGAATTTGTTTGTTCTCTTAGCAGTCCATGGTATATTCAATACTATTCTCCAACATCACTGCTCAAAGCATCAATTCTCCTTCTATCATCTGTAGTCATTGTCCAGCTTTCTGATGCATAGCAAGTAATTGCAAAGATCATAGCCTGAATCAGGCACACCTTAGTCTCCAAACTGATATTGTTGCTCTTCAGTACTTTGGAGAGGTCTCTGACAGCAGACTTTCCCAATGTAATTTGTCTTTTAATTTCCTGGCTGCTAGTTCCAAGAGTGTTGATTGTAGAGTCAAGCAAAGTGAAGCTGTTAACAATCTCAATCTCTTCACCACCTATCATGATGCTACCAATCATCCCAGTGGTGATATTCCCTGTTTTCTTGATGTTGAGCTTCAATCCATACTGAAGGCTGAGTCATTGTACCAAAATGAATTGGCAGACATAGAAGAATTTCATGAAACAACATAAGCAAGAAGAGTCTGTGGTGATAAAGGAAGAAATTCAAGCTGTTCTGAAAGAATTGGCAAAAAACAAGGCCCCAGGAATTGATAGCATATCAATTGACATATTTCAACAAACAGATGCTTCCCAGGATATGCCACCAAGTTGTGCCAAGAAATCTGGAGGACAACCACCTGGCCAATTGACTGGAAGAGTTCTATATTTGTTCCCATTCCAAAGAAAGGTGATGCGACAGAGTGTGGAAATTATCAAACAACATCATTGATAGCACATGCAAGCAAGATTCTGTGAAAATTATCCAAAAACAAATAGAACAGCACATCAACAGAGAACTTCCCAACGTACAGGCTGTATTTAGAAGATATTATGGTACTAGGAATATTACAACTGATGTCAGATGGATCTTGGCTGAGAGCAGAGAGTACCAGAGGAATGTCTGTGTTTCTTTGACTATGCAAAGACATTTGACTGTGTGGATCATGACAAACTGTGGCTGACTCTGAGATGAATGGGAATCCCAGAACACTTGATTGTGCTTTTGTGAAACCTATACTTGGACCAGGCAGCAGTCATCAGAACAGAGCAAGAACTGCATGGTTCAAAATTGGAAAGTGTGTGTGCCAAAGAGGTGTCCTATCTCAATATCTTTTCAATCTAAATGCAGGACAGATTATCTGGAAGACTGGGCTCTATGAGGAAAGCTTGTCTTGCTTAAATGAATTCCACAACTGCAAAGTCATCTCTTACACCATCAGGAAAAGAGACAACTCAACTAAAAAAGATGTACAAAAAATTCAACAGACATTTCTTCCAAAACACAAGCACGTGAAAAACACTCAACTTCATTAGTCATTAGAGAAACAATGAGCAAAACCCAGTGAAATAGCACTTTGCAAGCACTTAAACAGCTATTATCAAAAAGACAGGCAATAACAAGTGTTGTTAAGGACAGAGGGAATTAAGGACCCTCATGTATCGTTGATAGGAATCTAAAATGAAATATACTTGCTTTGAAAAAATAGTTTTCCAAAATATTAAACATTTCAAAATATTTAAACAAAATATTAAACCCCATGACCACCAAATGTTTCTGACTCAGACTCTGAGAGGACAGAATAGACCTGTCCTTTCAGTTCTCGTGGCCGATGGGTTTGAACCACTAATCTTTTATTTAGCAACAGAGTGCTTAAGCAGTGCACCCCTAGAGCTCCGGGATTTACCACATGAGCCACCAATTCCATGCCTTGCTTTACAATAAAAAGATATTAAACTCTGTATCCACAAATAATCTTGTACATTAATGTTTCTAGCATCAGTATTTATAATTGTTAAAAAGTGAAAGCTACTCAAAAGCCCACAGGGATAAAATATTAAAGAAAATGTGGTCTATTCAAATAAAAGAATATATTTTGCAATAATAAGGAATGATGTACTGGTACCTGCACATTTGCAAAGCTGAAACATAATGCCAAGTGAAAGAAGCCAGTAACAAATGCCAAATATTGTATTAGCCCATTTATACAAAATGTCCAAAATAGGAAAATCTACAGGGAAAGAAAATGGAGTTGCTTGGGGGTTGGGGGGGACATTCATTGGTAGGGAGGGAAAGATAGGGACTGGCAAGGTTTCATTTTGGGGTGACAAAACATTCAAAAAGACACTATATTGACACTTCACAACTACAAATACACTAAAAAATATTCAATTACACACTTGAAATGCATAAATCATGTGTTATGTGAATTAACTCGCCAGAAATTTTTGTAGGACTAAAACAATTATGCTTATTTTTTAAAAATCAAACTCATCCTGTTCAGAAAAACATAAAGTGATGGATGGAGACATAGCACTTAAGAGCCAACAACTGACTGTTGTTGTTAAATACCATGGAGTGGAGTACGACTCTTGGCAACCCTGCTGTTCATAACAACAGATACGAGCCATGTCCTATCCTGGGTCATCCTTGCCCTCGCTGGTATACTGATCCTATTGCTGCAGACGGTAATCCATCTGGTTGAGGGGTTTCCTCTCTTTTTCTGGCCTTCCACTTTTCCAAGCACAATGTCATTGTTGAGGCCTAACAATGTGCCTGAAATGCTTGCTGCAGAAGATCAAAGGCTACAGCCTTCAATACAGATTACATCTCAACCTCAAGGAAACAAAGGTCCTTACCTACCGTTAGGTCAGTAAACAACATTATGATGGAGAAAGGATTGAAACTGTCAATTATTTAATCCTACTTAGATCCACAATCAAAATCCTTGGTCCCAGCAGTCAGAAGATCAGATGTATTGGGAAAGTCCACCATTAGGAACTTTACCAAAATACTAAAGAAAAATGATGTCATTTTGAAGGCTAAGATGTACCTAAATCAGGCCACAGTCTTTTAAATAATGTACTATGCATCTAAAAGCTGGAAAATAAATAAGGATTACCGAAGAAGAATAGATGCCTCTGAAATGTGGTGTTGGAGAAGAATGCTGAATATCCATCCTATGGACTAAGAACAAGTAAGTATGTCATGAAAAAGGTGCAGCCAGAGTGTCCCTTGGAGGCGAGGATGGTGGAGCTTGCAACATGTTGCTAGAAGAGGCTATTCCTTAGAAAGGGATACCATGCTTGGAAAGGTGTCAGATCAGCAAAAGGGAGGAAGATCCCCTGATGAGATGGATTGACACACTGATTGTGGCAATGGGCTCAAGTGAATCAGATATTATGAGGGTGGCACAAGATAGGACAGGATTCAGGTCTGTTGTTTGCAGAGTCCCTCTGAGTCAGACTCAACTCAACAGCACCTAACAACAACAACATGCTCAAAGCATGTGAGATGAAGCTTCACCACCGCTGCCTCTAAAGAGCACTGTGGCTGCACTTTCCCTAAGATACATGTGTCTTTTGGAAATCTATGGGACACTCAACATGCTTCTCCAACACTGCAACTCAAAGGCATCAATCTTGCTTCCAGAGATGTTAAAATCTAGTACCAAACTCCAGGACTTTGTCCCTGTGCCTCTTGTAAGCCACTAGGCTTGTACACTTATAGATGGATGTAGGATAGGGACTGTCTGGGAGATGGTCAAACAAAAAATTTCAGATTTTTATTGTAACAACAAAAGGATTCCCAGTGTATTATATGCTGTATGATTCATGTATTATATGCTGGATTGATAACTGAAAAGCAGATTGTTTGAATCCACTAGCCGGTTCATAGGACAAGGCAGTTCTCTAGGTTTCCAGCCTTGAAATCATGGTGGAAGGACACCAGGAGTTGAACTTGACACCACAGCAGTAGGCTTTAGGTTGGCTGAAAGTGCAAAGCTAATGTGGACCAACCAGGAACTCTGCTCTTCACAGACTTTCAGTGGTTCGGGCTGGTAAAGGCTCTGCCGTTTGCCACCATCTAAGAACATGCTTCCTTATCACTAAGCAGAATAGGAAAAGAAGAGGCGTGAACAACCACACATTGTGTTAAATGTTTCCACTGCACCCTTTCTATCGGCCGCAATATGTCACAGAATCATAACTCCTCTCAAATGTGTAGGGTAGTGACAGCCTTGCAAGCCTGGAGAGAGAGGTCTACCGGGTATGTGTACCATATATCTTTTGGGCTCCTTTTACTAAAAACTGGTTTGTCTTCTGAATCATCTCAGTCACTTATTTATTATGTTTAATCATAACTTGCAGGCATTATTTAGAGAAAAGGGGCATTAGACCAATAGTCAAGCAACCCATTTCCAAGTTTTCTGTCAGCTCCCAGGAAGTCACCTCCCATTTACTTAGAAAACATGCATCTTGGTGTACCTTGAGGATATAAGCGTGGACAGACACCTTCATTTCTTTATCTGTAACATGTAGGTTCAGATCAGTGTCTTCGAGCCACATGTCATAAATAGTTGCAAGTTTGATTAGCCATCCCAGCCCCTAACCCCTCACCCATCATCCTTACCCACTTCAATACAAGGATAAAACATAAATACAACATCTGAAAAATAAATTCAGAAATGACATCTAAAAATTAACTCTGAGGGTTTTCCCTTTTTTTTTGTTTACTTGAAAGTGTTTGAGAAATGTTAATGGGGTTTTTTTTTAGAACTAAGAAAGGTTGGGAAAATGGTTTTAATGGTTTTTAAAAAGATTCCTATTTCATGACACTTGAAAAATATCTAAAATTCAAGTGTTAGCATCCATAAATAAGATGTTACTGAATTGTAGCCTTATTTATCCATCTGTGTGTTTAAAGCTGCTTTCACTCTGCGGTGTGTTGTTAGGTACCAGGGAGTGAGAACCGACTCACAGCTGACCCTCCAGCAGGTTTGCAGAGATGGTAAATCACACTGTCGGGGATGACTCACCTTTCTCCTACGGAGCAGCTGGTGGCTTGAAGTGTGAGTCTTCAGGTTGACAGCACAGCTCCTGACCACTAAGCCACCAGAGCTCCCTGTTCTCAAACAACAGGAGCAAAATCGAATAGTTACAAGAGAAATTCAATGGCCCACAAAGCCTAACACAGAAGTTTTGCGTACCTTTTAGCTACTTGTAGTTTCATTTCTATACAAATCACTAGGAAATCTATTGAGATTCTATGACTAAAGGATGGAGCCTACGATTCTGTTTTTCTAACAAGCTCCCACATAGTGCTAACGCTGCTGGCCCAGAGATCTTCATTTGAGAATCGAAAGGGCCTGTAGACCATCTCACTGTCACCTCTAATCATGTGCTTCTACACTGCCATCAAGTTGAGTCTAACTCAGGGCAGTCCTATGGGGCAGAGTTGTTCTTAGGGGGTCTTTCTCCTTGTGGAGTAACTGGGGTCACACTCCACCACTCCACTCTGGACACAGTGTTTTTACACCCGCCACTCGAGCTAATCCTGTTGAATCGTTGCTTCTGCCAAGAGCCCAATATCCTGTTGTTGATCTCAATAAGAAAAATCAGTGTGAAATAGTATCCCTAGACATACGTACCAAACTGACTCTTTATTAAATACTCTCTAATACTGGAATTTCTGGCTTTATACCTACCACTCCCTCTGCCGCCAGTAAGCCAACTGCTGGAAGGACAGCCAGATGGGAGGCATTCAATAAAGTTGCTAGCCTTTTCCCCGTAATCCTGAGATTTACAGTGTTAATTTAAAGCCCTCAGACATCTGTGACACCACACCACCTTGGCCAATTTTTCCTCAAGGAGCTGTATGGGTTTTCTAAAGAATTCACTGTTAGATCAATATTAGCTTTAAAGAAAAAGTTACACCCTGAAGTGAAAGCAATCACATTGCTAAACCACGCTCTAATAATTCTGTGTGATGGGAAAAATGATTCCAGGTAAGCACCAGGTCTAAACAGAGGGTTAAAAGCTTATCTGAGTAGCTTCTATGTTTGCAGTAGGGCAAGAAATAGGACACTTTGACTTTGCTTCTACACTAACTTAAAAATATGCCTTTCCACTATTCATGACGATTTTAAATACAAATTGTGCGTTCAAGGAAGGCAAGGAGGGGACAGGGGAATATTATTGTAACAATAGCAAAAACACTGAGTCAAGGAAAACTAAAGCAGATATAATTTTGATATAATCTTGCATAATGATATGTTCTGGATTTGTGCTGTCCAATATAGCGGCCACTAGTCAAGAGGGACCAGAGCTTGAAGAGGGACATCATGCTTGGAAAGGTGGAGGGACAGTGCAAGAGAGGAAGACCCCAGACAATATAGATTTACACAGTAACTGGAGTAATGAAGGTAGGCATGTCAGAGACAATCAGGTTGACACAGGATAGGGCGGGGTTCAGAGCTACGGTGCATAGAGTCACCACGAGTCTGAGGTGACTTAATGGCACATAACCATAACAGACACATCTGACAATTTAGAAACTTGAAATGTGGCTTGTGAGATTGAGGAATTTCTCATTTTAGTCAAAATAGCCACATAGGACTAGAGACTACTTTATAGGACAGTGATGTTCCAGACCCTATTTAAGGAAAGAAATCTTACCCTTCTGATTTTTACTCTCTACTCAAGAAAGCTTAAGAGTGAGATACAAAATGTCTATGCTATTTTAAAGTTGTTTCATTTTACAGTCTATGAATAAATAAATGTCTTTCTAGTCAAGGATGTGTTCAGAGCATTGGCCAATCTTAGAAACTCTTGTTCTTACTGATTAAACACATATTGGTAGCCAAGCATGGACAGAAGCAATCACTTACAGTTTGTAACCTAAACACATAGCCCACATAACACATAACAGCTGCCTCCCCACTGACATCTTTGATGCTTTTCTACTAATACAAGAAAACATTCAACTTCTCCTGTTTCACTTTTGTAAGAGTAAACCTGACTGGTCTGCACCCCGATCATTGCTGTTGCAGTGAGGCCAGTTCCCCTGCACGCTGACCAGATTTACGCAGGGTGGTGCCCCAGGGCAGAACGCAGTGGAAGACCTGACAGTTTCTGTTGCCCACAACTGGCATTGCCCTCCTCCTGCAATCACTGGTTGATTTCAGTACAGCAGAAGGTTGCTTCCTACACGGTTTGAATTACAGAAATTATTAAAATGATGCAAAAGTTACCAAGCTAAGGCAAAAAAAATCACTCAAAAAAGACTCAGTGTCTTCCGGTTGGATTTCAACTCATAATGACCCACTGTGAGGTTTTTCGAGGCTGTAAAGCTTAACTGGAGCAGTTTCCTTTCCTCTGCGAAGCAGCTGCTGGATTCAAATCAGCTACAGCCTCTTGGCCTTTGTATCAGTAGCACAACTTGATACAAACTAAGTCACCAGAATAGGGTGTTTTTTCTATTTTAAGAGAAATGCCACAAGAGTGCAGGAGGTATGAGTTGTGAGAACATTAAGAAATATAGTAAAATTACAGGTTGCCAGTGTCTTTCTCAGGGAAGAAATCTTAACCTGTGAATATAATGCATTTAGGTTTTCTTTGTTATGTTAATAAGGCCATATCACTGTAAAGTATGGTTTAAGTCAATCACTTGAGATAAAAGGAACAGATGAAGCAGAAACAAGCTCTGATGGAGGAAAGCTAGATGCCACATGAAGATTGCAAAAACTATGTGAGGGCAAGTGTGGGAGAAGCTGCCACAAAGATTTCCGCCTCGAGCCTACAGAGAATCTTGCTCTATGATTGGGTGCCCTAATCAACTTCTGGCTTCCTAAACTGTGAGAAGATACCTGTTAAAGCTGTGTGCTTATATTCCTGTCAACAGCAGGACTAAGGAACTAAAGGATGTTTTCATTACTATTTTCATTTAAAAAAGAAAGACTATAAAGGATAGCCAAGTTAGGAACAAAGCAGCTTGCTGTAAACAGAAGGGACGGCATTAACTTCTTTATCAGTGGAAAGCACATGTCTCTGTTTCAACTGTGTTGTTCTTAGGAGTTCTGGTGGCACAGTGTACTAGGCAGACAGAAAACTCTAAGTCTGGCAACTTGAACCCACCAGCCGTGTGACAGGAGAGATGAGGTAGTCTGTTAGGAGCTTAGTACTTCAACCACAGTGCCACCAAGGAACCTGGATGAGAAGTTGTTGCTGTTGTGTGCTGTTGAGTTGGAACTGACAGACACATAGCTGACCCTCCGGTGGGTTTCCAGAGGTTGTAAATCACATGGAAAGAGAATGCCCACCCTTCCCCAACCCCCACCCCCTATAGAGCAGCTGGTGGGTTCAAACCTAGACTCAAAGTAAACAGTCAAAATTAAAGAACAAGATCGATTTTTGTCAAAAACCACCACGAATCCTCTACATTTCATTTATTTATCTCATCTCCCTCATGTCTTCCCCCTGCACACATATTTTCTCAGAGCTGTGGTTCTCAGACCAAGCTATGAACCGGGGCCAGTTTACAGCATACTTTTTAAAGAGTCCAGGGGTAACTCTTACAAATAAAGACACCAGTCAGTTCTTCAAAAGTCTAAACTTACTGTACTCATAAAGTTCTTTTCTACTTTTCTCACTTTTTGTAATTAAAAGTATTTTGTGAAATTATTTTACTCAATGGTGGTTTCATCTTGATGGCAGTCAGGCAAGGGAAGCTTCTGGGGTCTTTTTTGTTGTGTGTTACTGTTCTCACAACACCCCCTCAAAAGTAGGTGGCCCTTGAGCCTTAGACTAAGGGTAAAGGAAGAGCCCTGTTCGAGGGTGTGGATTTAAAATCCTGTAGGGCCTTTGGGCCAAATTTATTAATTTTAGAAGAAAATTCTTTAAAAGACACAGCAATCATTTGTCTATTAGCTGTACTGAACAACTTAGTGTTGCTGTGATGCTGAACACTGTCCCATAGTCATGTTAGATGAGCTTCCAGGTTGATTCACGTTGGGAAGCAGGAGTGGCATCCTCTGGAAACTCTACAAACTCTCTTATAAATGTACAGAAATTATATTAATCATAGAACAGAGTTCAGGCCTTCTGTGCAAAGCTTATTCTGAGTCATATTCGACTCAACAGCACTTAACCACTGCTAAATGAGACTACTAGTGCTGTTATATCTAAAGGAACAGTCTTCCACTTTGCACATTATTCTGTCAATGTGCTATATGAGGTAACCTGGGTTTGCTAGATGCTTAACCTTGCGCCATGGGGATATCAATACCAGAATGGTTTTCCCACTGTGGATAGTGTTTTCCCACTGTGGATCGTGTTTGGTGGCGCTCCCAGTTGTAAAACAGTTGGGAAGCAGGAATGGCATCCACTTCCTAAAGCACATGCTTCTGGAAACTCTATGAACTTGAAGAAACAATGATAGCTATGGAAAGGCATTAGGTCTTTTGTTCACAGAGTTGCTATGGGTCTGGAGATGTGGCTCAGTGGTACAGCATGGTGGCCCACGTGCCATGGCTTTCTGGTTCGGCTTCCATCGAGTTGCTATGAGTTGACCTCGACTCAATGGCAATCAACAACAACAACAATTAGGAGTTGAAGTGTTTTTTAGTTAATATGCTTTAGTTTTACATCTATAAATACTAGGCAAAATTGAAGTTGACAATCTCCAACCCAGCTTATTTTATATCTGCCTTTTAGTCAATATAATTTAAGTACCTGGGATTTTTGGCTTAGAGTCACAGCAAAAGTACGCCAACTTCTATCAGTGTTAACAACTATTACTGTTGTTATTGTATTACCATTGAGTCAGAATCTACCCATCGATGACCCTCCAGTGGATTTTCAGAGGCAGTTTGCACTTCCTTCTCCTACTGAGTCAGCTGGTGGACTTGAACTGTGTGCCTTCAGGATTGCATCACAGCTTCTTATCACTAGACTACCAGAGCTCCCTTCCATAACTGTCATCAAGTGTCGCCTATTTCAACAACTCATAGCCACCCTACGAACAGCAGATCTGAACCCTTCCTATCCCGTGCCTTCCTCACACTTCCTCACACATTAGAGCCCATTGCAGCAGTCACTGTGCCAATCCACCAGGTTGAAGGTCTTCCTCTCCTTCATTAATCTTCTGCCTTTCTAAGCATGATGTCCCTTTTCAAGGAATAGCCCCTCCTGGCAACATGCCCAAAGGGTAGGAAGTGAAGCTTTACCTTCTTTGCCTCCAAGGAGCACTCCGGCTGCACTTTCTCCAAGCCACGTTTGCTTGTTAGCAGTCCATGGATGTTCTCTACCAGAACTAGAGAGCACCAATTTCATTCAAAAATCTACTTCTTTACTGTTTTTTTAAAAAAATACCAAATTATTCACCTAATTTCAGGTATGGAGAAAAAGACTGTTTTTTCTGATTTGCAGCCCTTGGATAGTATTGCTGCCCCATGGATCTCTGCTTGGCATTGATCAATTTCCAAGTTAAAAAAGAAAAAGTCTTATGATGAAACACTTGGCTGGGAAAATAACTGATATGTTTGACAGTGACTGTGATGAACTATCATGTTTGACAGTGACTGTGATGAACTATCTATCATGCTACCCAATAATCTTGGCATAGATCTTAAGAATGTAATTTCTGAGAGGAGCTAACCAGTCCCTTATGAGAATCATTATTCTACTTTTCAGAAGCATTCTGAGAATTTTAAGTGATCAAGAAGAAAGCATGAGTGAGAGGGGGTGGGGAAGGTGAGAGAAAGAGAGCAGGCCGTGTGAGAGGAGAGATGCTCATCTGGAGCAAAGTCACCAAGCCAGAGGTACCTCTTAGGATGATGCGAAGGATCAAGGCTAAAGACTGTAGATGTAAATACCATCACCAAAATCTAACCAGTCTGAAGCTAGGACTGTAATACAGAAACACACAACAGAGGAAGAAGCTTGAAGTGCACTGAGAGTTTTCTCTATACCATGCAGGATGCTGAGTGTTTTATGTGGATTAACACACTAAATCCTTACAGAAGCTCTATGAGGAAAATATCTACTGTCCACTTTCCTCAGATGAGAAGCTGAGTGAGGCTGTTAGGTTAAATAGTCTCCCTCAGTCAGGAAGCCTCTGAAGCACTGTTGGTAGGGACATTTGGGAGCAAGTTGTGTTGCCTACTCGCCCTCTCTGGCAGGTTGAATCCATCAGCAGCACCATAACAGAAAGACGGTGTGACAATCCGATGTGGTTCACGGCCTCAGAAATCCAACAGAGGCTTAGCTACGATCAGTTCTAGCTCAACAGCAATGAGTTTTGAGAACCCAAGCAGTCAGTAAGTCAGAATTTGATCTCAAGTGTTACCCGATGGCGGACAGAAAGGCAAGAGAGCCTCCAAATGGATGATTAAGGTGGAAGGAGAAAACCAGAGGCCTGCAACTGGCTATTTTCAAGGACATTTTTTATCATTAATGTTACCACATTAAGGCCAATTTCCTACTTGTTCCCAGGGGGTGAAATTAAAGTTCTTTTCTGGTGTTTCCTTTTCTCGGAGTTACAGAATATTTGGACTGTGAGGCGTTTCAGAGTCACGCCAAGTCAGAGGCTGGAGAAGGTGAACTGATTAAGGCTGCCTCTGCTGACAAGCTGACAATTCCAACAGAGCCCAAGTTGGCAGACCAGGTGAAATGAGTTAATGCACTATTTGGCATAGAACAGGACTCCAACAATGTTGAAAAGGATTATCACGTCATCATTTCAGTGTCTAAAATAAAAGTCAGCTTCGAAAGGTACTCAAGCAATAGTCTCAAAGAATTCTGTTGACTAATTTAGGGGGAAATATGCAATATAAGAGCTGGGAATATAAAGGTTGGGGCTGGGTGTGGTTCAGAGAAAATCTTTAATGTTCTGGTACCTATTTTAAAGAAAAATATATCAAGTCCAAATCAGCTGAAATGACTTCACCTTATGTTGATCCCGGTGGTTCAGAGTTAAACAGCTTCACTGTGGTTCCATTGATGTCATCTTTCAGAAGCAGGTCACCCAGCCTTTCTTCAGAGGTGGGTTCAAACTGCCAAACTCTTGATTAACAGCTAATGTTTAATCATCTATGCCACCTGGGGACTACACTTCACCTGTTTTACTTAACAGTACATAACTAAAGAAATAATAATAAATTCCGTCAAGACTACAAACTTGTGGTGGTGATAAATTTTGTTTATAATCATACTTTTCCTTGTCAGGATGGGAGTGAGCATACAACTCCACAGATTAGTCAAGAATTTTACCCAACACAGAATTGGAGTGAATCAATCTTGCTGTTTTTGTTGGTGCTGTCAAGCAGACTATGACTCTTGTCTGGCATCTACCTCCCCATCCCTGATAGAGCCTGTTGTTACAGTCACTGTGCCAATCCATCTTGTTGAGGGTCTTCCTTTCTTTCTCTGACCCCCCACCTTTTCAAGCATAACCTTTATTTCCCAAGTACTGGCCTCTCCTAATAACCTGTCCAAAATATGTGAGACAAAGTTTTATTACTGCTGTCTAAGAGTAGGCTAATTTTCTTAACTATTTTCACTTCATAAGAACTCTAATGCAAAAAGTCATCCCAAAACGGAAGAAAAGCCAAACCACTAGACGTTGCTGTGAATCTATGGTTTCACTTAGATCTCTACAGTTTTACGTAATTTCTCATATAATCAAAGGTTTTTTCACATGACTAGTTGGACTTAACAGTTATGCAGTACACTGTCTCATGCTGTTGTTATGTGCCATTGAGTCACCTGCAACTCATAGTGATCCTACGGATAATAGTTCTGAAACCTGCCCTGTCCTGAGCCAGTCTCACTGACTCTAACACCCCTACCCGCATTTTCCCAGTTACTGTATCAATCCATCTCATCCAGAGTTTTCCTCCCCTGTGCTGTCCCTCCACCCTTCCAAGCTTGATATCCTTCTCGAAGGACTGGTCCCTCCTGGCCACGTGCCCAAAGTATGTGAAACAGAGCTTCAAAATCTCTGCCTCCAAGGAGAAACTTGGTTACACCCTCCCTAGGACAGATTTGTATGTTCTCTTGGCGGTCCATTGTACATTCAATACTCTTCTCCAGTACCACTAGAAGGCATTGATTCTTCTGTCATCTACTGATCATTTTACATTCAGCATCCCCAAAATTAATATTCCAGCCATAAAACAACAGTGTTGTTTTGGAATGAAAAAAGTGATTCCCAAATGATAAGTAGTAGCTGGAAGAAAAGATAAAGAACCTTAACAGTCTTCTATTACTGTGCTAAACAGCCCCCTGCCACCACAGATTTGGATTTTGGAGCTGTTTCTCCTGCTTTTGAGTCTTGCCACATCAGTAAATTAAGATCCTTCAATGGAGGAAAGCTTTACTTCCTGCAGGTCATTATAGTGGTCTACTTTTAGGAGGCAGCCCTTCCCTATTCAAATTCGAGTGCTTTCCAATCTAAGAGGCCCATCTTCCAGCCCTGGATCCAGCAATGTCTTACCCATCAGGTTTCCAAAGTTCTATTAATTCAGAAGTGGATGGCTACTTAAGATAGTCTGTCTTAGCCTGAAACTCCCCTGAAGCCTGTGCACCATGAGCAACCCTCCCAGTATTTGAAATACTAATGGCATAGCTTCAAGCATGACAACAGCGTAAAAGCCCCAACAGTGCAGCAAACTGATAGATGAGTAGCAGAAATACAGCTACAAGCATCATTAATAATTGGAATATGAAATCTATGAAGCATGAGCAATAGAAGTTGTAAAGATTGACATCATAGACATTGGTGAGATGAGGTGGACTAGGATTGGACATTTTGAATAGGAAAATCATATAATCTACTATGCTGGATTGACAAAGAGAAATGATATGACATTCAACATCAAAAAGCATTTCAAAGTCCATCCTGAAGTACAATGCTGTGAGTGACAGTTAATTGTCTAAACACATACAAGGAATTCCTGTTAGTACAAATATTGTTCAAATATATACACCAACCATGAAGGCCAAAGATGAAAAAGATGAAGATTTCTACTAACTTTTGCAGTCTGAAATTGATCAAATATGCATTCAAGATACGTTAATAATAGTGATGACTGGAATTGAAAAAAATTGGAAAATATGCCCTAGGTGACAGAATTGAGGTTGGAGATCACATGATAGAATATGGTACAATCAGTGATTCATTTTTGCAGTTATATTTTTTAAAAAACCAAGTACATAAGCAACAAAGATACACGTAGATTTTGCTTATTGGCCTTCACATGGCAATTGAATTGGCTGTAGCTGTAAAAAGAAAGACTGGAGAAGCTCAATATCAGCAGTCAGAATCAGGCCAAGAGCTAACTGTAGAAGAGACTGTCAACTACTCTTATACAGATTAGAAGTTGAAAAAATTAAAATAAGTCTATGAGAACCAAAATATGACCTTTGTGTGCCCCACTGAACTTAAAAACTATCTTGAGAATAAATTTGGCTCATTGAACACTAACAACCGAAGATCAATCTGAGACATTAAAGATATCATCCATAAAGAAAGCAAGTCTGTTACAAAGACAAGGAAGAAAGAAAATACAAAAATGGATGTTAGAAGAGATGCAGAAACTTGCACTGGAATGCAAAGAAGTCAAAGACTCTCATCACTAGGCCAATCAGCAGCTTCATGATGGATGGAGAAAAAATTGATGTTGTTGATAACTTCAACTTGCTTGGCTCCACAATCACTCTTGGCACCAGCAGTTGAGAAATCAAAAGACTAGTTGCACTGAGAAAGTCTGCTGTCAGGGACCTCTCTAGAGTACAAAAGAGCAACAATGTCAATCTGGAGACTACGGTGCACCTGAACAGGCCACGGACTTTGCAATTACTTGCTATGCATCTGAGAGCTGTATAATAACTAAGGATTGTAGAAGAAAGATCAATGCCTTTGAGTTGTGGGCTATAGAAGAGTACTAAACATACCATGGACTGCCAGGAGAACAAACAGGTATGTTCTAGAGAGGGTGAAACCACGCTGTTCCCTGGAAGCAAGAATTTTGAGTCTCTATGTCACACACTTTGGAGCATGTGGCTATGAGAGACCAATCCTTGGAGAGGGACATCATGCTTTGAAGAGTAGAGGGACAGAGCAGGAGAGGAAGACCCAGACTGAAATTAATTGACTCAGTAGCTGGAGAAATGAGATTAGGTCTGTCAGAGGTGATGAGATTGGCTCAGGATATGGCAGGTTTTAGAGCAGGTGTATATAGGGTCACTATGACTCATGGGCAACTCAATGGCATGTAACAACAACAACACTATAGTAAGATTATAGAACAGAAGTTTTCAAAGGTCAGCTCGAGAAAACAAAGTATTACAATGCAGTGTTCAATGAACTACTTAGAAAACCAAAGGGGAAGAACATGTTGGACATTTCTCAAGCTGAAATAACTGAAGAACAAATTCAGTCCTCAATATGCACCACTGACATATAGGCAATATCTTGAACAAGGCAGGAAGTATCAAAAGAAGATGGGAGGAATACAAAGTCACTGTGCCAAAAAGAACTAGTCAACACTGAACCTTTTAAGGAAGTAGCATATGATCAAGAACCAACAGTAATGAAGGAAGAAGTCCAAGCTGCACTAAAGGTTGGAAAAAAATAAGATCCCAGGAATTGACACAGTACCGGTTGATTTGTGTCAGGAAACAGATTGCATCTATTTGCTAGACATGCTCACTAGTCTCTGCCAACAAATACGGAAGACAGCTACCTGGCCAACTAACTACAAAGAGATTCATGTTTTTGTTTGTTTGTTTGTTTGTTTGTTTGTTTTTGCATTACAGAACATATTTATTCAATCTGATATTAAGACTTCCTACCACATAGTCATTTTTATCCAAAAGATAAAAAAAAAAAAAGTTAACATAAATCACAAAACAGACACTAAATTTTGAAATGTAAGTGTAACCTTATTTTTGTTTTTTTTAAGAAAAAAAAATCTACAGATTTGGTTGTTCCCCTTACCTAAATGGGTTTGTGGCTTTTCTGCTAATTCTCTGTAAGAGTGTATCATCTTAGGAACTTGCATTCCCAGGATTTTCACAGTTTTTGCTAGTATTTTCATCCTCTTCCTCTTTTTCAGAAGGGGAACTGTTCTCATTTTTCTTTGTGGGACTGTCAATGGTTTTTTCTGGTTGGGAATTCGAATTTTCACCATCACTGTCCTTCTCGCCATTTCTGGACTTGGCAGCTTCCTCACTGGGCTCTGCTCTGGGCTTCTCTGCCTCCTCACCCGTCTCTTTAGGGGCCACTTTTTTTTCTTCTGCTGTTTTGCTATTTAAATGAACAGCTGAGGAGGCATTTTTAGACTCCTTGGATTTTTTGTGCATAGAAGTTTGATTGCTGTGACCAGAGCCAGGAGGTGTGGGCATTTTGGGGGCTTTGCTTCCCTCAGATTGTTCCTTCTTCGGTGGCCCCCAGATAAAATTCTCTGAAGGTGTGTAATGTTTCTGCGCAAACCGTAGCAGCTTTCTCCTTTCTCTTCTGTCTCTGATCGTATAAACAAAGTACTCCAGAGCACTCTGCTTAATATTGGGGATAGTATTCTCCACAAGAGCCTCATGAAGGATAAATTTTACAAGAGGAGATTTAAAACTTTCATATCCAAGCTCACCAAGGCTTTTAAGAATACGAGTGATTCTTAAATAGTTGTGCTGGGACTCATTCAGATGCTGAAACCGTTCCTGCCAGTTCGTGGCCCGGGCCACATTTCCAGTTTCGTCTATCAATTTTATTCCAAAAAACTCTATCATCATTTTATAGGCCAAGAGGAATCTTCTAATTGCTTCTTTTGTTTTTTTAAATTCCTCAATTTCATATGTAGTCAGTTCTTTAGCATAAAAATTCAAGCCTTGTTCTCTCAGAGGGAAAAGCCACTGAATGTACGTATGATTGTACTCCAGCTTTTCATAATCTCCTTTCCATTTATTCAGAACTTCTTCAATGTAAACACCATCTGGCTTAAATGGAATTTTATTCTTATAAAAACGAAGATTGCTCAAGTCATTTTGATATCGGATATCTTTGAAGTTCTGTGGATACTGGTGTCGGTATTTGTACAAATCTCTTGCTGCATAAAAACTTCTCTTTGGTTTGGCGGTTGCTTCTGTAGAATCACCACCCTGCTCGGCTCCCGCCGCCTCGGCGTCCTCGTCCGGCGCGGGGCTGGAGCGGGGCCGCCCGC
>NW_006399761.1:30944937-30956177 GCF_000299155.1 Elephantulus edwardii
TCACGTGAGTGGGGAGGGAGGAAGCGCACACTGATACATGTGGGGAGGGCCTCAGGAAAACCTAAATAATGAAGGAGGAAGTCTGTTGTTCCCTTTCTGGAATAGCTTCCACACTCTTTGGAGATGCTCAGGATCTCCCTGCTGTTTGAGTTAGTGGGCCCTACATACTCAGGCCAGAAACCAGTTTGATTCCCCAAGTAACTTAATCCTCAATGGTACATGAGTATTTTAGGGGAGGTTGATAAATCTTATAGATGTGGCAAATATGATTGTCTTCCTGGCCCTTGGGCCTTCGGCCCTCGGGCCTAAATGGTTGTGGGGTGTCTGGGTCACAAGCCCCAGCCTGGAACTGCTTCTGGTGTCCTTGCAGATCTCCCAGCAAAGTCCAAGTTTACAAAGATGGCGTTTCCCCACAGACCTCTGGGAACTGTTGTCGGTACCTGCAGTGGTAGCAGACAGGAAGGCTGGGTCGCTAGCCCCGGCCTGGAACTCCACATCACCTTTGACACACTCAGTCCATAGCTGCAGTCAGTGTGTCAATTAATCAATACCCGTTAGAGGGTCTTCCTCTCTTTTGCTAACCTTCCTTTTTTTTTAACCTTCCATTTTTCCAAGCACGAATAACCTCTCCTAACAAAGTGCCAAATTATGTGAGACGAAGCTTCACCATCTTTGCCTCCACAGAGCACTCTGACTGCATCCTTTCAAAGACATATCTGTTTGATCTTTTGTCAGTCTATAGGATATTCAGTACTCTTCTCTAATACCATGACTCAAAGGCATCAATTCTTCTATCATCCTTATTTTTTAGTCTTCAAACTGACATCACTGCTCCTCAGTAATTTGGAAAGGTTCACACCTGGTGCAATACGTCTCCGGATCTCCAGACTGCTGGTACAAAGGATGGTGACTATGAATACAACCAGGATTAAATCATTGGCAACTTCAATATTTTCTCTATCATCATGTTGCTTATTGGCCTCATGGTGAGGATTTTTGTCTTCTTGATATTGAGATACAACCCCTATTGAAGGCTATAATCTTTGATCTTCTGCAGCACACATTTAAAGATCTCCCTGATTTCAGTAAGCAAGGTTGCATTATCTGCATAACACAGACTGTTGATGAGTCTTCCTCCAATCCTGGTGCCATATTCTTCTTCATAGAATCTCGCTTCTCATATGATTTGCTTGGTTTACAGACTGGATAGATATGGAGAAGGGATAGAACTCTGAGGTACACCTTTCTTGATTTTAAACCATGCAGAATGCAGTATGGCAGTGGTGCCTCATTCTCTTGGATCACTTACTCTGAAAAAAGACAACTAGCATGTCTGAGTAGTCATATGGTGAGGCAGCATACGAGGGACTGAAGTTTTTGGCCAATAGCCACCCAAAGTTAGAATATGATCCGCAAGCCTCGGAAGTTTGCATATTTGCAGATACCTTGATTGAAGCCTCTTAAGAGATCTTGAGTCAAAAAATTCCACTAAAAAAAAAAATTCCACTCAAGTCATTCCCCGATTCCTTATATACAAAAACTACAAGATGATACATATTTATTGTTTTAGGCTACTGAGCCACTTGGTAGAAGTTGTACTGCAATTGATAACTAAAATAGATTTTGATACCTAGAATTGGAGGTCTTCTGTGACAGAAAACGTAGTCAGTAGGCACCAGCGGAAGAGCTGTAAGCCTTTTGTAGAGAGTCAGTGTAAGTCCAAAGTATGTTGAACAAGCTATACGTTTCTGACCTTTGAAGAGGCTGCCGGTGTAAACTGAAAGGGAAGTGAGGCTATGTCAGTTTGGGAAGGGGAAGGAAAGAAGATCCTTGTTACCAAGCGGCAGACAGTTCAGCAGCGCTGACACCTGCAGTAATGTGTAAGTGCAATGCAGGATGGTCATAAAGCCAGATTGTCAAAGATGCTCCCTATTATCATTTTACTGCTTATAGTTAAATGATAGGAGAATGCTGGAAGGTAAAGAATAGTCTACGAAACATAATAAAACTTTCTGTTATTTTGTGGTGTTTTGTGTTGTCGTTGTTTAAAAAAAATGTTTCCAGCTTTTCCAGATGGCAAGCATTGCTTAAGATATGGGCTCTGAGCAAAGATCAAATCATGGCATTCTCAGGAAAGATGACCTGAAGATAAAGTAAAGGGTATAACTGTAAAATATTTTATTAAAGCCTTAAGTTCTAACAGATAAATTTTTGGTTGAGACCTAAAAGCTGAAAGATAAATTTATTTTAGCCCAGGGTACAGATATAAGAATCTTTCCCTACTGCTTTTCAGTAGCATTAATGCAATAGCTCATATTTGCAATGCACAATATTTTAGAAATATTTTTACTTGCACTTTCCAAATGCAATGATCTCACTCGCACTGGATATTAGCAGGATTGTTATAAATAAACTATTGACTCAGAGAGCTTGGTGATTTCCCCACAACCCCACAAACTGAAACTGAGAGAATCTGACACTTAAATGCTCTTTCCACATCTTCAAGTCATCTCACTTATTAAATAAATGCATGATGTTGTTTATTCCTAGAATTGGGAGTAACGTAAAAGTTCTGAAGACATGTCTACACACATATTTTAATATTTCAAATTTTAGGCCCTATTATTATTATTCTTTCTAGTTGAAATCTGTAATATTTATGTACCTTAGATGTCAGCTCATTCTCCATCCCTCACACAGGCTATTCCTGTTCTCACGTTGTTTAAGCTCTGATGTCAAACAGCAATGAACTTGAATTTCTCAAGGGCAAATATCATCAAAGCATTGGGAAACAATGTACATTTTAGGGAAGATTGTATACAAAAGGTAGATCACACCACAGCAAAAAAATTAAAGTTTCTTTAAGACATTTCTTTGCAAACATTCCTTTGGATTTGTTTCAAACGAAGGAATGAGGAAGAAGTAGGTGACTATAAATAAATTTGTGACATGTGATGATGTTGTAATGGGGTTCTTTGGCTTATCTAATGCCATTGTAGGAGTTTCTAGAGGTGTAGTCTGTGGAGATGTGCTCTGTGAACCCACACAATGCCTCTCTGGAAGCTTAAACCCATCAGCAAGCAGATCCAGGGGAGAAGACGGGCACCCTTCCCATGCAAGTTACAGTCTCCAAAGTCCACTGGAGGGTCAGCTAAGAGTCAGTTCCACCTCAACACCAATGCGTTGAGTGCTATTGTAAAACAAAATGACACAAACGGATGATTTTATATATATACTGATTTATTTACAAAGTTTGAATACATTGTTTTTCACAAAAGAGTCTCCCCACTTCCTTCACCCACCCACCCATCGAATTGTGCAACCCTATGATTAACACCCTACCCCACTCACCCATCCTCACCCCTCTATTTCCACCCTTCCCCCCCACTGCCACCCACCTTGCATCCTCATGCTCATTCTAAAATAATGGTTTTATACAGTATTTGTCCTTGTTGGACTGAGTTCACTCAGCATATGCTCTCCAGTCCCTCTCAAGTTAGGTAGTAATTTACAAAATCATTGCTCATGCATACTGTGTAGTATTCCATTGTGTGAATGCACCACAACTTCTCAATTCATTTTTTAGTTTACAGAATACTCCTAGGCCTCCACATCAAAAGACTGATAAACCAATTACAAAATTGGCAAAAGAATTTTCATAGAAGATATTCAAATGACAAAGAGACATATTGAAGAAATGCTCAAAATCGCCAGCAATAAGAGCGATGCAAATCAAAACCACAATGAAATGCCATCTCGCTCCAGTAACAGTGGCAAAGTTTAACGGGACAGCAATTAATAAATGTTGGAGGATGTGGCGAGATAGGAGCTGTTATACATTGTTGGTGGCATTGGACAATGGTACAAACATTCTGGAAGGCAGTTTGGTACTTTCTCAAAAAGCTGTACATAGAAATTCCATATGACCCAGCTATTCCACTGCTTGGAATATACCCTGAGAAAATGAGAACTGAGGCTCAAATGGAGACTTCTACACCAATGTCCATAGCAGTGTTAGTCACCATCGCAAGAACATGGAAACAGCCTAGATGGCCAACCACAAATGACTGATTTTAAAGAGCAGACACTCATTTCCCAGCACTTGGGATCCAGGGTAGTGTTACCATTGGTCCCCGAAGCTCCTTGTGCTCATTAGTGTTCCTTGGAGTTCCATCGCTTTCCTTGCCCCATTCTACTTGTGTCTAACTGCTCTTTCTACAAGTCAGAAGTGATTCTTGGGTTGGGATCCACCATACTTTGCTATGACCTTTTTAAAATGACAAAACAAAACCCCTATTTCCCAACAGAGTCCTATTTGTAGGCATAAAGGCTAGAATTTCAACACATATTTTAGGGAACCACAGCTAATTCAATACATTTTTCCAGCTGCCAAAGAGTCAGCTCCCACTCCTGGCTCCTCGTATCAGAGTTGACTCCACAGGATTTTCAATTGCTTTTTTTTTCAGAAATTGGTTGCCAGGCCTTTATTCCTGTCTTCCATTGGTGAACTCAAACCTCTAACCTTTTGTTTAGTGGCTCAGTCCACTAACCATTTGCACATCCAGGGATTCCCCAGTTCATCAGAGGGGTTCATAAGACCATTCTTACTACTTTTGAATATATTTCAAACTTTTGTCACAAAAAGCCATCAGACTCCTTCCCTCCAGACTAAACCTTCCTGCGGATGCCTCAGGCTTTTTATTTGCATCTCCTCATTCCTTTTCCCAGTTCCCCTCTTCTCATAATACCCCAAAAGAACTTGAATTTCCTCCTCTCTCAGACATTCTTCAGTTCTCCCCTTCCCTCTCCAGAGAAGCCTCCCAAGTCAATCATCAAGTTCACCGTAACAAAGGGCTCCCCAAGTAACAGGACTCCCCTCCTTGGAAGGCAGTTTAGAAGCCATCTTTTGTTTCTTGAGTATATTCTGGGGACTTAATCCCCAGCCAAAGTGGTTTATCAAAGTAATTCTCCCAAACGCATATAGTGCTTTCCTCAAGAAGAATACTGGTGAATAAAATTTTCTCCATCTTGTTACACTTATTATTCTGAATTCCTTTGCATTTTGTTTCAAAGAAGCCAGTCATTGAAACCTGATTTTGAGAACCAAAGCTTGCATTCAACTACCTTTGAAAAGAGTAGTTAATTCTATTTGAGTTTCTCTCCATAGCCCCATTCAAAACAGGTTGTGTGTATCTAAGAATAAATGGAGTCACTATTCAAGAGGTTTATTATCAAATGCTAAGCTTCGGGAAGCAACTCCTGCTACTTAGGGCTGAAAGGAAGGGGAGAAAATACGAAATATGGGCTGCAGTGAATGGAAGGAGCCAGTTAAAGAAGAAGAGAGAAATGGATGAAAGAAGGAAAAGGGAACAGAGTGAGAAATCTTTGAAAAGCTCCTATCTACCGCATCACACAATTCTTGCTGTGCTCGTTCACATAATAATAACAGTAATGGTGATGATGGTGTCCATATAAATAGAGTCCCCTTAGTTTATGTTTTCCTTACAAATGCCTTTGCTATCATTTTGTGCCTTCATTTTGCCCATACTTTGGTTTCTCCTAGTTTTGTGAAGTTTTTGTAATATTTTCAAAACTGCCTCCTTAGTTAAAGGGAAACACTCAGTCTCAAGGATCCTGAAGATGTGCAGTGACCCCTGACTCTCCATTCTGCCTGCCCAAAGTAAGCATTTGATGTTTAAATCTAGGCTGAGCCTATTTTTTTGTTCTTGTTGGGTTTTTTGTTAGTTGGGGTTTTTTTTAAGAAAGAAAAAAAAAACCTTGACAGTTTTCTCATTGCTGCACCTGCTGGAAGAAAAAAAAAGCCCAAGCCACAGAAAGACTGGCTCCTGTGAAGAGGACCGGGGGTCAGATTATGTCAACAATCCCCAGCCATGAAAGGAGCTGGTCTGGCCAGTCCCATGATGTCAAACGACAATCGTAACTCCTTGCATTTCAGGAGTCACGCACAAATGGTTCCATCGGAAGCCCTCTGGGTAATGGTAGCCTTTTGAGGTTATGATATCTCTGGATGGAATTCAATAAGAGAATTCGCTTTCCATTGAACCCTTGGAGCAGAGTTAGACGAGCCTAACAATGCAATATGCTTCCAAAGAAAATGGAACTTATCCTTTCCCTCCCACACACCCCCCCCTTCCGCTTCTTTGCTTCTAAACTCGTTCACACGATACCTCTTCCCATTTCCACTACCTCTTTCTACCAGGGGACAGCAGTGCTTTTAAAAATAAAACCCAACACTTAAATAAGAGGCATTGTCCAAAATGACACAAGCTTCTGTCCACATGCACAACCAAAAAGTCACCTTTTCCTCAGCTGGCCTCCATGACATCTACCGGGGAAATGGCAGACAGTCACCGAAAAGGGAAGGCGGGTGCTATAACCACCAGGTTTCCATTACTTGCTCAAATTGAGGGTTTTACTTTTTTTCTTTTTCTTCTCCTCTTAAACTGAGAGGATGTGAAATGCAGAAAGTCTGCGAACACTGTGGCCTGATTGTTGCCTCTCTCTGTGTCTCTTCATCTTTCTCTCTCCTCTTCCCCCCTCCCCCACATACAATTATTCTTCATTTAACCAAGATTTTTCTCATAATAATTATTATTTCTTGGCCTGGAAAAGTTGTCATTTTCTTTGTCTTTTGTTATTTAATCATCCAAGTGGATTAATCTGAGTGTTAACTGGGTGGAAGGAGTCATTTCTTTGTCACATCCTCTTAATCATCCTTTTGATTTGTCCGCCTGCACACATTCCTCCTGTCCTACAGGGGTGGTGATGGGTGCATGCGTGTGTGTGTGTGTGTGTGTGTGTGTGTGTGTGAAGAACATTCCATGTAAAAGCTCTGGTATAAGTGCATGTGTAAAATAGAAACCACATAAATGTACAGCTTTGTGTCAATCAGACATGAACAGAGGAGTGAAATGTGTGTATGCTTTCATTTTCATTGAATTATACCTATGGCATAAATTGTTCTCCTGAAAAATCTCACTGATTCTCTAACTTGCTTAAGTGGCTGGCTTTGGGATTTGTTTTTATTTGTCTCAGATAAGTAAGTACAATTTTTC
This sequence comes from Elephantulus edwardii, assembly GCF_000299155.1. Lineage (NCBI taxonomy): Eukaryota > Metazoa > Chordata > Mammalia > Macroscelidea > Macroscelididae > Elephantulus > Elephantulus edwardii. Next base: position 30,952,014 of record NW_006399761.1, read on the forward strand.
AACTGAGTTGACTCTGACCCAATATGTGTCAAAAGAGAACTGTGCTTTGTTGGAGTTCCAGTGACTGGTTTTGGGGAGATCGCCTGGTCTTTTTCTAAGGTGCCTTTTACTGAACCCAAAGTCCCAAATCTTTGGTTAGAAATAAAGCACATCAGCCATTTTGTTACAGAAGAATAAGTATTAAGATAGAGACTTAAAGCCATTATGTGTAACAGGTGGAATAGGAAAATTCTCTGTGTTATTGTTGCTGTTAGTATGTGCTGCTGTGTTGCCTGTGACTATAGCAACACTATGTACATCAACTCTTAACCCTGAGCTGACTCTGAAACACCTAATTCCATTGACCCAATTACAATGCCAATCCATCTCATCCAGGCTCTTGCTCTCCTGTGCTGTCCCTCCACCCTTCCAAGCATTATGTCCTTCTCCAAAGACTTGTTCCTCCTGGCCATGTGTCCAAGGTATTGAAGATAGAGCTTCATAATCCTTGTCTCCAAGGAGAAATTTGGTTTCACCCTCTCCACGACAGATCTATTTGTTCTCCTTGTGGTCCTTGGTATGTTCAATACTCAAGCACCACAACTCAAAGGCATCAATTCTTCTGTCATCTTTACTCATTGTCCAGCTCTCTGATGCACAGAAAGTAATGGCAAAGACCACGGCCTGGATCAGTCACACCTTGGTCTCTAAACTGACATCATTTCTCTTTAGTGCTTTGAAGAGGTCCTTGACAGCACACTTCCCCAATGCAATGCATCTTTTGCTTTCCTGACTGCTATTGTCAAGAGTGCTGATTGTGGAGCCAAGCAAGCTGAAATTGTTAACAACCTCAATCTCTTCTTCATTCATCATGGTGCTGCCAATTGGCCCAATGGTGAGAATCTTTCTCTTCTTAATGTTAAGCTTCAATTCATATTGAAGACTCTACAATTTTTTTAAAAAATACAATTTAAAGAATTCAGCTTGACTGTTGGCACTCCAGGTTGGTGGGTTTGTTTCTGAAGGGCACACCTTTGGTCATCCCCAGCAAAAAGGGGAGGGCCAGTCAGTGACACTAGCCTGCTTCCCTTGGACAGAGTCACAGAGTCTACTCCTTCCCTCTGCCTCCTGTCAGTATTTTCTCCACTTTGCCTTCCAGGTTAGGGCCCGCGAGCCAAAAAAAAAAGGGTGAGGAGGGAGAGATCAACAATATCAACAATATACAAAATCCTGTTAAGATAGCACCTGCAGTTAATAGAAGAGTGAAATCAAGGCCCTGCCACTGAACTGTCTTGTAGAGTAGAGAAAACAGGTACTTTGGGGAAAGCATTGCTGGCTAGATATACCATGCAGGACCCCTTAAGCTCAAGCAGAAGGATATAGGACATCTCAAACTGGGCATAGATACCAATTCTGGAAGGGAACACTGATCTGGCATTCAAGTAGTCTGTGGGAGACACTTCTATCAAGCCCTAGATCCTATGGGCCTCAGGCCAAGAAGGGAACACAAATATATAGATCCTTCACAAAATATTACCATGCTCTGGGTCATTATATAGTTACAACAACCTAACTTCTTCTAAGAAAAGACTCACATAATGTCAAGTAAGTAGTAATGCCTCAATATTCATGGAAAAAACCAAAAACCCTACTCCTAAAAAAGCAGACCCAATGAATACCCCAGATAGAGAGAACCAAAAGAATTATATTGATGTGGAGATTGTAGAAAAGCTACAGAAAAAGATACAAATGTGAGAAGAAACAATGAAAGCCAATAAGAGAGCAAACACCTCAGAAGCAACAATCTAGAAGAAATGTATTTATGAGGAGCAACTTGAACAGCTATGGAGGAAAATGCAAAAGATGAAGGAAAGAATTAATAGTATAGATTTAAAAAGGTACAAAAACTTTCAAAATCATCACAAGACAGAGAGTAAAGCCAACACAGTACTGAAAATAAAAGGAAATCATGGAAATGCAATCCAGAATATCAAGACTAAAATGGCAGAAATGTCAAAAAATACAAAAAAAAAAGAAAGAAAGAAAGAACTGAAAAGATAGAACAGAGAGTCAGTGAGCTGGAAGACAAGATCCTCACTAGAAACATACTAGAAGAAAAATCAGAGATATGAAGTAAAGAAAATATTAGAATCATGTGGGATGACATAAAAAAAAACAACATACATATGATTGGAAATCCAGAACATGGGAGTGACAGAGAAGTCACCGAGAAAATTGTGGAAGAAGTGCTAAAAGAAAACTTCCCTGGCTTGTTGAAAAACAGATACCCACATTCAAAAGGCACAGTGAACACTAAATAAACTAGACCAAAAAAGAAGAACATCAAGACATAGTCTAATTATCCATATTAAAAGATAAAGACAGAATTCTAAAAGCATCAAGAGAAAAACAAAGAATCACCTACAAAGGGGAAACGGATTAAGATCTGATTTCTCAGCAGAAACCTTGTGAGCTAGAAGACAATGGGATGGCATATACAGTAAGTTGAAAGAAAACAAATGCCAGGCAAGGATGTATACCCAGCAAAGCTCTCAATCAAATATGAAGGAGAAATTAGATCCTTTGCAGAAAAGAAGAAACTTAAAGAATTTGTGAAAACAAAACTAAAACTACAAAAATTTTAAGTAAAGTCCTTCACACAGAGAAGCTAAAGAAAAGTGGATGGACTATATAGTAACAAGAAACAACAGAAAAAGAAACACAGCAAAATGGCAAAAGTAAAACCTGGCCTGACAATAATCACTAATCAAAACCAAAAAAGTAGCAGAACGGTTAAAAAAAAACAAAGCCCATCAATATGTTGTCTACAATATGTCATCAATATGTTGTCTTTTTTTTTTTCTAAAAAAAGAGGGAAAAAACAGACTCAAATAACAAAGTCTTGGAAAAAAATATATAACAAGCTAATGGCAATCACAAAAAAGCAGGAGTGGAAATATTAATCTCTGATAAAATAGATTTCAGACTGAAATTATCATAAAAGTTAAAGATAGGCATTACCTAGTGATTACAAGCACAATAGATCAAAAAGACATAACCTTGATCAACATTTATGCACCAAATGATAGAACTGCAAAATACATAAAACAACAGTTAACAGAAATGAAGAGAGAAATAAATAACAACACAATAGTGGTAGGAGACTTCAACACATCACTATCACCAAAGGATAGGTTAACTCAAAGAAACTCAGCAAAGATGCAGAATATCTAAACTACACAATAAGCCAACATGACCTTGTGGATGTATTTAGGGTACGGAACCCAACTAAAACACAATACACTTTCTTCTCCAGTGCATATGGTATAATCTCCAGAATCATATAGTGGGACACAAAGCTAGCCTCAACAAATTCAAAAACATTGCACTATAGCAAAGGATCTTCTCACCACAATGTCATAAAACTAGAAATTAACCACAGGAGGGTAAAGCTTACAAAACCACCCGTGTGAAAATTGGGTAACTCTATGCTACTACATAACTGGATTATAAAAGAAATAAAAAATGAAATAAAAAGTTCCTTGAAATAAAAGAAAATGAAAATACAACATATCAAAATCTCTATGATACAACTAAGGCAATCCTCAGGGGGAGCAGTTCATAACAATAGGCACACACGTAAAAAAAGAAGAAAGAAGAAAAATAAATGATCTAACCCAATACCTTCATTAAAAAGAAAAAGAACAACAATCTAAACCTACAGTCTCTAGAAGAAAAAGAGTTATTAGGACAAGAGCTCATATCAATGAGAAAACAGAAAAGCAATTGAAACCATCACTAAGACCTAGAATTGGTTTTTTGAAAGGGTCAATAAAATTGACAAAGGTATGGCAAACTGCACCCAAAAAAAGCAACCAAACCACAGATAACTTGATTAAGAAGTGATAAAGGTGACATCACAACAGAACCAGGAGAAATTAAATCAATACAATCAGAATACTAAGAAAAGCTAAACTGTGATAAATTCGAAAACCTAGATGAAATGAACAAATTCCTTGAAACTCACACCCTACCCAATTTGACAAGGACAGATATAGAACACTTGAAGAGATCATCACAACAGAAGAAATTGAAAAGATCATAAGACGATTTCCCCATAAGAAAAGTCTTGGACCAGATGCCTTCACAGCTGAATTTTACCAATCATTCAGAGGGGATCTATCA
>NW_006399761.1:30959052-30963133 GCF_000299155.1 Elephantulus edwardii
GCATTAGAACGATCAGGTCTTCTGGGATTCCCATTCTTCTCAGAGTCATCCATAGAAGATGTAAAAATTCTTGACAAAATCCTAGCCAATAGAATCCAAAAACACATCAAAAAATAATTTACGATGACCAAGTGGGATTCATAACAGGTATGCAGGGATGGTTCAACATAAGGAAATTAATCAACATAATTCACCATATTAACAAACCAAATAACAATAACTATATGATATTAGTAATTGATGCAGAAAAGACATTTGACAAAATCCAACACCACTTCCTGATAAAGGCACTCACCAAAATTGGAATAGAAGGGAATTTCCTCAACATAGTAAAAAGGATATGCAAAACCAAGAGCAAGCATCATTCTCAATGGAGAAAGACTAAAAGCATTTTTCTTGCAACAGGACAGAAAATGCCCACTGTCACCACTTCTGTTCAATAGTATATTGAAAGTTCTTGCTAAAGCAATACAACAAGAAAAGGAAATAAAAGGAATCAGAATAGCTAAGAGATGGTTAAACTATCTCTTTATGCGGATGACAGGATAGTGTACAAAGAAAAGTCTTAAACACTCAACAACAACAACAAAAAACCAAACAGACTTAGTAGGCCAATTTAGTAGAGAGGCAGCATATAAGATTAATATCCAAAAGTCAATGAGATTCCTCTACTGTGACAAAGAGAATTCGGAGAAGAAAACCAAGAAAGCAATACCATTTACATTAGCCAACCACAAATTGAGAAGCTTGGAAGTGAACCTAACTGAAGATACAAAAGACCTATACAAAGAAAACTACAGAACACTTCAACAAGTCACAATAAAAAAACCTAAAGAAATGGAAAAATGTGCCCTATTCATGTATAGGGAAGACTCAATATCATGAAAATGACAATCCTACCAAAAGCAATGTACATGCTCAACACTATCCCAATACAGATACCAAATTCCTTTTTCAAGGAGTTCAAAGGGAAATTATCAAGTTTATTTGGAGAGGCAAGTGACCCCGAATAAGCAAAAACACTTCTGAGAAACAAAAATGAAATGGGAAGCATAGCACTTCCTGACCTCAAAACCTACTACACAGCGGTATTAACCAAAACAGCATGGTACTGGAACAATGACAGGCATGTAAACCAATAGAATAGAATCGAGAACCCAGAAATATACCCAGCTATGTATGATTAACTGATATTCAACAAGAAAATCAAATCTATTAAATGGGGAAATGACAACCTCTTTAACAAAAGGTGCTGGCATAACTGGACTGCTACCTGCAGAAAGCTGAAACAGAATCTACATCTCTTACTATACACAGAAATCAACTCAAGGTAGTTCAGAGACCTGGAAATATAGCCCAAAACCATGAAGTTTATCAGAAACAAACTGGGGTCAAGCTCAGAAGGCCTAGCCTATAGTATAAAGAGACTGCCAAATACAGCCAGATATGCATAATCTGAAGAGGATAAAATTGACAAATGGGACCTTCTAAAGATTAAACCCCTGTGTGCATCAAAAACTTTTTCTAACAGGCTGTAAAGAAAACTCATCTACTGGGAACAAACATTTGGCAGTACCATCTCAGACAAGAGTCTCATAAAGGAAGTTTGTAGAATACTCCTAGAACTCCCCAAGACTGATAAGCCATTTACAAAATGGGCAAAGACATGAAAAGAATTTTCACAGAGGAAGATATTCAAATGTCACATGAACAGACACACGAAGAAATGCTCCAAATTACTGGGAATAAGAGAGATGCAAATTAAAACCACAATGTAAAACAAACTCCAGTAGCACCGGTAAAGTTTAACAGGACAGCAAACAATAAATGTTGGAGAGGATATGGTGAGTTAGGAACTCTTAAACATTGTTGGTGAGATTGTACAATGGTATACCTACTCTGGAAGTCAGTTTGGAGCTTCCTCAAAAAACTGAACATAGACATAGAAATTCCATATGACCCAGCTATTCTGTTGTTTGGAATACAGCCTAAGAAAATGAGACCTGAGGCACAAATGGAGACTTATACACCAATATTCATAGCAGTACAAGAACATGGAAACAGCTGAGATGGCCAACCACAATCGAATTGATTGAGAAATTATGACACATTCACACAATGGAATACTACACAGCACACAGGAGTAATGATTTTGTAAATTACTACCTATGAGGGGACTGGAGAGTATTATGCTGAGTGAACTAATTCAGTCCCAAAGGACAACTACTGTATAAAACCATTATTGTAGAATGAGTACGAGGATCCAAGGGTTGAAGCAGAGGTGTAGGGATGGGTGGGAGGTTGGGTTAATCATAGGGTACTATTGGGGGGGGCGGTGAAGGAAATGGAAAAGATCCAATGAGAAAAACAATGTATTCGAACTTTGTAAATAAGTCAGTATTTAAAAAACATATATAAAGGAGGGGGAAAGAGAATAATAATTAAAGCTTCTTCATGGAACTTAAGAATTTAGCTAATCCTTTATTAAAAAGTATTATGGAGACAAGAGTGACTGAGAGGCCCATAGACTAACAGAGGAAATTTAGAAAGATTTGATCAACTAAGATAGTTAACAACTCAAGATTTGCTTGGTGTCTGGAAGTTGTCACTGAAATTAAGTGCATGTAAGGTCCTACCTGTTATGTATCCCCTTGCAACCCAAAGAGTTCCATTATATTCCTAAAGTCATCCAATCTATATTCTCTTTCTCAAAAGATTCCTAACCTACTAATGATAAATCTATAAGGAGAGATACTACTTGGCAGAAAGTCAGTAAAGCCTTCCTGTATCAACTCTGTCCATGAAACTCTAAAAACTATCATTCAAGTTGCCAGGAGAGAAGTCACCGTGTAGAAAGTTAATTGCACAGTGTTTCCTGATAATCACTCAGACATCAAGACAAATGTTTATTATGATAGTTCCATTGTCTAGTCAAAGATGAACAATAGATTTTTTTTAATCTCAATTATCACTTCTATTGCTTGGTAATGGCTGTCTCAAAAGCTACAGTGAAAAGAATTCTGCAGCCATTTCTAAACTCAACACAGAACACTGATCTCCATTAGTTAGGCCACTATCAGTCTGACTAATAGCATCCATGTTTCCTATTAGCTATTCCTAGCAAGGTGATTGCTGTAGTTGTTATGTGCCATCAAGTTAAATAAAACTCATAAGGACCCTATGAACAACAGATCAGGACTCTGTCTTATCCTGTGCCATCCTCATTTTCTCTGACATAGTCAACCCCATTGCTGACATCACTCTGCCAGTCCACTTCGTTTGAGGTCTTCCTTTCATTTGCCAACCCTCCACATTTCCATTAGACAGTTGAGATTTTTTTCCCATTGTTTTTATATTCAGCTGAGCTGAAATTCAGTTAATTATAATTGAAAAATTGAAAGCTAAAAGCAAATTTCAAAGATCACTCCATAGTATTTGGACACCTGTATGCCTATTAAAAAAAAACAGCTTAAAAATCAAATACTTGAAAGGACAAAATGAAAATCTACAACTTTCTACTTCATCCCATTCTGCTTCCCAGAGCAAGCACTTTAATTATTCCTATTTTTTATAACTTTTAATGAGAGTTTACAGAGACTTGGGGTTTCCAGTTATTCACTGTTGCACTTTTCTCCCTGCCCACCCTCTCCCCTCCACTTCTCTCTTCTCTTTGAAAAGTAAAACTGTTTCATTGTTATGCAATCCCTCCCTTAAAGTCCACTCTGCTGTGCAGCCTTCATTCTGGAGTCCTGTCATGACAGTAATACCCAATCATATATCCATTTTAAACAGTTCTATCCCTCATCTGTTTCAATGCAGTATACATCATTCCTCCCCTCCTTCTTTGTCTTCCCTCAACCCCGATGTCAGTCCTATATTACACCAGTGGCCCTATGCAATATTTGTCCTTTCATGACTGAGATATTTCACTCAGCATAATCTCCTCCAGGGTTACCCGTTTTGCATGAGTTCCTCGTTCTTTAATGCTGCACAGTATTCCATTGTGTTAATATACCAGAGCTTCTCTATCCATTCCTTTGTTGATGGACACTTGGGTTGTTTACACCTCTTTGTTATTGCG
>NW_006399761.1:30963773-30964407 GCF_000299155.1 Elephantulus edwardii
GCTGACTATCCAGAAGGTTTTCAGAGGGACTATATCACACAAGAGGAGACTGCTCATCTTTCTCCTAAAGAGAATTAGTTTATTTCAAACTGCGTATCTTCAGGTTATTAGTACAGTTCGTTATCACTTGACTATAAGAACCCCCTGCTTACTTGCTTTAGTCATTTGCTTCTATGGTATAGGTTATGCTAAGCACATTTATGCTGATAATGTTAAGACATTCTTCATTTAAGAAATAATTAGTGAAATATATAATATGTTAATTATCTTATCAACCGACAAACTTTACTCCAAGTGAATAAATAGAAAACAACTCATTGTATTAGTATTGTCATAAATTTCATGATGTAGGCTTTACATAGTTTAGTAACCTCTGTACTAGTCATAATACTTATTCCCAAAAAGAGTGTTCAGTTTTTTTTCACAGAAGATTCCGCTTTAGGGAAAAGATTGTTCTGTATCCCACAGAGAATGTGATAACAGCAAAGTCCATTGCTACAAGGAACTTTATACTACCTTTTTTTTCAGCCATACTTCCTACTCCCACCCTTTGATACAGTTGCTGCCTCCAAATCAGAATATATTTATCATTCTATTGGACAATGAGTGGTCTTTTTAAAAACAAAAAAAAAAA
>NW_006399761.1:30989013-30990422 GCF_000299155.1 Elephantulus edwardii
TGCTATGCGCCAGAAAGCTGAACAATGACTAGGGATGATGGAAAGATAATTCATGCCTTTGAGCTGTGGTGCTGGAGAAGAGTTTTGAATATTTCATGGACTGATAGGAGAACAAACAGGTTTGCCCTAGACAGGGTGAAGCCACCCTGCTCCTTGGAGGCAAGGATTCTGAGGCTTCATCTGACATACTTTGGGCATGTTGCAAGGAGGGACCAGTTCTGGGAGAGGGACATCATGCTTGGAAGGGTGGAGGAATGGAGAAATAGAGGGAGACCATCAATGAGATGGATTGATAAAGTGACTGGGGTAACAAGGGTAGATGTGTCAGAGACAGTAAAGTTGACACAGGATAGAGCACATTTCAGGGCTGTTGTACATTATGTCACTATGAATCATAAGTGACTCGATGGCATATGACGACATCAAATATCAATCAACTTTACCAGTTGCCTATTCTATCTCTTTGAAAAAGAAGTGTAGCATCTGTATTGAGATTGCATTAAATTCAGATTGATTTTGGTAGGATTGCCATTTTCACTATATTCAGTTTTCCTAACCATGATAAGGTAGTATTTTTTCCCATTTTTTTCAGTCTCTTACAGTGTCTTGTACATTTTGTAGTTTTTCTTATAAAGGTCTTCAGTGTCTGTAATTAGGTTTATTTCCAAGTATTTCATCTTCTGGTTGGCTATTGCAAATGATATTGCTTTCTCAGTCTCCTTTTCTGTGTTTTCTTTGTTGCTGTAGAGAAATACAACTGATTTTTAAAATTTTTTTAATTCCATTCATTTATTATTGCACACTTTCCTCCCTGCCCATCCACTTCCTCAGTTCACTTTTCTCTTTGAAAAAAAAATTTTATAAAAATATTTCATTGTTATACAATCCCCCTTCCCAGTGTCACCAATTCTACATGAACTATTTCAGAAAATAAGAAAAGATGGAATTCTCCCAGATTCATTCTGTGAAGAAAACGTATCCTTGGTACCAAAGCCAGATAAAGACACCACCAAAATAGAAAATTATGGGCCAATATCTCTCATGAACATAGATGTAAAAATCCTGAATAAAACCATGACCAATAAAATCCAATGAAACGTTAAAAAAAAATTCTGGATGTGCACTGACCAGGTGGGATTCATAACAAGTATTCAAGGATAGTTTGAAGATCCAAGATGGCAACAGAGGCAGAGACAGCGTGGTGAGCTGCAGGAGCAGCGAACCACTTAAAGTAGGGCCATTATGGCCTTCCATAGACTTCGGCTTATTGATAATTGAACACTTAAACAGTTGATGACTGACCCTCAGTGAAGATCAAGGCTCAACAACAGGAATTCAAGGATTCCCAAGGAGAAATGGGTGAGTCTCGTAGCTCCCAACACCCCCGCTCCCCCTGCAGAGCCCATGCC
>NW_006399761.1:30992477-30998162 GCF_000299155.1 Elephantulus edwardii
CCTTCACAACAGCTAATCACAAGATTAAATACTTGGGAGAAAATCTAACCAGAAGCACAAAGGATCCAGTCAAAAAAAATTACAAAACATTACAAGAATCAAGAAGAGACTTGGAGAAATGGAAGAATATACTTTGCTCATGGATAGGAAGACTCAATATTGTGAAAATGAGAATACTACCGAAGGCAATTTACATGTTCAATGCAATCCCAATACAAATACCAATTCCATTCAATGAGATAGAAAAGACAATCTCCAGTTTCATCTGGAATGAAAAGAGGCCCCGAATAAGCAAATCACTCCTTAAAAAGAGAAACAAAATAGGAGACATCTCACTCCCTGATTTCAAATCCTACTACACTGTTGTGGTAGTCAAGACAGTGTAGTACTGATACAATGACAGACACATAGATCACTGGAATAGAATTGAGAACCCGGAAATCAGCCCATCTACCAAATGATTTTTTTATACTGATCTTGTACAATGTCACTCAACTAAATTGGTTGACTATATCTAATAATTACCACCTTCTTGACAATTAGATGCCTCTTATTTCCTTTTCTTTTGTTTATGCTTATAAACACTTTATTCATTCCATTATAGCGTGCAAGTTCCCAGGTAGGCATACAATACAAGCAAGGTATTATATGAGCTTGCGAGTTACATGGAGCAAGTTACATCAAGGCCGAGGAGAGAGCCCGTGGTTCAGAGTCAGACCTGGCTGGAGAGTTTGTAGTGAGGACAGCTAATGTCCCAACACTGGCAGTTGCTTTTACTGCTCACAGCTGGTAAGGCAAGTCTTCAACATGGAATCACTTTAGTGATGTTAAGGGAACAGAAAGAAATGGAAGCTGTGTCCTGGTGAACTTCAGTGGTTCTTGCTTTGTTAGTCATGTAAAATGCTAGTAAGAATTTCAAAACATTCCGGTAATGACGGGCCACAGAGCAGTGAAACCTATGTGTGACTTCATCTGTTTTCTTTTGTACTTGTTTCCTCATCATAAGCCATATACCCTGGTGCTCAAAGCCTCTTAAACGACAGCAGTTATTCCCATGCAGCATTTTGTGCAGATAGTTTAGAACATCCAAGAGTCTCTGGTTACCTATCCTTGAAGTCATCCACCCCTGACCAATGCCTGATTTAAAGCATATTTTAGAAGACCTTGTTTTGGAAGTAGAGTGGGTTAGATAATGATCAAATTCACAGGTCTTTCTTGAAGCTACAAAACTGTTTCTCACATAATTATTCAAAACATAATGAAGTCCACAGCTGCCAATCTGTAAACTGCTGAATAAAACTCCTTATGTATAGGTGGACAGAATCTAGCATAAACCTTCTCTAGCTCCTGTAAAAATACTAAATTGGAAGGGAAATAACATTATCTACAGCAAGAACTTCCTGCCAAGATGTAGCAAGTTCAAGACAATATTATAGTTTTAATTTTGAAGGCCACACTGAGTTCCGTTTGGCACTATTCTGCATTTATCTCTAAGGAATGGATTTACAGGACATTTCATGGGATTTTATGACAAAATAATTTGGAGGATTTGGGAAAAATAGAAACTTTTGTCAGAGCATTATTTCTAAAAAACAGTGCTTTTATGTTGTTGCCTTCAAGTCGAGCACGACTCATAGCAACCCTATGAACAAAATGCCTGAAGCCCCTCTACAACTATCAACATTGATCAAAGTTTATAGAGTTTCCAAAGGCATGTTTTTAGGAAGTGGATGCCTCTAGGAGTTATTGTGATTAAAATTTTTTAACTTTAGTTCTACATAACCCTAAGGAGGTAAACATCTTCACATCTAATATAAAAACAAAAATTCTTCACCATAAACAGTAGAAGGTTCTCTTAGAGGAACTCAGAACATTATCAAAGTAAGGCACAGCTTGTTACTATCACAGACTTATGCTAGATAATGATATTCATTCTGGAAGGCACAGTTGGGAATCAGATCACCCAAGGTGTAAAGGTGGCTCTGAAGACAGTATTATATGAGGAGGATAAGTAACTTGCCACAAATTCTCTTAACTGGAATCAATAGTAAGCAATCAGTGACAACATTACTTCTAGATTATTATGTTCTGCAACTTTATAAGTCCTCTTCATCAGCCCATTATGTAAATTTATAAAGGCCCTGTGCAAAACACTGGCTGGGCTGACAACACTTCTTGCTTGGAGCGATATTAAAAAAAACAAAGGCACATTTCATAGGAACTTAACTTTATATCAACTAACAAAAACAACCTTTTTATATATAATAATAGGTAAGCTTGATAATACAGCAGATTTTAAGTCAAAAGTCTGGACGAGTTTTCTTCTGAACAGCAAGCTTGAGTTTCATGGGATATTCATGAGCTAACACTCCACATGATGATGATGACCACAATGTTCATTCCAATTGCTCACATCTTCCAATTCCAATATTTTCTCTTCAGCTTGGCAGCACTCGTTTCAAACTGGGAAGCTCCTGCCTGCGGTGCTTTGGCACAGTCGTCCAGCACAGAGAGCTTCTAATCTCTTTCCAACACCTTATCCACGTTGACACGCATGATGTCCACCACCTCATCCACTTGGTTTTGTGTCTGCTGCAGACTTCAATTGCTGCCAACAGCAGCACTTGAACCTGCAGGTGCACCTGCAGACGTTTTGGTGGCGGCGGCAGCAAAGAGGAAGGAAGGGTCGACACAGCAAACAGCAGGACCTCCTATTTCTTTTTCTTGTAGTGTTGCCCTCACAAATCCTTCCAATACAATATTGAATAGGAGTGATGATCGTGTTTAACGTTGCCTCATTCTTGTTTGCAAGGGAAATATCTATAGTTTTGCTCCATTGAGAATGATGTTGGCTCTTGGTTTTGCATATTGTGTGAAAAGAAAACCTGCAGACTGAGAAAAAACATTTAATAATGACACCTCAGACGAGGGTCTCATAAGAAGTTTCCAGACTACTAAAAAGTACACCATGAACTGAGAAGAGAACAAACAGGTCTGTCCTAGAAAGGGTGAAACCAACTTGATCTCTGAATGCAAGGATTTTGAAGCTTCATCTCACATACTTTGGGCATGTCTCCAGAAGGGATCAGCCCTTGGAGAGGACAGCATGCTTGGAAGGTGAAGGGATAGTGCAAGAGAGACCCAGGATGAGATGGATTGACACAGAGACTGGGGTACAAGGGGAAGGTATGTCAGAGACAGTGAGATTTGCTCAGGATAGGGCAGGGTTCAGAACTATCGTGCATAGGGTTCCTATGAGTCACAGGTGACTCAATAGCACATAACAACAACAGAACATCCACAAGAAGAAGAATGATAACGTAATAACAAAATGGGATAAAGCCATGAAAAGACTTTTCAGAAAGATAGACATTCAGATGGCAAACAGACACGTGAAGAAATGCTCAAAATCACTGACAATTAGAAAGATGCAAATAAAAACAAGATACCATCTCCTTCCAGTAGTAATAGCAAAGTTTAACAGGACAGCAAGCAACAAATGTTGGAGAGAATGAAACTCCTGTACACTGTTGGTGATGTAAAATAGTACAACCACTCTGGAAGATAGTGTGGCATTTCCTGAAAAAACTGAACACGGATATCCCATATGACACAGCTATTGCACTGCTAGGAATATACCCTAAGGAAATTAGAACTGAGAAAATGAATATATGTACGTATATGTTCATAGCTGTGGTATTCACAGTATCATGAATGTGGAAGTAGCCCAAATTCCCATCAACAAATGAATAGACTGAGAAATCATGGTACATTCACACAATGGAGTAGCAAACAGCATTAAAAGCAACAATTTTGTAAAATGTTATAAAACATAAGAGAATCTAGAAAGCATTATATTGCATGAACTTAGTCTCATAAGGACAAATACTACACAAAACTACTATTGTAAAAACAGAAAGAAAATAATCAAGATGTATATAAATGCCCATAGTGGAAGAGGAAAGAAGGAAGGGAACAGAAAAAGGGGAAGAGTAGAAATCACTAAGATAGCAGAGTTTAGGGGGCAAATTAAGGGAGGTGAGTGAAGATCCCTATTCAGTAAAGATTCAGTAGAACATTAAAATGACAGTGTAATAACAAACATAAATCAATCGTAATTGGTTATATAAAACACAATGTATAAAATTGCTTGTATGAAACACAGTTTAAATTAAAGATTGTATAAAACACAGTGTATATGATTGAAACACAATGTAAAGAAATTATTGCATGAAAACCAACATAAAAAGGTGGGAGAGGGAGGAAAAGAGGGAAGAGGGATGATCACTAGAACGGTAGAGAGTGACAGAATGAGGGAAGGGCCAGTAGGGACTCAGGAGGACAGTGTGATAATAGACATGATTAGGTAGTAATTGTATGATGTATGTGTATGAGGAATTGTGTGGGGCAAAATGTGCATGGAAAAAGCAGTTTGTATGAGTGGCTATATGGAAATTAAGCGGAGGGGGGTAAAAAAAATGTACTATATAAATGAATGCTAGATATTATAGAAAGTGCGTAATTCGATCTTGAGCCAGTTCTTGATCAGAAATATTAAAAGTTAAAATCTGCCCTGGAGATTAGCTTATTAAAAGTAGAATTTGGTAGTGAGTAATGGGCTTTAGTAGAGGAGACAGATTAAATCATACCCAGTACTCTGAGGAGATTTGAATGGCAAGCTGGAAACAAGAGAAAGAAAAAGAGAGGAGAGGAATAAAAGATTGACTTTTTCAAATTGGAACAAGCTGTTGGCTTCCGAAGCTGGGTAAAGTTAGTGTCCATCAGAGCCCGCTTCCAGGGCTTGATGTTAACAGGGAGCTGGCGGGTACGCTCACTCATAACCATCCCCTGGGTCCACTGAAGTGGATGTAGGAGGAGTCAAAAAACGAGCTAGACATGTCTCTTCAGCACTGTCCACCTACAGTGCACAGATATATGGATTAGCACAAAAAGGTTGTTGGCTTGAGGAGCAGGAAGTCATGAGAATACTTGTCTTCCTGACTTGGATCCATGTGAGGGATACAGATGAGTGAAGGGATCAACAGGTCTGGAATGTGGGGAGAAGTGTGGACTCCTGAGCTTACAGCTGATGCCCATTTGAAACTGGCCACAGATGGCTGGGGGTGAGTTGCCCAGAACCCCATCAGATGAAAAGCTGGTCCATGCTGTGAGCTAGTGCTGATTGTTGCAACCTGATGGCTTACTGTGTGGACTGAACATTGCTTATGGATGCAGATGCTCAAAGTTTCCATAAGGATCCTTCAGCAAAAGAGATACGCTAGTTCCCTCAGAGTACTGGTTTCATAGGGATGGACAAATAAGAAATTGACTATCTAAAATAATGGTACTAAGGCATGAGGTATGAAGTAACTGGCTTACACACTTTGACAAATGTAGTTACTAGTAAGATGATTGTAAGGGGTAAGAAAACCCCACAATATATATGAACATAATACAATGTAAATGAAAGATAGTATAAAATACAGTGATTTATAACTAAAAATACTAAAACTATTTTTAAAAACATAAAAAAATTCGATTCCATTGATCTATGTGTCTGTCATTGTACCAGTACCATGCTGTCTTTACCACTACGGCAGAGTAGTAGGATTTGAAATCAGGGAGTGAGATACCTCCTACCATTCTTCTATTCTTAAGGAGTGCTTTGCTTATTCGGGGCTTTTT
>NW_006399761.1:31001538-31032467 GCF_000299155.1 Elephantulus edwardii
AAAAAAAACATAAAAAAATTCTTGCCCTAATTTTAATGATATCTGAGAGGGAGATAATATTTGTGAGTACATCTGACCTCTTAACTCTGAAGTCCAAATACGATTTTCAAGCACAAAACCTTGGAAAAGAAAGCCAGTGGAAGAAGGGATAAGGAGAAATTAGAACAAATACCAAGGAGGTAGAAATCCCCACATCAACTAGGGAGTTGTTTTGCTTCTATTTTTGTGCTCATACAGATTTCCCTCAAGAAGATTAGGCCTTTGCATGATCAAAAAAAGTATTTTAGTCAATAGATGTTCAAGTGGTAAACTAGTTGACCTAGAAAATAAACTTCCAAACTTGGCCCAGCATAGTGACAGAAAGTACTAGGGAAAGAAAGATAGGACTTGTGAGCCCTGAGGCTGAAAATGAATGTTGGAGCCTATAGTCTTTTAAGTTACATTAATGAGTCTGAGCTTTATTTTAAATATGAAAAGAACAATTAGATGGCTTAAAACAAGGCAGTGAAAGAATTAGATGTGTCTTTTCAATGTGGTCTCCTTGGCTTAGATATATAGAGTCAATCAACAGTATGTGGCAAGAATGATAGACACTTCTTCTCTCCTGTGTCAGAGCTAGGCAAAAAAATCTTACCTTTCAAATCTGAACAAGACCGTACTTTGGACTCTGTATGTGTCATTGTCATGGTCCGGCCTGGCACATCATACAAACCTTTTCTTGGCACTTGAGGCTAGCTTTTACCAGACATTCTCCAATTCTGTAGAACGTTGTACCTGAGTCTGCAGTATTCAGAGGAACTGAATGAAGGGAGAAGGCTATCATATTGATAGAGAATATAACTCCCCCAGGTCCCTGGTGGTGCAAACAGTTTGCACTCAATCACAAACTAAAGGTTAGTAGTGTGTATCCACACAGTGATGCACTCTAGTTCTCTCTTTTACTTCGTAATTCTTTGCATTCATTTAATTGTACTATATTCAAAAGCAAGTTTCAGCATCTCTTCTGTTATACATTTTGCCTTTTTCTTTCTTTCTTATCTTTTTAATAATGTTTCACTTTTTCCATACCTGATATCCTTGATGCTATCTCACAATTCTTCTGGTCTTTGGAACTTGTACCTAGACCAAAATGCAATGGTTTAGTAGAACAAGAGGACAAAAGACGAATTGCCAGCATTACCTCACTGTATCTTCACATCAGCACCATCTGGAAAATTCTAAGTTCTTAATTACTTATTTGTTGACCAGCAGCAGCCTTGCCTTGAGATGGGGGTATTACCAGGAAGCAGTATGTGTCAGGGATGCATCTTGTCTCCATAGCTTTTCAATCTATATGCTAAACAGATCATTCAGGAGGTTGGACTTTATGAGAAGGAATCAGAATTGGAGGAAGACACATCAACAACCTGCATTATGCAGGCGACACAACTCTGCTTCCCAAAACTAAGGAAGACCTGAAGAATTTGCTGCAAAACATCAAGGACTGCAGTCTTCAATAATGATTGAAAGTCAATATGAAAAAAACAAGGGTTCTCACCAATGGCCCAATTGGTAGCACCATGATAGATGGAGAAGAGATTGAGATTGTTAACCTTTTCAGCTTGCTCAGTTCCACAATCTCTTAGCATCAGCAGAAAGGAAATCAAAACATGAATTGCATTAGGAAATCTGCCATCGGTGACTGCTCCAGAGTGCTAACGAACAACAATGTCAGTCTAAGAGGCTAAGGTGTGCCTGACCCAGGCCATGGTCTTTGCGAATACTTGCTAAGCAACTGAGAACTGGACAGTGACTAAGGGTGGCAAAAGAAGAATTGATGCCTTTGCATTTTGCTGGAGAAGAGCATTGAACATACCATAGACTGCCAAGATTACAAAAAGATTTGTCCTAAAGAGGGTGAAATCAAGTTACTCCCTGGAAGCAAGAATTTGAAGTTCCATCTCATATATTTTGAGCATGTTGTCAGAAGGGACTAGTCCTTGGAGAAGGACATCATGCTTGGAAGAATAGAGGAAAAGCACAGGAGAGGAAGACCTAGACAAGATGAATTGACACAGTAAAGTGGCAATGAGGGTAGATGTGTCAGAGACAGTGAGATTGGATCATGGTAAAATGGGGTTCAGAGCTATTGTGCATAGAATTGCTGTGAGTTGCAAGTGACCCGAAGGCACATAACAAAATCAGGAATATGTCATCATGGAAAGCTTTTTGGAGGATGATTTCTAAGATCTCTTCCAATTTTTGAAGGCTAGGAAACCCTTAATTCTATCCCTCAGCTCAGCCAGTATTCTGTCAACTTTCCTAACAGGAAAAAGCCTGTCAGGCTTTCCTGATCAATGAAATATTGTTTGTTTCCTTAGCTCCAGCTAAAGCCAGAAGTAAATACACTTTAAAACAAAGTCGAACTCTTCTTTGAATTGGAATTTTGCCCATGTCAAGCAACCTAAAAAAAGTCCAAAGGTAATTCATACTTAGCCTTCCTATAGAGACATCACGCATATTCACACATACACATGCCTTCCCCTCCAACTCCCACATACCCCCAACCACATTCTATTTACCAAAGCCTAATTAGCTCAGACTATCCCCATACTGGCATCCAAATGAGTGAGTGAATGGAAGAAAGAAAGTAAGAGCTGACTAGCCACATTTAACCTCAAAGCTGATGGATTTCCAGGGCCACACTCTCTGTCTTTCATCTTCCAAAAGGAATCTTTAACAGGCATGATGAAAATGAAAGTTGCCCCTTTTATTCAGTAAATTCAGTGGATCAAATAAAAGGTAGCAGAGCTCTAACTCAAATGATAGTCAGGAGACTGGGGTTCTAACTCTTCCTACTAACAATTGTTTGTCACTGCAGAATATCAGAAAGTGTCATGACTGCAGGATGCTTGTGAAATCTCCTTGGATTACATCTTACTTGAATCCACAATCAATACACTTGGTACCAGTGGTCAGGAGATTAGGAGACACATTGCACTGTGAAAATCAGCAGTCAGTGATCTCTCCAAATTATTGAGGAGCAATAATATTAGTTTGAAGATAAAGGTACATTTGATTCAAGCCACAATTTTTTTTTCCAGTCACTTGCTATGCTGCTGAGAGCTGGACAGTGAATAAGGATGACAGAAGAAGAATTGATGCTTTTGAACTGTGGTGTCAGAGATGAGTACTGAATATCCATTACTTTCCAAAAGAACAAACAGATATGTGTGGAGAAGGTGCAGCCATAGGACTCCTTGGAGCCAGGGATGACAAAGCTTCATCTCACATACTTTGGATATGTTGCTAAGGAAAAGCATGTTGCTATTCTTTTGAGAAGGACTTCATGCTTGGAAATGTGGAGGGACAGAAAAGAGAGGCAGACCTTCAACCAGATAGATTGACATGGTGACTGCAGCAGCGGGTTTAAGTGTGTCAGCAATTCTGAAGATGGCACAGAACAGGGTTCAGATCAGCTGTTCACAGGGTCACTATGAGTTGTACTCAATGCAACAGCACCTAACAACAACAACTAATTGTTAGGAAACTCTAGTGGTTTAGTGGTACAGAATTGTACCATCAACCCAAAGGCGTGTGGTTAGAATCCACTAGCTGCTTTATAGGAGAAAGATGGGCAATCTCCTCCCATGCAATTTACTGCCTCTGAAAACCCCCTAGAGGGTCAGCTATGAGTAAATAAACATAATGACTCAATGAAGCATAAAACACCAACCAATTGTTAGTCATATGGCCTCAGATGAGTCACAGCCTAGCCTGACAAAGGATTGTCTATGGAAATCCTCCCACAACTCTGTTGTCTCACACTCCTCCCCAGAGAGTATGCTCCCACAGTTCATCTTCTGTGTTTGTTAACTTGATGGTAATTTCAACTTGGCTAGGCTAGGGTCAAGCTGTTTGGCCAAAATCTAGTCTAGTTGCTGTTATGGAATAGCTACAGGTGAGTAAACCAATTGACCTTAAAGCAAGAGCAAAAAGAGAATTTTTTCCAGGGGATGTACTGCCTCCAGATTATAAACACGTACTTTAGGAGAAATAGCATTTCACTCTTTTAGAAATAGACTCATTTTTAAATCCCTTTAGTTCTCCTTGGTGAAATTTGCTTCTATCTCATAGTTAGATATTTTTAACACCATCTTCCAGCAAAGGGCAGAGTCTGCATGTACTTCATCTTTGAATCATCCCTAGTCCATGTTTAAATAGACTCAATAAGCTACACAAGATCATGGAATTAATGTATTCTACAGTTCCTCTCATTTTCACCTGGAACCAGAGTTCCAGAAAACTAGTAAAACGACTGATAAAAATAATTCTACCTCATTTAGCAAACAACATTCATCTTGCTTAGATCAACAATCAATATCCTTAGGACCAGCCATCAGGAAATCAGGAGATGTATTGCACTGGGGCAAGTCTGCTGTCAGGGACTTTCCCAAAAGCATAAGGAGCAATGATGTCAGCTTGAAGACTAAGGTGCACTTGATTCAGGTCATGGTCTTTTTCAATCACCTACTCTGCATCAGAGAGCTAAACAATGAATAAAGATGACAGAGGATGAATTGATGCTTTTGAGCTGTGGTACTGGAGAAGAGTACTGAATATCCCATAGACTTCCAAGAGAATATGTCTTTGAAAAGGTGCAGTCAGAGTGCTCCTTGGGGGCATAGATAATGAAGCTCCATATTTTGGACATGCAACTAGGCAAAGCTATTCCTTTAAAAAGTACATTATGCTTGGAAAGATGACAAGCCAACAAAGGAGCAGAGGACCCTAAATGTGTTGGATTGACACGGTGACTTCATTAATGAGCTCTTGTGTGTTAGAGATGATGAGGATGGCACAGGTTCAGGTCTGCTGTCCCTAAGATCACTATGAGTCATACTTGACTCAGCAGTGCTGTATAAAGAGCAAGGGCCATGTGGGTAGGCCATATCTGACATTTACCTACTTCACAAAGGGGAACTGTCCCCATCAACAGCACAAAACCAATTCTCATAAGGTCAGATATGCACACCTCTTCCCACTCATCCCAACACTGATCTTACTGCTTTACTAGGTACAAAATCTAGGCAATAGCTCACACAGATCACACAGAACTATATTAGGGACATCAAAGGCAATATATTATTCAGGATTGTAGCAGAATATACAGTCAGGACACCTTCCAAAATGTACCCACTGGCACCTCAGCCTGAAGCCTTGCTGTGCTACAAAGCTCTCAGTGTTGCAAATTAGGGCTCCATCTGCCCCTGTCCACCAATAAACTCAGGCTCTTAGCTCCATTTCTGTGGATTAGAAGTCCTGATGTCCATTCCATCTCACGTCAGGTCTCTGGTTCTCAGCTGTGCACTGCTTCTGTAGGCCTGTTCTGACTGGTGCAAGAATCTGTGGCCCAAATGAGCAAGCTACATTCTCTTGCTTCTTCTATGTCAGTTGAGAAGATCTTCTTATTCTTCTTCTGGATCTGATCAACTTAATGGGGAAACTAGCCAATCCTCTTGTGGAGGACAAAGTCAAGCAAAGGCTAGAGAAGCCATTTTGAACAACAAACAATAAACTCTTAACATCTTAGGCACCTAACAACAACAATTTCAATTTTTGTGTTATATTAGTGCCTCTATGCTTTTGAAAAGACAATTGAAAGATACCTTCTCTCTTCACTTGTTGGTTGAAGCAGACAGTTCCATGATCAGCTGTGATGAGCATGATGCTACGATCAAAGGATTCTCAAACATTTCAACCTGAGCAGGTGCATGAGGGCTGGGTTCAGGAAGTGGGCTTTGTGTGTATTGCTCAGAGAGAGATTCATAGGTTGTTTTGGAAGCTGACTGCAGTGGGGAGAAGGCAGTATTTGCACAGCAGGAGTTTAAAGCAGAAAACGTCCCCTCTCCCTATTCACCTTCAATACCTGCAGCCTGACCTCAAGCTGGAGGGTTAAAACAAGTCTCTAAGAATAATGGCTGTGTTTACCTTTGGAGTCTTGACCTGTTTCTTCTAATTAAGACAAACATTATATCTCACAGTAGCGTGAAAAGGTGAGGAAAAGAGACAAGGCTTTGAAAAATGAAGCACTTCTGTAAATTGCCTAGTCCTATTTGTTTCATTCCCCAATATGAGCAGTCATTCCTACTTAAAGCTTGACGTGGTACTCAGTATCTATTTATCCTCTAATGACAGGGTGGAATGATTTTAAGGCCATCCCTGTGATTAAAAGCCCAGAAAACATGCATAAGTTACAGGCAGAGCTATCTATTTTAAATATCATAAATATTACACAGAACCATAAATTAAAATCATAGTTCCCCCCTTTCCAGCTACGATAAAAACTCAGGAAGGAGACTGAGTGGCTGCATCCTGCTGACCCTAACTCCCTGGTGAAGGAGGTCTCCTGCTGCTGGTGAAGCTGGATGCTGCCTGAGAACTCCTTGTGAAAAACTGACATGATGAGAAATCCCAACCCAACATGTCCACGTTAAATGTTGGTACTCAAATACCACCACATCTTGGGAGTCCCAGAAAGGGAGGGTCTGCTCTGCCATCAGCTTCAACCAGGCCACTTTTTAAAAAGTTACTAAAAAAAAGTTACTAACATCCTTTCACCTGTTTCTTTACCTGTAAGTAAGAACAATAGTGCCTCCCTCAGAGGGTTAAACCATGGATGAGTTATTAGTTGTAGATCAATCAACACATATTTCATCTGTAAGGACAACAGAGCTCTGATAGCCTAGTGGGTAAGGAGTTGGACTGACAATAAGTTCACCAGTTGTTCTAAGTGACAAAGATGGACACAGTTTCTTTTGAAAATATGCTGAAGGGTCAGCTATGTGTCAGTTTTAACCTGATGGCATGTAACAACAATAACATCATGAAAGGACTAGTCATAAAAGTTTACCACCATTATTCTTCATGATACAACATAGTTTGCTGAATACAATATGACTCAAAGTATTTTTTATGAAAATCAAAGACTATAACCTTGAGCATGGATTACCTGTCAACATAATTAAAAATCCTCACAACTGAGTGGTAATGTTTAACAGGGCAGCAAGTAATAGATGTTGGTGAGGATGTGGCGATAAAGGAACTCTTAGACATTGCTGGTGGGATTGTAAAATGGCGCAACCATTCTGGAAGGCAGCTTGGTGCTTCCTCAAAAAGCTGAATATAGACATTCCAGATGGCCCAGCTATTCCACTGCTCGGAATAAACCCTGAGAATATGAGAATCAAGGCACAGACTGAGATTTGCACACCAATGTTCATAGCTGCATTATTCACCATCTTAAGGACATAGAAACAGCCCAAATGTCCAACCACAAATGAATGGATTGAGAAATTATGGTACATTCACACAATGGAATACTATGCAGCACGCAGGAGTAATAACTTTGTAAATTACTACCTGACTGGGAGGGACTGGAGAGCATTATGCTGAGTGAACTAACTCATCCCACAGGATAAGTATTGTATAAAACTTTTATTATAGAATGAGAATAAGGATCCAGGAGGGGTGGAAGAGATTGAAAGCAGAGGTATGTGGATGTGCGGGGGGGGGAAGGGGTGATTAATCGTTGGGTTGTATAATTTGGTGAGGAGAGGGAAATTGAAAGAATTTGTTCAAATTTGTACTCGAAATTTGTAAATAAACTAGTAGGAAAAAATAAATTAAAACAATAATTTTTAAAAATCCTCACAATTGGAACAACATCGTGATAAAATTGAGAAAACATTGACATTGTCAAGAATTTCATTTTATTTGGATCCAAAATCAACATCCATGGAAACAGCAGTCAAGAAATCAAGCAATAAACTGCGTCTGATTAACCTGCTGCAATGAACCTTTTTAAAGTGCTTTTTAGAAAAAAATGCCACTTAGAAGAATAAATAAAGTGGATCTGACCCAATTTTCAATTGCTTCATAAGCATGTCTAAGTTAAGCAATTAGTTAGGAAGACCAAAGAATGTCTGTAAAATGTGGTGTTGGCAAAGGATATTTACTGTGCTATGGCCCGCCAAAAGAATACACAAATGTGTCTTGGGAGAAGTACCGCCAGGATG
The DNA here is from genome assembly GCF_000299155.1 of Elephantulus edwardii. Taxonomy (NCBI): domain Eukaryota; kingdom Metazoa; phylum Chordata; class Mammalia; order Macroscelidea; family Macroscelididae; genus Elephantulus; species Elephantulus edwardii. The sequence continues at coordinate 31,009,596 of NW_006399761.1, forward strand.
TTCTGCGGAGGCAAAAATGGTGAGGCTTTGTTCCATGTGATTTTGATGTGTTATCGGGACAGGCCAGTCCTGGAGAACACCGTGCTTGATAGAGCGTCAGTGAGAAAACAAAGAAGTCTGACAATTAAACGAGTGATGCACAGTGGCTGCATCAATAAGCTCAAGTACAGCGGGAAGTGTGAGGATGGCACAGGCTGGGACAGGGGTTCAATCTGTCATACACAGGGTCACTATGAGTCAGGAGTGACTCGAGGGCTTCTAACTAAAATAACAATATTATTCCTCAATAGGTGCCTTTCTTGTCCATAAAATTTAACCTTTACTTTGTTTTATGTAAACACACACACACATAAAAAATTTCATTGAGTCAGAGTTATGTCTGACTCAAGATAAACCTATATGTATTAAAGTAGAATTATGCTGTGGATTTTCAATGGCTTGTTTTGAAGAAGTAGCTTGGCAGGGCTTTATTCTGAGGTGCTTCTGTTGTTGTTATGTGCCTTTAGAGTCAGCTGTGACTCGTGATGACCCAGTGAACAATGGATCTATCCTATGCCATCGTTACTATCTCTATCATACATGAGCCCACTCTGCCCTCTCCGATGCCATCCTCATCATCTCTAACATAGTGAAGCCCATTGCTGCAATCAATCTAACTTGTTGACGGTCTTCCTCTTTTACACTGATCCTCCGCCTTTCCTAGCATGAAGTGCTTCTCGAAAGACTGGCTCCTCTTAACATGCCCAAAGTTAACAACTGTAACATCTTTGCTTCAACAGAACACTCTGGTTTCACTTTTTCCAAGAAAAATCTGTTTGTTCTCTTAGCAATCCATGGAATATTCAGTACTCTTCTCCAACACTACAACTCTTCTCTTAACCTTAGTAGTTTTTCAACTTTTGAACGCATAGCAAATAATTAAGAAGACTATGACTTGGATCAGGTGTACCTTAATTTTAAACTGACATAATTGCAATTTAGCGCTTTGGAAAGGTGCTGACAGCAGATTTTTCCAATGCAACACATATTTTCATTTCTTGACTACCCTCAGGCCTGATTTTAATTGTTTTTTGGTCAAGCATTCTTCAAGTAGTATAGCACTAATATGTCCGTTTGCTGTACAGAGATAACTCGTGGTTGCTGTGATGTTAAACACCATGACACTGATGTGTCAAATGCGACTATGGTTACCCATGGTGGAAACTATTTGATGGGGGTCCCCAATTAAAACAATCTTGGAAGCAGGAGTGGTATCCACTTCCTAAATAGCTTGCCTCCAGAAACTCTATGAACTTGGAGAAACAATGAAAGTTATACAAGTGTTCAGGTCTTTCATTCAAAGGGTCGCTATGAGTTGTCTACAACTCAACGGCACTTAACAACAACAACAACGGGTACCAAGAGTGTTGATTGTGGATCCAAGTAAGATGAAATCATTGACAATCTCAGTCTTTTCTCTAGCTATTATAAAGTTGTCTGTTGACCTGCTCGTGAAAATGTTTGTTTTCTTGATGTTAAGATGTAATCCATATTGAAGCGTGTCGTTTTAACCTTCTTTCACAAACACTGCAAATCATCCTCACTTTCAGCAAACAAGGTTGTATCACCTGCATAATTTAAGTTGTTGGCAAGTGTTCCTCTGATCCTGATGCCACAATCTTTTTCATAAAGTCTGCCTTTTCAAATTATTTATTCAGCATACAAACTGAATAGGTAAGGAGAAAGGATATAGCCTTGATGCACACCTTTCTTGATTTTTAACTGTGAAGTTCTTCCTTGCTCTATTTGAACAATAGTCTCTTGGTCAAGGCATAAGTTTTGCATGTTGTTGTTGTTGTTGTTTTGTGCCATCAGACCGAGTATGACTCATAGTGACCCTATGAACAAAAGGCCTGAATCCTGTCCTGTCCTGTTCCACCCTCACACTTCCTGACACACAAGAGCCCACTGCAGCAGTCACCGTGTCAGTCCACCTGACTGAGGATCTTCTTTGCCGACTCTCCACCCTTCCCAACATCATGTCCTAGCAATATGCCCAAAGTATTTGAGGCAAAGTTTCGTCATTCTTGCCTCCAAAGAGCACTCTAGCTGCACCCGCTCCAAAACATAGCTGTTTGTTCTCACATGTTTCACATGAGAACAATTAAATGTTCTGGGACTCTTCAATTTTTTAATTAGCAACTTAGCACATGAATTGTCTTTACTGCCTGTTGTTGATGCCATTTTAAAGTGTTATCTGGTAGACTACAACTCATAGCTGCCCTATGAATAACAGATTGAAAGCTTACCCTGCCCTGTGCCATTGTAGCCAACTCTGCCACATTCAAGTCCATTGTTAAAGCCTCTGTGTCAATCTATTTCCTTGAAGGTTGTCCTCTCTTTCCATGACCCTCTCACTTTCCCAGTGTGATGTCTTTTTGCAAGGATTGGGCCCCGCCGAATAACATGTCCAAAGTATGTGAGACAAAGCTTTACCTGCTTTGCCTCAAAGGAGCACTCTGATTGCACTTCCTCCATCCCAAATTGATTTGTTCTTTTGATAGCCCATTGTTCTATTCCGTACTCTTTATGAACACTACAGTTCAAAGACATCAATGTTTCTTTACTTTTCCTTAATCATTTTGAGACTTTCAGATACATAGGAAGCAATTGAAAATGTTGTGGTTTGGGTCACAACATTGCTCTTCAGCACTTTAAAAAGGTCCTTGACCATGTTTTCCCAATGCAAAACATCTTTTGATTTCTTGACTTCTGTTATTACAGGTGTTACCGTTGAGACGTAATTCATATTGATGGCCACAGTCATTGATCTTTGTAGCACTTCAAGTCCTCCTCACTTTCACCAAGCAAGGTTGTATCATCTGCAAAACACAGGTTGTTGATGAGTGCTCGTCTGGTCCTGACAATCTTCTCTGTGTTAGCCATAGTTTGTTATGACACACAGTCAAATGCCTCTCCATAGTCAATAAAACAAAAACAGACATTCTTCCAATATTCTCTGCTTCCACTTGGAAACCATCTGATATCATCAATGCTATCCCTGGTGCCACAGCCTCTAGCCATTTTTGGATGATATTTGGAAATATTTTGCTTACATTTGATATCAATTATATTGTTTGAAAATTTCCACATTCTGATGGATAACCTTTTTTTATAATGGGAACAACTATAGATCTCGTCCAGTCAATTGGCCAAGCAGCTGTCTTCCAAATTTTCTCACATAGACTGATGAGCACATCCAAGACTGCGCTTGCTAGTTGAAACATGTTAATTGGTGTCCCATTGATTTCTGGGGCTTTATTTTTTTGCCAGTACCTTCAGTGAAGCTTGAACCCCTTCGTTCATCACCATTGGTTCTTGGTTATAAGATACTTCCTGAACTTTTTAAGAGTCAACACATTTTTTGTGGTACAGTGACTGTGTGTTCCTTCTATCTTCTTTTGGTCTTTCCTGGGTCATTAAAGATTTTATCCATGGCACTTCTCAATATTACAACTCATGGAGTGAATTTCTTTTTCAGTTCTTTAAACTTTAGAAATCAATGAGTTACCAATTGACATGTTTCAAATAACAGATGCAACCCTACACAAACTCAAAAGTATGTGCCAGGAAGTTTAGAAGACAGTTTCCTGGCCAACTGATTGGAAGAGATCCATATTTGTTACTATTCTCAAGAAAGGTGATCCAACAGAATGTAGAAATTGTCAAACAATATCAATAAAATCACATACAAGCAAAATATTGCTGATGATCACCCAAAACCAGATAGAACAGTGCATTCACAGAATTGTCAGGAGTTCAAGCTGGGTTTAGAAAAGGCTGTGGCACCAGGGACACCATTGTTGATGTCAGATGGATGCTGGCCAAAAGCAAAGCAGAGAATACCAAAAGAATTCAATTTGTGTTTTATTGACTATGCAAAGGCATTTTACCGTGTACATCATAACAAACTATGGCTAACATTGAGAAGAATGGGAATTCCAGAATTCTTAATTATGCTCATAAAAAAAAATCTAGACCAAGAAGCTGTTGTCTCTACAGAGTAAGTGAACATTACCTGGTTTAAAAGCAGGAAAGCTGTGAGTCATGGTTATAACCTTTCTTTGTACATATTTAATCTGTAGGCTGAGAAAATCATTCGAGAAGCTAGACTATATGCATCAGGATCAGAGGAAGACTCATCAGCAACCTGTGTTATGCAAATGACACAACCTTGCTTACAGAAAGTGAAGAATATTTTAAGAATTTGCTGCAGAAGATCGAGAACTACAGCCTTCAGTGTGGATTGCATCTCAACATCAAGAGGCCAAAAATCCTCACCACTGGACTGATAGAAGGAGAAAAGATTGAAATTATCAATTTCTTCTCGTTTGGATCCACAATCAATGTCATTGGTACATAAAGTCAGGAGACCAGTGGGAAAGTCTGCTGTCAGGGACATCTTCAAATTACTAAGGAGCAATGATGCCAGTTTAAAGGCTAAGGAGAGCCTGATTCAGATCATAGCCTTTTAAATCATGCATCAGAGCACTGAAAAATGAATAAGGATGACAGAAGAAATATCAATGCCTTTGAGTTGTGGTATTGGAGAAGAGGCTGAATATCTAATGGACTTCCAAAAGAACAAATAGATATTTCTTGCAGAAAATACAGCCAGAGTGCTCCTTAGAGGCAAGGATGGTAGTGAGATTTGTGTGCTGGACATGTTATTAGGAGGAGCTGTTCCTGGAAGAGGAATATCATGCTTGTAAAGGTCACTGAAAGCCAGGAATACCTTAAACAAGACGAATTGACATAGTTACTGTATCAGTGGGCTGCAGTATGTCAGAGATGATAAGGATGGTACAGGATAAGACAGGATTCAGATCTGCTGTTCACAGGGCCACTTTCCTCAATGGCACCTCAAACAACAACAACAACAAATAAGGTCAAAGGGATAATTGGAAGTCATAATCTGGATGTGTATCAAGATTCCATTGACTATAGACCAATAAACTATGGTAATGACTATCCAATCTAACCCATCCCAAGCCTATTTAGTTGAGACCTCTGCTATGATCTATTTCAATAACTCATAGCATATAACAGCTATTCCAAAACAGAAAGTAACTGAATTACAAATGAGATCCACCAATAATTGTGTCTTTAAGTCAAATTTGTGAGTTGGAACAGATATACACTGTTCTTATTTACCTTTACCTTCCATGCAAGAAAAGGATCGAAGTATTTTCAATTACTTAAATGCTGTACATACAACAAGTGAAAGTGATTGTGGTGAAAATTTGTTGAAAACACATAAGTTCAATCATGTCAAAATGAGGGCACACTGAGGAGGACCTGAGGTATTTGTTGCAGAAAGTCAAAGACTGCAGTCTTCAATACAGACTGAAGCTCAACATCAAGATCTCACTGTAGGCCAACTGGTAGCATCATGATAGATGAAGAAGAGATTGTTAACAATTCCAGCTTGCTTGGTTCCAGTCAACACTCTTGGCATCACCAGCCAGGAAATCAAAAGATGAATTGTATTCAGAAACACTACTGTTAGGGACTTCTCCAAAGTGCTAAAGAGTAACAAAGTCAGTCTAGAGACTAAGGTACACCTGATACAACCCATGGTCTTTGCAGTTACTTGCTATGCATTGCATCAGAGAGCTGAACAATGACTAAGGATCATAGAAGAAGAATTGATGCCTTTGAGCTGTGGTGCTGGAGAAGAGTGTTGAACTCTTGGACCCCCAAGAAAACAAACAAGTCTTACCTGGAGAGGGTGAAAACAAGCTTCTCCATTGAGGCAAGGATTTTGAAGCTTCAGCCTACATACTTTGAGTATGTTGCTAAGAGAGACTAGTTCTTGGAGAAGAATATCATATTTGGAATGGAAGACAGGCAGTGCAAGAGAGGAATATTCTGGATGAAATGGATTGACACAGTGATTTGAATAATGGGGGTAGGTGTCAGAGACAGTGAGATAGGACAGGGTTCAGAGCTCTTGTACACAGTGTTGCTATGAGTCACAGGCTACTCAATGGCACATAACAACAGCAACAAAGAAGGCAAGTAGAAGTTGTAAAAAAATTGAGCATTCATAACCTGGAGACTGTGCTTCTAGTCTCTTAACATTCAAAGGTTAGAACCAAAGGGCTGAAATATCAAAGGTCAAGTTTTCATTGGCTTTTCCTATAACCTACTTCTCCTCTATACCACAGTTGGAGTGACTTTTTACTATCTAGAAAGAAGCTTTGATTTTTATCTCTAAAGGAAGAGATTTCAGACTTTCTCTTGGCAATCAACTTCTAGGGTCTTTAACTCTTAAATCTGAATTAAAAGAGGAGGAGTGGAGACCAAACCCAAGACATTCCTTACTATCAAGGAAAATGTATATAGATGAGTTATTCTGCTTTTTCCTGAAAGTTATATTCAAGAAATATGTAAATTCTCCCTCTCTTCCTCTTAGTTCTTCATATATTGTCAGCAATCACATAGCTCTAATAAAGTCAATAGTAGCAACTTTCACTAAAAGATTCCCTTAGTTAAATGATATCTCAAGGCTACACAAGAGGGCTGGGCTTCCACATAGGAACCCCAAAGGGATGGATATCCACCAAATTCCAAAATCCTCTACCAACAAGAGTTCTAATACATTCCTACATCTGGAATTGACTTATCACTGAGTACACATTGAAGTACTAATTAAACTGAGTGCAAAATAGGGATATTATTTATTTCCTAATTAAACCGTTTCACTTCCATCTTGGTCATGATAAACATTGGCTTAGTATAAAATTTTTTTGCTCAGGCTGTTCGTTCATAGGGTCCCTATGAGTCTTCTACGAGTCGATGGCATTAAACAACAACAACAACAACATACTAATCTTAAACTGTAAAGTTTTATGACAGTAAAAGATATAGCAGAGATCATTAAAATTGCTATACATGTAAGATAGATTACAATAATGTGACCTGAACTTGAATTTGGGTGATAAAAGCAGAAGAAACAAGAATGCTTAAGAACACTTCAATATAAGAAAAACAAGCTATCAGGTCATCATCTATCAGCTCTACAAAGATAAATGACCATAGTCATTAGGCTGAGAGGTAGGGCAGTAACACAATCTAAAGTGGTGAGGACTGTTGCCGAAAGAGAAAATGCTCATATAAACAAGTGCTCCTGGCAGCTGTCTTCTTGCCAAAATATACTATCAATGCTGTAGGGAAACTGGAAATCCATTACTTCCTTAAATTCAAATCGTTGTTAAAATTCAGAGTTTGAGACCCAACAAAATTCTTCCAGATGTTAGAGGGCATCTTCACAGAAGTGTAACCTCTTAATTAGGAATAACATAGATTTCAGTCTTGTTTACAGGTAAAGGATCTGTTGACAAGACAGTCTTGTTGTTGTTGTTGTTGTTGTTGTTGTTGTTGTTGTTGTTAGGTGCTATCAAGTTAACTACAGCTCATAGCAACTCTGTGAAAACCAGATCTGAATCTTCCCCTGACCTGTGCCATCCCATGATCTCTGTCCTGCTCCGGCTCATTCCTGTAGTCACTGTGATCTCACTGAGGGTCTCCCTTTTTATTGTCAACCCTCTGTCTCTCCCTGCATGATGCCTCACTCCCAGGAATGGTTCCTCCCGAAAATACGGCCACAGTAAGTAAGACAAAATTTCACCATCTATGCCTCTAGGTTGTACTTTGGTTGCACTTCCTTCAATATGTACATTTGTTCTTTCAAAAGCTTGTAGAACATTCATTACTCTTCCCCAACTTCACAACTCAAAGGCATTAACTCTTCTTCTGTCATCCTTGCTCATAGTCCAACTTTCAGATGTATAGGAAGCAGCTGAAAAATTCCATGGCATGGGTCACTTTTTACTATCTATTGTTTAAATTTGTATCCTTGCTCTTTGGAACATTTGATTAGTCTTTGACAGAATATTTTTCAGTGCAATAAATACCTCTTCGGATTTCTTGATTGCTGTTGTTATCAGAGATGTTGATTGTAGACACAAGTAAAGTGAAATCTTTGACATCTTCAGACTTTTTCCATCTATGATGATATTGCACATCTGTCCAGTGGTGAGGTTTGTTTTTTTTTTTCTTTTTGGCATCCGGTTTCTATTCACACAGGAAAAGCTTCAGTCCATCTTTTAATTTTTTAAAAGGAAAATCCTGACATTACAATACTAAACGGAAATGTATTGATATCTATTCTTACATATCCACGACAAACGGGGGGGGGGGAATTAATGAGGAAAAAAAACCAAACCGCACCACAAACCCCCAACAACAGGGAGAAGCTTATCAAACTAAATATGGATGTCAACATCAACAGCTGAACGAAGAAAGAAGTTAACACGCTCTAATTTAAAAAAAATCACAAATGGATGGTGAAGTGTAGAAACTGAAAATTTACAAACTCTTTGAAACCTGGATTCACTGACTGTTCAGAAACTCGCAGATGGCCGGTGGGCGGTGGTGAACAGCTGGAAGGGATTAGGGATGGACCTACACTGTTCTAGTGCTCCCCGTGCCACCCACTGTCTCCAGGAAAACCTGACGTTGATTAAACCCTGAACCAGGCTACAGTAACCAGCCTATCCACTGGATTCACAAGTTTGATCTGAGCCCCGACCCTTGACAGATCTCATCGACTTTGGCACCCTGCGCCCTATTATGCAGCCAATCAAATAATTTGGAATGGTGAGTTCAAATCTGCCCAACAGCCTTTCACCTCGGTAGAGCTGGATTAAATGCCACTGAATCTGGTGTTGCCATGTCATAGGGAAATGAGCCTCGCACTGCCAACTGACACAGCTTGGTCAAACCTGGCTGTGGAACACCATACTGTCCTTGATGGTATAGGCCTGTAGAGGTGGCCCCTCCAGGACAGAGATGAGGCACACAGACCAGGTGGGGTGGGGAAAGCCTGCACTGTGGCTGCCTGTCCTGACCACCTGCAGAGATGACTGGTGTGGGATGGTCACGCTCTTGGGAAGGGGGTGGGGACTCCCACATGATCACACAGACCTGTTTGGTACATTCAAGATGGAATAATAGTGACACACTCAGTGATGGATCAACAGTAATGGCCATCTCAGTTAAGTTGAGGAGCATATGCCCTGCCACTAGGCCCTGAGCCCCTGTACTCTCTCCTATTTCCTTGACCTTGCAACCACCTTTTCCAGTGAGTGAGCCACACTGCCTAGCAGGAACCACCAGCCTCAGGGTTACTGGAGGTCTACCAGCAGTTGTGCTATTGATTATAGAACATCATCCTCTTCCAGCTTGTCAATGACCATGTTGTTGTTGTTATGTGCCATCGAGCCGCCTGCGACTCATAGCAACCAGATGTCCAACAGCCCTAAACTCTACTCTATCCTGTGCCAACCTTATTGTCTCCAACACACCTACCCCCATTACCCCAATTACTTAATCAATCCATCTCATCAAGGGTCTTCCTCCTTTATGCTGTCCTTCCACCCTTCCAAGCTTGATGTCCCTCTCCAAGGACTGAACCCTCCTTGCAACATGTCCAAAGTACGTGAGATGAAGCTTCAGAATCCTTGCCTGCAAGGAGCACCCTGGTTTCACCCACTCTAGGATGAACCTGTTTATTCTTCTGGTAGTCCTTGGTAGATTCAATACTCTTCTCCAGCACCACAACTCAATAGCAAAGGCTTTAAAGATGGCATTAGTGGGTCCAGCCAAAGTAACAATTCCCTTCTAAGATGTTGGTATGTGCACCACTCTCTTCATACATCTTTTTAACAGATTCTCTTTCTTTCCGATGGTACTGCCAACTTCCTCTCCATGCACAAATGGCCAGGTGGTGAGAGTTACCTTTAATGCACCTTCAATCACACTAGTGTTCACTCGAGCTGAATTCTGGGGAGCTGGACTTTGAGTGGTCAAGTGTTTGGTCTCAGGTAGGGGTGAAAGACAGAATTGCAGGTGTGAGGAGACTGGGGGGGTGGGGAAGGAGAAGGTTGAGAGGTGGGAGCGCAGAACAATAGGGGCAGGTGGGTAGGTAAGGGGAGTCCAGCTGGCAGGTGGGGGAGGAAGAGGGAAAGAGACCCCAGGGCTGTGGAAGGTGATCGAGGGCGGTGGACAGGAGAGGGAGCAGGAGCAGATGCTCTGGCTGCCGCCGCTGTTGGTCTGGACGATTTTTGGTTTTGTGATGTTGAAATGTAGCCCATATTGAAGGCTACAGTCTCTGATATTTATTTTTTTATTACTTCCAAACATTATTTTATTTATTTATAAAATAAATCATCATAAAATACAGACCTTCTAAAATGAATTTTGATAAGCCTAAGAATTTCAGTTCAGCTTTATAATTTCCTAGAAAAAGAATTTTTTTTTGTTTGCTTGGGGACTTTTGTTGTTTTTTTCAAGGTTCTTTTCATTTTTATTTTATATTGCTTTGTTTACAAAGTTTGTGCACATTGTATTTCACACTATTCTCCATTCACATTAGGTTTCATGCAATCATTCTCATGCATTATGTGTTATGAAATTAATCACCATGCCCATCATTACTCTATCTTTTCAGGTCCCCGCCGGATCTTTCTAATTTCCTTTACCCACTCTTCTACAAGTGTTTCAAATCTTCCTCTTCTGCAAGTAAAATTGTGTCATCTGCATAGCACAAGTTGTTGATGAGTCTTCCTCCAATCCTGATGCCACATTCTTCATCATATAGACAGATCAGCTTCTCAAATGATTTGCTCAGACTGACTAGGAATCAGGAAAGGATACTACCATGATGCACATCCTGCCTGATTTTAAACCAAGTAGTGTTCCCTTATTCTGTTTGGACAACTGCTTCTCAATCAATGCATAGGTTTTGTATGAACATTGTTAAGTGTTCTAGGATTCCTATTCTTCTCAATGTTAGCCATGCTTTGTCATGATCCACACGGTCAAATGTATTTCCATAATCAATAAACTGAGCTGTGGGATGGCATCATCCATTAAAAAAAAAGATGAGAAGTAGTTACAAAGAGAAGGAAGGGGAAAATGATCAAAATCAGTGTTAGAAGAAACTCTGAAATTTGTACTGGTGCCAAAGAAGCCAAAACGAGGAGAAGAAATGCTAAAATAAGGGAAAGAAGCAAGAGATTTCAAAAGGCAACTCAAGAAGACAAAGCAAAATATTATAATGAAATATGCAAAGAACTGGAGTTAGAAAACCAAAAAGGTAGAATATGCTCAGCATTTCTCAAGCTGAAAGAACTGAAAAAACAAATTCAAGCCTTGAGTTATGACACTGAAGGGTTCTATAAGCAAAATTTGGAATGATGTAGGAAGTTATCAAAAGAAGCTGGAAGGAATAAACAGAGACACTGTAGCAACAAGAAGTGGCTGACATGGAACCATTTCAGGAAGCAGCATAAGATTAAAAAGGCAAAGTAATGAAATAAGCAGCACTGAAGACACTGGCAAAAAATCAGACCGCAGGATTTGATGGAATATCACCTGAGGTTTTTCAGGAAACAGAAGCAACCCTGGGTGTGCTCACCCATCTCTGCTAACAAATACGAAAGATAGTTGCATGGCCAACTGACTACAAGGGGTGCACACCAGGTGATGCCTTTGGGGAATGTAGAAATTATCACACAATATCACACACAAGGAAAATCAACTAAAGAGTATTTAAAAATTACTTGAACATTACACAGACAGGGAAGTGTCTGAAATCCAAGCTATATTCAGAAGTTATGGCTCAGGGGTTCTCATTGGTGATGTCAAGTGGACCCTGACCACCAGAAACATTTTACTTGTGTTTTATTGCTTATGCAAAGGCATTTGATTGTGTGGGTCATAACAAGTTATCACTAACATTGTGAAGACAGTGTTGCATAACAAAGAAGTCCAAGTTTAGTGACAGAAGCAAAGATTTATTATGCTTAGGATTCTACCTTCAGAAATTTTCACAGGGTACAAGGAGGATATTGCTTCTACTCTACAGCATTTAAAATTTCTGATGGGAAGATTCCATGTCTGGAGTAATTGAATAGCTAGAGACTGGAATCCTCTGAAGCTTCTTCACTTTCATGTCTAGCACCTGGCCTGGAATGACTCAAAATTTGGGTTCAGCTGAGACACTTCAACCTTAGCTACAAGCAGGACCACAATCCATATGGCTTGCGCTTCCAGTGGCTTCAGAACAGATAGGCTTCTTTCTTGGTGGATCATGGCTCCAAAACAAATGTTCTAGCAAACAAAACAGAAGTAACCCAGCTTGAGAAGTTATATCAGTTCCTCCAAACTTTACTGGCTGAAGTAGTCACCAACCCATTCAGATTTAAAGAAAGGGAACATAGACTCAGTCCCTCAACAGGGAAAGTAGGAAGTTGTAGCTGTTTCTTTTAAAGCCACCACAGTCAGAAATAGCTCGTTCTTAGGTACCAACAGGACCTGAGTTGTAATTCTTACTTAATTTTTTACAGTGACACTGAACAAATGACCTAGGTTAGTTGAGTCTCAATTTCTGCATCAGGTAGAAGCACAAGGGGGGGGGGGTCGAAAGTTGTTCATAGATCACTATGAGTTATGGTGGACTTGACGATGCCTAACACCAGTAACTCAGAGTGCTCTGTTTCTGTGAAGAACGAACATCTCTACTTTGTCCTAGAAGGTCATTACAAGTCAGAATCCATTGTGTGGCAACAGATTTGATATCATTTGCCCTTGGTGGTGGTGAAAGAAAATAAGGATTTTCTTAACTGAAGTTCCCTGAAACTTTATAAGATCAGTAAAACATCTGACAAGCATTTTGTTTACTGGCACCCAAAGAGCTTCAAACCCATTGCTGTGGAGTTGGAACCAGTTCATAGCTGACTTTCCAGCTGGTTTCTGGAGACTGTCAATTGAAAAGAGGAGCTAGCCTATCTTTCTTCCTCAGTGGCTTTGCACCGCCAGAGAGGCACTGCCTCTGGGTTAAAGCACAGCTCCCTACAGATTCAGTCATTAGGTCATCAACATACCCTAAGTGCTTCAATTTATACAAAGAAGGTGACCCATTAACACTCAGCACAACTAAATTGATTCCAACTCTCAAAGCCTCTGTAGAACAGAGCAGAACTGCCCCATGCAGTTTCTAAAACTCTCATCTTTTACAGAAGCAGACTGCCACATTTTCTCCCCATGGAACAGCTGGTAGAGTCAAATGCCAACTTTTCAGTCAGCAGCTGAATGCTTAATCACTGAGTCACCAGAGATCCTTAAAGAAAAATGACTTGCCATCAAATCGTGGCCCAATCAACACACTAAGGACATCTTATATCAGTGTCGTGATGGTACTGGCTTTGACTCCCTCAAAATATCGAGCAAAGACAGCACATCCTTTGAAAATGTCTGTCTGCTTTGAAGTCAGCAAATAGATAAATAACATCAAGCAATCTGTAATTTTTAGGAAGAGGAGCCGGAAAGTCACACAAAATACAGAACGAGGGGATAGGGAGCGAAGCAAGCCTGTAATGCTTGCCTGCTCTAAGTTGAAGGAGCCTTTTAGTATCTTCTCATGTTATAAATAATATAATCGCCTCTGTGCAATCGGACAGTGCTAATGGAGTCAGTGAAGCCTACAGTATATAATATTTATTTGAAGGAGAAAATGATTTCATTTTCATTTTATTTCTGGTACAGTAAAGCATTGGAGGAGCGCATGATGAGCCTTTCAATTACATGTTTAATTCATTCCAATGATTTGTGCACAGCAAGGAGATCTTAATTCCAGGGATTCTTAGTGAGAATGCCATTAGGTTAATACAGTTCTCAAAGGTTTCTTGGATTGAGTTTCTGTTTAAGATCATTTCACAGCTGAGCCAAGAAGGCATAAAACCAAACATCCAGCAAGTGATAGTACAGATTTCTTCTGCTATAAAATCATTTGCCATCATATTGGCTCTAACTCACAGTGACCCCTCATGTTTCAGGGTAGAACTATGTATGCCCCACAGGGGTTTTGTTTGGTTAGAGAGTTGAATTGCCAATACCAAGGCAGATGGTTCGAGTCCATCAGTTGTTCCGTAGACCAAAGAAGAGCAATCTCCTTGCAGGCTATGAACAGTCTTTGAAAGTTCACCAGAAGGTCAGCTGTGAGTTATTTCCAACTCAATGACAATGACAGAAATTGCTTAAAAGTAGACAGCCAGTCCTTTTCAGAGGTGCTGAGAACCTCCCACCTTTGGCTCAGCAGCTAAACATACTGTTTGCACAATCAGATTTTTCTTAACTGAAAATATCAACTTGAACTTAATATTGTTTACAAAGTAGTTTCATTTCAAACAAAACACAACGGTAGAATTTTTTTTACGAACACCTTCAAAATGTGCATTCTTTGATGGGTCTTTTTTAGATAAGAGATTTAGTGAGGGCATGGACTAGGGGTGAATCCCGAGGTTTAAATCTTTACTCTGCTACTTACTGTGGGCAAATTCCTTAACCTCTCGGTGCCTCAGTTTTCTATGCTGTGAAATGGTGAGCCACTCACAGGATGTTGTTGTTTGTTGTTATATACCGAGTCAGAACCAACCCATAGCTGACCCTCCAGTGCGTTTTCAGAGACAGCAAGTTTCAGGGGAGGAGATTGCTTCTCTTTCACCTACGGAGCAGATGGTGAACTTGAACCACTCTCCTTCACACGGGTCCTCACCACGAGGTCATCACAGAATAGGGCAAGATTCAGATCCATTGTCAACAGGGTCACTATGAGTTATAGTCCACTTAATGGCATCTAACGACAATAACAATCCCCAAGGATTGTCGTGAGAAATGAGAGAGCATACAGTAAACGCCAGGTAAGCATTACTACTGTCATCATCGCAAATGCATCCTTTAGGAAAGAGCTCAAAGACGCTTGTGGGCAGATGTCAGTTCCTCAGAAACGGCACGACACACTTCCCAGGCCAGACCAGCTCGCCAGCTACACACACCCTTGGGACTCTGTATTGCTCACACTTGGAATTAAATAATCATTTATGTCATTGTTTATCGTTGTCTAAATCCCACACTAGAATGTAAACTCTATGTAGTCAGAAGCCACTTCTTATTTCCAAGTGACTAAAATTATTCCAACTGGCTAAATTAGGAAATTAAATTCATTTAATCACTAAGCAATTAATAATTTAATTAAAATAATTTCATTTTCCTGAGACTTTGGAAATAGAAATACAATTTGATCCAATGATCTCGTTACTAGGATTCTAAAGAAATCAGAACAATGACACAAAGAAGCATATATACTTACACATTGCAGTATTGTTTATAATAATAAAGACCTAAGTAATCTAAGTGTCCATCAAAAGCCAAATGGATAAAGATGGTACATTTACCCAGTGAAGCACTATGCAACAATAAAGAGTTTGAGAAACAATGCACAACATAAATGAATCTACAGAATTTAATGTTGAATAAAATAAGTCATTCACAAAAGAGCAAATAGTGTATAAGATCACTACTGTTGTTGTTGTTGTTGTTGTTGTTGTTGTATACCATAGAGTCAGAACAGACCCATAGCGGATCCTCAGACAGGTTTTTAGAGACAGTTAACTGCACGGGAGGCGATTGCCCATCCTTCTCCCATGGAGCGACTGGTGGCCTCAAACACGAGCATTCAAAATTCCAAGCACAGCTCCTTGTCACAGGGCCACCAGGGCTCCCACTATTTATAAACAGCTAAAGAAAGATTTCCACACAAACAGTTTCATTCCTGGATGATCACCAGCAATGGGGAAAGAGGGAGAGGGAAATGTAAACCAGTAAATAGAAAGAGATACATATTAATACAAGTAACGAGAATAAAGAGACTGCCAAAAATAGCTAGAAATGCACAATCTGGAAAAGATAAAAATGATGAAAGGAACCTTCTAAAGATTAAATCCCTGTGCATATCAAAAGCTTTTTTTCAATAGAGTGAAAATAAAACCTACTGACAGGGAAAAAAAACATTTTGCAATACCATTTCAGACAAGGGTCTTATATCAAAAGTTTACAGAATACTATAGGGGCTCCACAAGAAAAAGAATGATAACACAATTGCTAAATGGACAAAAGCCATGGAAAAAAATTCACATAGGAAGATATCTAGATGGCTAACAGACACATGAAGAAATGTCCAAAATCACTGGCAATAAGATACAAAATAAAACCATGAGATACCATCTCACTCCAGTAGCAGTGGCAAAGTTTAGGAGGACATCAATTAATAAATGTTGGAGAGGATGTGGGGAGACAGGAAGTCATTGGTGGGATTGTAAAATGGCATAACCACTCTGGAAGGCAGTTTGGCACTTCCTCAAAAAGCTGAGTGTAGGAATTCCATATGACCCAGCTATTCCACTGCTTGCAATATACCCTGAGAAAATGGGAACTGAGGCACAAAGGGAGACCTGTACACCCGTGTTCATAGCAGCAATAGTCACCATCCTAAGAACATGCAAACAGCCCAAATGTCCAATCACAATCTAATTGATTGAGAAATGATGGCACATTCACACAATAGAATACTACACAGCATGCAGAAGTAATGATTTTGCAAATCACTACCTAACTTGGGAGGGACTGGAGAGTTTTATGCTGAGTGAGACAACTCAGTCCCATAAGGACAAATACTGTATAAAACCATTATTATGGAATGAGTCTGAGAATCCGGAGGGGGAGGGGGAGCAGAGGGCTGAGGATGGGCAGGGGTTAATCATAGAGTTGCACAATTTGATGGGTGGATGGAGGGGTGGATAAAGCAAATGGAAAAGATCTAGTGTGAAAAACAGTGTATACCAACTTTGTAAATAAACCAGAAATTTAAAAAATAAAATAAAGCAGAAAGTGAAAATAAGCTATAAAATGTATTTTAAAATAAACCATTGTCAAGGAGTTAATTTGACTCAAACCAAGCCTATAGGATGATGTAAAACTGCGTCATAGGGTTCCCAAAGCTGCAATTACAGCTGGGGTGGTCCATGGGGAGCTGGGGTCATCTGTGGGGAGCTAAGGTATTCCGTGCTACTACAGTTCCCCACGGACCAACCAAAGCTCCTCATGGACCACCCCAGCTCCCTATGGACCATACTAGGTCCCCATGGATCATTCCAGGTCCCCATGGACCACCCCAGGTCCCCATAAACAACTACAGGTCCCCACGGACATCCCCAACTCCCCATGGAAAACCACAGCTCCCATGGACAACTCCAGCTCCCCACAGAACACCCCAGCTCCCCACAGACCACCCCAGGTCCCCATGGACAACCCCAGCTCCCCATGGACCACCCCAGCTCCCCATGGACATAGCTCCCCAAGGACCATCCCAGCTCCCCATAGACAACCACAGCTGCCCACAGACAACCACCGCTCCCCAAAGACCACCCCAGCTCCCCATGGACAATCATAGCTCCCCATGAACCATCCCAGCTCCCCACAGACAACCACAGCTCCCCACAATCACAGCTCCCCACAGATAATCACAGCTCCCCAAAGACAATCACAGCTCCCCATGGACCACCCCAGCTCCCCAAGGACCACCCCAGCTCCTTATGGACCATCCTAGCTCTCCATGGACCACCACAGCTCCCATGGACCACCACAGCTCCCCACAGACAACCACAGGTCCCCATTGACCACGACAGGTCCCCCTGGACAACCACAGCGACCCACGGACCACCCCAACTCCTCACGGACCACACAGCTCCCGGTGGACCACCATTTACTGAAGTGCCATTAGTCAAAATGAGAAACAACAGCTTAAAAAATCCGTTAGTCATCACTCTCACCCTGGACACATCAACTGGGAAGGCCAATCTCTAGGAAAAAAATATCGTATTTGATGAAATGAATGGTCAGAGAAAAAGGAGAGAAATCCCCAACGAGATGGAGTGACACAATCATGACAACGGACTTAGCATAGTATTTTGGTTCTTGTAAAGTTGTTTTTCTTTTCTTCAGCTTCAATTTGAACTTGCACATGAATAATTGATGTTCTGTTCCACAATCAGCTCCTGGCCTGGTTTTGACTCCTAACGTTGAGCTTCTTCAATGATTCCTTTCACGGAACTAGTCAGTCTGATTCTGGGCAGTTCTTCAGGTGAGATTTGTGTGTAAAGAAGTCATTTGTGAAAGAGTCTTATTTATCAGGGAGAAAAGTGAATTGTGGGGGAGGGGTGGGAAGGGAGAAAAGTACAACAATGAATGACTGGAAACCCTAAGTCTCTGTAAACTTTAATTAAAATTAATTATAAAAAGTTTTTTTTTTTAAAAAGAGCATAGAAAGGAGAGAGGCAAATAACAAAAATTAGCACACATCTTTCACACAAAAAAAAAGTCATTTATAGTGGTTGGGTTTTGCTTTTAAAAAAAAAACCAAAAAACAACTTTTTCTTATGAATAAATCACTGAACGTACAAAATTCTATCATTCAATTTCTAACCTCATTACTGTCACCAATGAGAGATTCTTTCATATGAGAGTGTATGTGTGTACGTTTGAATGATTTGTGCTGTTCCTTCTTGACTGCTTCCTGACTGCCATTTCTCTTCTTTCCTTCTAAGTTTTGCATTCCAGTCACCAGTTGTTAGTAACACATTTTGATTGCATGTTCACCTGGTCAACTGACTGGAAAAGATCTATATTTGTTCCTATTTCCAAGAATCCAACATAATGTAGAAATTATCAAACAATATCATTAATATCACATGCTAGCAAAATATTACTGAATATAATCCAAAAGTAGCTAGAACACTATATTGACCAAGAACTGCCAGAAACTCAAGCTGGGTTTAGAAAAGGCCGTGGCACCAGGGATCTCATTGCTGATGTTAGAGGGACCCTGGCTGAGAGGAAATGGGAAAGATTCAACAGGAAACGGAAAGGACAGGGTAATGGTGGACATGGTTCAATGGATATTAATTTTATAAAACAAAAAGTATGGGAATGACGAGATGAAGGACAATGTGAAAGAAGGAAAGTGTGGAACACATTGTATACAAATTTTGTATGCAAACTGATATAAAAGTGTCTTAAAAGAATAATATTTAAAAACCAAACAAAAGAAAAACACAATTTTTAAAAAGTTAGTATCTCCAATCCAGGCAGCAGGACCTCCAAAGAAACTTTCAACCTATTTTCCGTAAATGGTTTTAGTAAGAGGAATGTTGTAAATGTGGATACATTTCCACTGTTCCTCCTCCATGCCATGATATAGTGTTATTAGCTTGAGCACTTATAAATCCATTGCCATCCTTACTCTAACTTAATTCTTTGTTTTTAATTTAAATTTGTTATTAATTTCAGTGAAAATTCACAGGGGCTTTGGATTTCCATCCATTCATTGTTGCAGATTTGTTCCCTCCCAAGGCTCCCCACCACCCCAGAACACTACCCTCCTGGAAGAGTAAAAGAAAAGATTCTTTCATTGTTTTACAAACCCTCCCCCAGGTCTACTCTACCATGTAGCCATCGCTCTAGACTCCTGTCCTGACAGAAATACCTAGTCACATATCTCTTTTAAACAGTTTTCTCCCTCCTCTGTTTCAGTACAGTATACATTATTGAACCCATCTTACTCACTCTCTCCCCAACCTCAAGGTCAGTCCCGTTCTACAACAGTGGCACCATGCAATATTTGTCCTTTTGTGACTGGGATATTTCACTCAGCATAATGTTCTCCAGAGTCAACCATTTTGAATAATATTGGATGAGTTCCTTGTTTTTCAATGCAGCATAGTATTCCATTGTGCGAATATACCAGAGCGTCTCTAGACATTCGTTTGTTGATGGGCACTTAGGTTGTTTCCAACTCCTTGCTATTGTGAACAAAGCTGTAATAAACATGGGTGTGCATATATCTGCTTGGATGACAGTTATGGTCTCTTCGGGGTATATTCCCAGTAGTGGAATTGCTGGGTCAAATGGTATCTCTATTTGCAACTTTTTGAGAAAGCGCCATACCGCTTTCCACAGGGGTTGCACCATTTTACACTCCCACCAACAGTGAATCAGGGTTCCAGTTTCTCCACAACCTCGCCAGCATTTGTTGCTTGCTGTTCTGTTAAATTTAGCTATTTTGACTGGGGTAAGATACTATCTCATATTTGTTTTAATTTTCATCTCTCTTAGGACTAGGGATTTTGAGCATTTCTTCATGTGCTTGTTAGCCATCTGAATGTCGTCTTCGGTGAAGTGCCTGTTCATATCCTGTGCCCATTTTTCTATTGGATTATTTACCTTTATCTTGTTGTGGTGCTCAAGTATTTCATAAATTCTGGATATAGGTCCCTTATCTGATGTTATTACCAAATACTTTTTCCCAGTCCGTGACTTCCCTTTTTACCCTGTTGGAGAAGTTTTTAGATGTGCATAGGGATTTGAGTCTTAGAAGATCGCATTCATCTACGTTATTGTAGATTACAAAGTTTCAGCCTACCCAAAGCACCTCGTAAGAAGGCCTAAAGATCTGCTTCTGTAAAGATTATCGGCAAGCCAGCCCAATGGAGCTCTTCTATCCTTTGACAAATATGATCCCCGGGAGTTGGAAGCAACCTGAAAATGGGATTTTTATCAAATTCATACATCCGCTTCTACAACCAAAAAGTAGAACTGCTGTCACCACAAGGAAACTCTTCCACTGTCCTTTCACAGCCCCATGCTCTCTCCTTCCCCACGTGCTAGTGACTACAGTCTGGTTTCTATCTGGATAATTTAGTCATTTCAAGAGTATTAGGGAAGTGGACTTAACATTTTGCAATAAATTCTTGCATTTCACACTCATGAAAAACGGTCCTTACGTTCTGACCTTGGATCCCTTGACTGGGAAGAATTTCTGAACTAGAGTTCTACTAAGGAGAATTCATTCCATCTTCAGGTCATGTAGAATGTTTCATTCCTAAGAAAGTGTGAGAATCTAATGAAACTCTCCAGATAAAGAATTATGACATTAGAATTCTCCAGGACATTGGGAAGTGTCAGTGAGCTATGCTCAGCGGAAGTTGCCAGTGAAATGGAAACAGGGAGGAGGAGGAGGAGGAGGAGGAGTAGTGTGACCGTAGAACAGCAAACAGACCCTCTCAGATGCTCAGGGGTCCAGACGTGCACACTGTAATTAAAGGCAAGAACATCTACTTACTACCTGTCCCAAAAGTTAATGAGCTTGCATGAGGTTTGGCTATAAATGTCAGAAATAACTTTCAAGTGCTTTTATCAATCACTCCCACCCACAACCGACTAGAGTAAAAAAAATTGTTTGCAAATGGCACAGCAGGCCAAGAAAACAGTCTGGAAACCCTTTCAATCAGATATTTTGGAAGGAGCTTGACTCAAGCTAACTCTGGCCAAGTTTCCAGGCTGCTCCTTTGTAAGCTTATTTTTGAAGATTCATCACAAAGCAGAAATTGGAAAGAGAAACATGTCTTATTTTGTTATACAATGAATTCCTTTGTCCAACAAATAGATGTGATAATATCCCTGTATTGGATACACTGTCCCACTCTCTAAAGGGGTTGTGACTGCTTTTTAAATTTGTGCACCGTCTGTCTGCTTGAGAGCACTCAAAGAATGATGCTAAAAGCCTCTTTTTAGACACTTTAGGGGTGCTCTTTTAATTTATTTCCTCTTTCCCACCCTATCCCTGGCACCAAAACACAGTCATAAAATCCGCTCAGACTGGCAGGATGAATGAAGTCGGTACAAGCTGGTGCCAAGCTCTTTGCCAGGCTCCATTCACCGAGGCCTGGATAGCCCTTCTTTCCACACAGACAACAATCTCCATCGCTTTCAGGAAAGATAACTTTGCACATGAAGCCAAATAGTTTTGTGGGGCAGGACAGCAGAGTGCTTCTCCACTTTTAGTCTGCTTACACTGCCTCACTTTGCAAAGGCATTTGACTGTGCGGATCACAACAGACTGTGGCTGATGCTGAGAAGAATGGGAATCCCAGAGCACTTGATTGTGCTTATGAGAAACCTATACTTGGACCAGGAGACAGTTGTCAGAATAGAGCAAGGAAACACTGCATGGTTCAAAACCAGGAAGGTTGTACGGTAGGGATGTGTCCTATCTCCTTACCTTTTCAATCTATATACAGAACAAATCATTCGGGAGGCTGGGCTCTATGAGGAAGAAGGTGGCATAAGATCTAGAGGAAGACTCATCAACAGCCTGCATTATGTAGATAATACAACCCTGCTTGCTGAAACTGAGGAGAAGCTGAAGTGCTTGCCGAAGAAGGTCAGGGGCTGTAGCCTTCAAAATAGGTTAAAACTCAACATCAAGAAAACAAAGATTCTCACCACTTGAATGATTGACAGCATTGTGATAGATGGTGAAGTGACTGAGATTGTTAACAGCTTCAGTTTGCTTGGCCCTACAATCAACACTCTTAGTACCAGCAGCCAGGAAATCAAAAGATGAATTGCGTTGGGCAAAGTCTGCTGCCAGGGACCTTTCCAGAGTACGGAAAAGCAATGATGTCAGTTTGGAGACTAAGGTGTGCCTGATCCAGGCCATAGTCTTCACAATTGTTTGCCATGCATCAGAAAGCTAGAAAATGACTAGGGATGATAAAACAATAATTGATATCTCTGAACTGTGGTGAATATACCACAGACTGCCAGGAGAAAAAAAACAGATTCATCCTAGAAAGGGTGAAACTAGGTTGCTCCTTGGAGGCAAGGATCCTGAGGCTTCATCTTACATACTTTGGACATGTTGCAAGGAGAGACCAATCCTTGGAGAGGGACATGATGCTTAGAAGGGTGGAGGGTAAGTGAGGTATCTCAGTCACAAAGGGACAAATACTATATGGTGCCACTGTTGTAGAATGAGGCTGGCATTGGGGTGGGGGTAAGACTGAGAAAAACGGGATGAAATATGTTTAC